>NC_090448.1:389555751-389861626 GCF_031143425.1 Pleurodeles waltl
GCCAGGCCCCACTTTTGGCGGCAAGGCCGGAGAAAATAATGAGAAAAACAAGGAGGAGTCACTGGCCAGTCAGGACAGCCCCTAAGGTGTCCTGAGCTGAAGTGACTCTAACTTTTAGAAATCCTCCATCTTGCAGATGGAGGATTCCCCCAATAGGGTTAGGATTGTGACCCCCTCCCCTTGGGAGGAGGCACAAAGAGGGTGTACCCACCCTCAGGGCTAGTAGCCATTGGCTACTAACCCCCCAGACCTAAACACGCCCTTAAATTTAGTATTTAAGGGCTACCCTGAACCCTAGAAAATCAGATTCCTGCAACAAGAAGAAGGACTGCCCAGCTGAAAACCCCTGCAGCGGAAGACCAGAAGACGACAACTGCCTTGGCTCCAGAAACTCACCGGCCTGTCTCCTGCCTTCCAAAGATCCTGCTCCAGCGACGCCTTCCGAAGGGACCAGCGACCTCGACATCCTCTGAGGACTGCCCCTGCTTCGAAAAGACAAGAAACTCCCGAGGACAGCGGACCTGCTCCAAGAAAAGCTGCAACTTTGTTTCCAGCAACTTTAAAGATCCCTGCAAGCTCCCCGCAAGAAGCGTGAGACTTGCAACACTGCACCCGGCGACCCCGACTCGACTGGTGGCGATCCAACACCTCAGGAGGGACCCCAGGACTACTCTGATACTGTGAGTACCAAAACCTGTCCCCCCTGAGCCCCCACAGCGCCGCCTGCAGAGGGAATCCCGAGGCTTCCCCTGACCGCGACTCTTTTGAACCTAAAGTCCCGACACCTGGGAGAGACCCTGCACCCGCAGCCCCCAGGACCTGAAGGACCGGACTTTCACTGGAGAAGTGACCCCCAGGAGTCCCTCTCCCTTGCCCAAGTGGAGGTTTCCCCGAGGAATCCCCCCCTTGCCTGCCTGCAGCGCTGAAGAGATCCCGAGATCTCTCATAGACTAACATTGCGAACCCGACGCTTGTTTCTACACTGCACCCGGCCGCCCCCGCGCCGCTGAGGGTGAAATTTCTGTGTGGACTTGTGTCCCCCCCGGTGCCCTACAAAACCCCCCTGGTCTGCCCTCCGAAGACGCGGGTACTTACCTGCAAGCAGACCGGAACCGGGGCACCCCCTTCTCTCCATTCTAGCCTATGTGTTTTGGGCACCACTTTGGACTCTGCACCTGACCGGCCCTGAGCTGCTGGTGTGGTGACTTTGGGGTTGCTCTGAACCCCCAACGGTGGGCTACCTTGGACCAAGAACTGAGCCCTGTAAGTGTCTTACTTACCTGGTTAATCTAACAAATACTTACCTCCCCTAGGAACTGTGAAAATTGCACTAAGTGTCCACTTTTAAAACAGCTATTTGTCAATAACTTGAAAAGTATACATGCAATTTTGATGATTTGAAGTTCCTAAAGTACTTACCTGCAATACCTTTCGAATGAGATATTACATGTAGAATTTGAACCTGTGGTTCTTAAAATAAACTAAGAAAAGATATTTTTCTATATAAAAACCTATTGGCTGGATTTGTCTCTGAGTGTGTGTACCTCATTTATTGTCTTGTGTATGTACAACAAATGCTTAACACTACTCCTTGGATAAGCCTACTGCTCGACCACACTACCACAAAATAGAGCATTAGTATTATCTATTTTTTACCACTATTTTACCTCTAAGGGGAACCCTTGGACTCTGTGCATGCTATTCCTTACTTTGAAATAGCACATACAGAGCCAACTTCCTACACCAGTTGTTTGAGACCGAGGTTGGCGATCAGAGCAGTGGAGTCTGCCTGTACACAGATAATGCACTGATTTACCTCAGACGTCCCGATATAACGGTCCCTAATGCTAAATGCCATGGATGAATTTAGGGAGGTGTCTGGACTACGGATCAGTAAGAAGTCGTCCACCTTGTTCCCACTTGGACTACTGACAGGTACACCCCTTGAAACTCTCCCCAAAGCTGAATTTCCATGGATGTTAGATAAGGTCAAATACTAGGGCCAGCACATAACGCAGAACCAGGACCTGTTCTATGCTAATAGTATGGCAAGAGTCTTGTCTGGATTGTGATCTTCCATATGCTTCTGCAACACCCTTAGGCTTTGCGTGTTGGCGAAGTAGCTCTTGTGCAGATGGTCATCTTACCCAGATGTCTCTAGCATCCTACTTTGAAATCCCAAAAGAAGTGTTCCAAGAGCTGAATATGCTCTTGGTGGAACTTTTATGACATGGTAAAGACGTTGGGTCAGTTTAGCCACCCTGAGAAGAGAGTGGGCTAAGGGTGGCTTAGATGTCCTAGATCTGGAGTTGTATTACTTTGCGGCCCAGCTCCAACATGCTATCTCCTGTCTGGATGGAGTGGAATTGGGAGAGATATCTCTTAGAAGGATCCCATGAAGGACACCAATTAGGTGAACTCCTGTTGATGGGAGCAGGAATAACCAAACACTTCCCACATTTAATAGGCCTAATAGGTCGGATATGGGAAAGATTGGTAAAAAACAGTCCTGAGGCGAGCCCTCTTTGCCCTAGCTTTAGGTATCTGGATAATCGCTTGTTCGGGCTCATAGCCCAATTGATGACCACAGATAAATGGAATGAGGGAGGCTGCATAGTGCTAGCTGATCTTTATCCTGATGGCCGCTTTATATCCTTATAGGAGGCACAAACAAACTTTCACTTAGGCGGGGGGGCAATTTCTCCAAGATTCCAAAATATCTGCCGCAGTACGTCAATTATGTTCTTTATTCTCCAATGCACCTGACCCTACCCACACTATGGTCACAGTCTTAGCTATGGCAGGAGGACGACGATTCATTATACATTTATATCGTGCACTTAGGGCAGACTGGCACCATCAGCCGCTAAAGGTTGAACAATTGTGGCAACAGTACAGTGTAGAACAGACTTCTCCTCAGGATTGGACTGTTACATGAGGGGGGTCTGTAAGACAGCCAGGTCTGCTAGACATAAGCAAATTTAGTATAATGTTAATCATATGATAAATCTTTCCCCAGATCACCTCCTCTGCATTTACCCCTCTAGATCTGGGTTCTGTCCTCGATGTAGGTCCCCTGGGGCAAACTTTGTCCATATGATCTGGTATTGCCCAAAAATATCCAAGTTTTGGACCAAGATCCTAGCACAACCGAAGTTGGTGATGGGGCGGGATGTTTTCCTAACTATTAAAAAATGCTTGTTGGGCCTACCTTCCGGATAACTCCCTGAAAAACTCGCTAGACGCTATACGATCCAAGGTCTAGTGGTGGCTAAAAGACGCATTGCCATACACTGGCTTAGCCCTCATCCTCCATTGAACACAGCCTGGAGAAATGATCTCCTGGAGTGGGCAGGTGCAGAAGAAGCGCACCTGAAGAAAACTAGAACAGATGTGAAGGCAGAGGAGTCATTGATGGCCTGGGCGGCCATGACCCAAACACTACTACATATCGACTCACAAGGCCAGGATGCCACACTTCAATTCGACTCGGACAGTGATTAGGCTATTGAAGATGCCCAGCTAGATTGCTATTGAAGATGCCCGGCTAGATTTCCCCATGTTAAGGCTTACTCCCACTCAGTAATTCAGACTTTTGGCAGGGAAGGTAGTAGTTGCCTCTCCTAGGACACAAAATAGTCAAGAGTGCAGAGTCAGGAGAAGGACTGCGTCCTACAGTGCACATGTAATGCTATGGTCTGGTGTTATCAAGTTTGAGTTGTGTTTAAGTGTCATGAAAGAATTGTATTGATGTCATACTGTGATCTTTCCTATACGTAGTTGTTCCTGAGATATATGTAATGAAATTCTAAATGACAGTAAAGAAATAAAATTAAATAAATCATAAAATGACTAAGTATCTACATGCTTTTGACTAATTTAGTAGTAGTAGCTTTCTTTCGTTAGGAAAAAAATTACCATAATAGCACATAGACAATTACATAAATTCATCTAAGAATATAATAAGAGAAGGGAAAATTATAAAATCTCTCACTACTAATAACAAGCGATAAATATATCTATTCTAACAAATAAAAGCATAGCATATAATATAATAAGAACATTTAAAACGATGGTAAGCAATATTAAAAATCATGACGGCAAAATCACAACAAATCACATATTATCTGCTGAAAACTGGATCTCATAGGTCCCCACTAAGATATTAGTTTTCGATTTACAATCACTGGCTCATAACCGGGATAGTACTATATATCGTGATTAATGTTTAAAATGTTTGCATCTGATGGGCCAGATTGCCTCCAGAAATTTCGCCATTGCACATGCCTCATTGCCATAAGTATTTGATTAAAAAATCCTAAGGGATAATATCCCACTCCTAAAGCCCAAAGATCTGCAGAATGGTATGAGCCAACATGCTCTCTGCTTCGAGAAGGTGGGGCAACAGAATGAAGCGTGAGCTGTATATTCAACAGCTCTACATCCCATCGGGCATAAGTCGTTGACCAAGGCAGGAATTGACCATTTACAAGTGAAAGAGTGAAGTGGTAGTGTTCCCATCCTGAATCTAATACAAAGTGCACGTACTAATGGAGACACAATCAAGTCTGTAAAGTGCTCAAATTCATAATGACATTTCAAGGATAAAAAACGATCAGTTAAACTAAGCGAGGGGACCTCTGCTAGTTTTTTCACTAGAACACTCAAGAATCTGTGCAGCATTTTTTGGGAGGTGGAGAGGGTCTGACCAAAATCCCCCATCCCAAGACTGAAGAGAGTTTCTCTAACATAGGTGCACCACCTGACTTCCTTTGAGGCTGCACCACCTGACTTTCTTTGAGGCTTGCGTACTCATCAGGGCACTTAAGCCCAGCTCTGTATGGGCCAAAAATGTCCAAGGCCCATATACTGATCCAGTACATCAATGGCGTTAGGGCAGCTATGTGCGAAATGGGGTGGAGCTTCAGATCCAACCTAATGGGTAGGGTAGGGGAACTTGTCGGAATGTTTAATAGCACTTTAAAAAATATTTTTGGGCTTTCTCCAAATCATTCAGATTACAGTAACCCCAAAGCTCTGCACTGTATAATACTCCACCCCTTGCTTGAGCATTATATATTTCTATTGCAGGAGTAATAACGAAGCTGGGCGATTTAGCAGCATATCTTAAAGTACACCCTGATGTTTGTTTTAAACTCATAACTGACTTAGATACATGTATGTGCCTGCCATTTATGGGAATCTTCCAGTCTTAATCCCAGGTAATCGAAGTCAGTTACTCTTTCCAAAACCTCTCCTTCCAGACATATCTTCCTCCTTGTTTTATGTTTATGATCACCAAACACCATATATTTGGTTTTAGAAGTATTAATTTCCAGGCCTTGCTTTTTACAAAATCCCGTAAACTTCCCAAGCAGATTGGTAAAACCTAATGAGGTTTGAGATAATAGTAAAGTATCATCTGCTGGCAGGGAATCCTCACCCCCTCTATTTTGGGTGCATCGCTGATACAATCCATTAGGTGGGGGATACAGGTGTTGATAAACAATAGAAAGAGTGTGGGGCCAACACACATCCCTGCCTCACTCCTCTGCGTATTGCAGTCTCGCCTGTTATTTCCTCTTTTGTCCCCATCTAATTCTGGCATAGCTCCCAGAATACAGCTCTATGATAAGATTTAACAAATGGCCTGGCACTCCAGCTTTATTCATAACTTCCCAAAGTTTACTATGTGGGACCAAATCAAAGGAAGACTTACGTTCAATAAATGCAGCATAAAGTTTCTTAGCCTCCAAGTCCACCAATTTCCATTTAATCGTGAGGAAGCAAAAGGCCTGGTCAACCGTGCTGATCTTCTGCCTAAAGCCTGCCTGTAAATGACTCAGTGCTTGGTTATCATTCACCCATTCCTTGAGCCTGTGCAGTACCTGGTAGCAAAATATTTTTTCTAAATTGTCCAAGAGGCTAATTGGTTGATAGTTTCCCAGTACGCCCCTCTCACCTTTTTTATAAATAGGAACAATAATTGCTCTCTTCCAGGTTTTAGGATGGATCCCACTAGCCAGAACGGCATTTGACAACTTGTTAATATAGGAACCCCAGTAGACGATATCAGATTTAAACATGTCCGTGGGTATACCATCCAACCCAGGGGCTTTACCAGATTTTTGAGCTTTAATGGCAATCACAGTTTCCTTGAGAGAAAACGGGGTGAAGCTAGATGTAGATGGCAGCTCTTCGCTGGGTTCGTTTTTGGGAACATGGAAAGAGGCAGGCTCACAGCTATACAACTCAAAAAAATGGATTATCCATTGGTCAGGGGAGATGTGGTCTGGAATTTTCGCTACGCCCCTTTCTGGCGACGAGGGTCCAAAAACGGTAGAAATCTTTGTCCCTTGCTGCCTTCAATAGCTCCTGCCAAGATGTTTCTTCCCATTGTTTACTAATCTTAACTGTAGATGTGTATTCACGCCTAGCATAACTTATCTTGGTTCTATCTTTTAGTTTTATTGCTGTTAAATGGTTACTTTTAGCACGCTGACATATCTTACCAAACCATCCATTATGCAGATTTGCTCCCACACGTTTATTCGCACCTCAAGATCTAACAAATAGCTCTTTCATAGCAAGGACAAAACCCTTGTGTAAGTCCATTACTTCATTCGGGGAGCTTAAAGAGAAACTATGGGGTAATGGATGAATTGAAATTAAGTTGCAGTATTTTTCCCGTAGTATATTTGAGTTTCTAAATGAACCCAATTTCAAGGTACGCTTATTAGAGGATACCTCTAGAGAAGAGGAAACGTGAGATAATTGCGCGTCTTTTTGTTCAAGAGCTGCCTGTCGTGTATTACCAAAATGGGGGCATGATCACTATTATATTGATCCCCCACCTTGAGATCTCTGATAATATGCCATAGTCTCACATCAATAAATACAAGATCGAGAGTGCTGCTATAGGACCCTCTAAAATACATAGGTTTAGCAGGGACATCCGATGGGAATCGACCATTCCCTGGGCGAAGACCATGGGTTAATATAAGATCTATGACCTGCAGGGCCCTGACATTGGATTTTGACTGCTTTTGTTGGGATGTATATGGAGGGATATTCCATATCACATCCTCTAGCTGTGTGATTTCTGATTATGCAGAATTAGGTTCCAGGCACACACAAAAATCACCAGCTATGATGATATAATGGGTCATGTGATAATCCAGGACAAGAGCATTCAAAATCTGGATGGTTTGGGAAATTTTGTTTGGCTGATCTAGCCTTTTGAAGACATTGACACAAAGTAGCGGTAACCCTTTCTTTGTCCAAATAGGCAAAGGCAATATATCAGGCGACTCCACATGCACTCCTTTGACTTTCCCCACCTCTGATATTCTTATCCAAGTAATAAGCCATCCAGCTGCTCTACCAGCAGGAGACCCCCTAGCTACCTTACAAAAAGAGCAAAACCCCTGCTTATATTTATTTTCTATAGCCCAAGTTTCCTGGAACAAGCTTATACTAAATTCATCTATATACATCCCCCAATCAACATCATCTGTTTTGTTGCTAATTCCCGCCACATTCCATGTTAAAAGTTTTGAGGTTGATCTCTCGTGGGCCCTAAAGCTCTTTAAGGGGAGACTCTGTATAAGTTGTGATTTAAGTCTAATATCTTTAGGTGACAATGCCAAAAGCTTCTGGAAGGAAAGGTCTAAATTCGCGACTCTGGCTACATTTGTATTGATTTTAGAAATAGATGAGTTGCTCTCTTTAGGAAGTGACAGTCAATCTGTATATGGAACAGCACCTGTTAGACCCAGAACACATGGACTGGGTCTCCTTTCCATACAAGCAGATTTCTTCGTTTGTAACTCGTCTGATAGGCGCCCTCCCATAGACTCATATCTTTGATTTCGGGGCTTTGCTGATGAGCCACTTCCCACCGTATAAGAACTAGTATTTGCACATAAGGGTACGGGGTTCTGCATAACATTATTCTCAGGACAAGTGCTACGAAGACAAATACTTGACCCGTTTTGCATAGGATGGTGAGCTTCCATAGATAGCAGTTCTGTTACCAGGCTTGGAATGGCTAGTGTTAGCTTAATATAGTCCCATTGGTTTGCCGTTTCAGTAAAACTTTTGGCCAAGACTGTGTCCGAAATAAATAATACAGCCACATTGTGTAGTATGCCTTAACCAGTGTACAACCTTATTTATCAGGGATGAGTTATCTTTGGGTTTAGGGGGGGTACCTTACACATATAAAGAGAATTGTTCTCATTAGGATGCATAGAAGATGTTTGAGTAACCATAGAGTCTCCCATCATGTTTACATGCAATTGTTGCCTGGGTAAAACTTTAAAATGGTTCTTAGGACTCTGTGGGCCAAGGGGCATGTCCGGGGAGACATTTGTGTCATATACTGGCCGAGAGGAGGCTCTAAGGTGCATTTACACTGAGTCCTGGTTGCAGAGAGACAAAAGTATTAACAGTTGGAGGTTCTTCTTTTTTGTGCAAGTACAGTGGCCCCCCCTTGGGCTAGTTGAACGCAAGGTGTTTAGTACTGCTGTTAGCACTTTCTTTAGTTCCCTCACCTCTTCTTGTAGGCCCAGTATGAGAGAGACCACCTCCTCCTGAGAAGAAACCATAGGAGGTAGATGTTCTGAGGATCGAGAATTTGATTGTAGGCCCCCGTGCTCACACATTTGTACCTGCAAGTCCAATGGCAGGAAGCGATTTGAACATGGGATGTTATGTACAGTCACAGTGTCTGTCAAACGATCGCCTGGAATCGAGTGTGCCATGCCCTGACCCATAGGCTCTGTATTTAAACCATCAAGTTGGAATACAGGGACGAGCAAAGGGTCTTCATTTGAAGAGACATTTCCTCTGGAAGGGGGATTTGTAGTCAAAGGAATAGGGGTACCAGTTTTCAACCCTTTCGGTGGGAGCTTCTCTTTTTTGTTCAATCTAGATTCTACCTCCTCTATCAGGGTATCAGTTTCGTTAGATACACAATTTGAGAAGGCGTATGATGATTGATGCAGCTTCGGTAGTTTGGGTTGCACTAGGCCTACCACGGGGCTTCCTTTCGCCTTATGCTTCCCCAGCCCAAGGTAATGACACCTTTCACCCACTAAATGTCAAGCAGGAGCCCCCCAGCAATCCTACCTTAAAACCAAGGGGGATGGCCCAGCCCAGCCTCACACGGGATCAGACGGGCGTGGACAGCCCCACCCTCCCGCGCTGTAGGATGCTCTAGCACGTTCGAAGCGCTCGATTTGTGGTTCTGACCCCTCCAACCTCACGGGGCACTTGGGACAGGGAGTCCCCTTCTGGTCTCTGCCACATTTGAAGAACCCGCGCTGCGAGATGCTCTAGAGCAACGGTACTCAAAGTATGGCCCGCGGGCCGCCAGCGGCCCCACGGACCTAGCTTGGCGGCCCGCGAGACGCACACCAAACGCCACATCATAATGGCAGCAGTATGTAAACATAGAAGAGGGCCGCGGGAGCATGCTCCCGCGGCCCTCCTCTATGTTTACATACGGCGGCCATTGTTTATGGCGTTGCCCTGACGATCCTGGAAGCCAAAGCCCCATAAAAGTCAGCGCTTGCAGCTAACTTTTATGGGGCTTTGGTCGTCTGCTTCCTGTCACCGGCTCCACGTCTGCTGCCCGCCTGCCTGCTGTTCCACATTTGTGGCATCTTTACAGTGTTTTGTCAGGTAAGGCTCTTTGGTTATTTATTTATTTGTTTTTAATGTAGTGTGTGTTACTGGGGTAGGCGTGAGAGCAGATTGCGCTGTGTGTGTGCGCTGTGTGTGTGTGTTACTGGGGTAGGCGTGAGAGCGGATTGCGCTGTGTGTGTGCGCTGTGTGTGTGTGTTACTGGGGTAGGGGTGAGAGCAGATGGCGCTGTGTGTGCGCGCGCTGTGTGTTACTGGGGTAGGGGTGAGAGCAGATGGCGCTGTGTGTGTGCGCTGTGTGTGTTACTGGGGTGGGGTGAGAGCAGATGGCGCTGTGTGCAGATGGCGCAGTGTGTGTTACTGGGGTAGGGGTGAGAGCAGATGGCGCTGTGTGTGTTACTGGGGTAGGGGTGAGAGCAGATGGCGCTGTGTGTGTTACTGGGGTAGGGGTGGGAGCAGATGGCGCTGTGTGTGTTACTGGGGTAGGGGTGGGAGCAGATGGCGCTGTGTGCAGATGGCGCAGTGTGTGTTACTGGGGTAGGGGTGAGAGCAGATGGCGCTGTGTGCAGATGGCGCAGTGTGTGTTACTGGGGTAGGGGTGGGAGCAGATGGCGCTGTGTGCAGATGGCGCAGTGTGTGTTACTGGGGTAGGGGTGAGAGCAGATGGCGCTGTGTGTGTTACTGGGGTAGGGGTGGGAGCAGATGGTGCTGTGTGCAGATGGTGCAGTGTGTGTTACTGGGGTAGGGGTGAGAGCAGATGGCGCTGTGTGCAGATGGCGCTGTGTGTGTTACTGGGGTAGGGGTGGGAGCAGATGGCGCTGTGTGCAGATGGCGCAGTGTGTGTTACTGGGGTAGGGGTGGGAGCAGATGGCGCTGTGTGCAGATGGCACTGTGTGTGTTACTGGGGTAAGGGTGAGAGCAGATGGCGCTGTATGTGTGCGCGCTGTGTGTTACTGGGGTAGGGGTGAGAGCAGATGGCGCTGTATGTGTGCGCGCTGTGTGTGTTACTGGGGTAGGGGCATTGTTTTGAAAAAGGGGGTGGGGTGGTTGTTCCCCCTCTAAGCCCCGCCCCCTCTAAGCCCCGCCCCCCGCTGTCATTTCAGTGCGGCCCTCGGCCGCAAACCATACTGCAATTTTGGCCCCCGAGAAAAAGTTTGTGAGTACCCATGCTCTAGAGCGTTTGAAGCGCTTAATTCGTGTCTCCGCCCCCTCAAACCTCACAGGGCACTTGGGACAGGGAGTCCCCTTCTGGTCTCTGCCGCATATGAAGAATCCACACTGCGGGTTGCTTTAGCACGTTTGAGGCGCTCGATTCGTGCTCCGCCCCCTCCAACCTCACAGGGCCCTTCTGGTGCGTTTGAAGAATTTAAATATGGTGTATCCCACAATTGGGACACAGAAAAATGGTACACACCCAGGTCTAACAGGACTTCAAATAATAATTTAGGTCATCTCCATTGTAACGGTGTGTTTTTAGCATGACAACATGTCTCATTTATGCTTTATTGAAGTTATGTCACATGAATGAATTCCCCTCATGCATTATTTTTAAATGAGAGTTTGGAAGATTGTTAGTCACATGGGGTACTGATTTCATGGTGATTGTCTGTAAATGATGCAGGTTGCCATCTCAAAGTAGTCTCATCATCAGTAGATGAGCTCAGTATCACTGGAGTGGTACATTTCGTTGCTTAGTCTGCCCAGGCATTCTCTCCTCGTACCAGTTCATAATAAGGTTAACAAAAGATGAAGCAATCCTAGTTTCAAAAACTGAACAGCCGGGTTACCGGTAGATGTCCCTTTAAATTTTTTTTTTTTTTTTTTTAAATACATTCATTTTCAAAATCATGAGGACATGTTCATGATATTTGTTATAATAATTAAAAACAAATCTCTTTACTGTGTACAAAATACATACTTTCAATGTAGCCGGGAGACCAAGAACTCTCTATAAATGAATTAAATTAACTTGAATGCAATCTGATAGGACTGCAACCACACAAACAAAAGTGTGTTGTCAAGTATACTTCTATAGCTTAGGGCAGTGGTTCCCAACCTTTTGACTTCTGTGGACCCCAACTTTATCATAACTGGAACCCGGGGACCCCCACTGAATAATTATTGGAACCAGGGAACCCCCAACTGAGTCATAAATGAAAGCCGGGGACCGAGGCCTAAACATGGTCGATGATTTGATCCGCAAAACAGTACACAAAAACGACAAACAAGAATTCCATCAAACACATACACAAATGATACCACATTTTACTTCATTTTCATTTTCACACAAATAAAATTAAGAAAAATTGTAATTTAAATAGAAAGGTTAATTCTTTTCTAAATTCAATTGAAGCCACAAATCGTCCATACTATATTGTTTGATGCACCTGCACTGCTCCCACATATCAATTGGAGTATACTAATTAAATTTTTAGCCTCTAATTTCAAATTCCTTGACGTTTACAGTATACAAATTCAGTTGTAAATGTAGCCACTAAATGTATATACACTATCTGTTAATATTAATTTTCTAAGAAGTCCTGTACCCCCAGATTAAGTTTTGCGGACCCCACGGGTCCCTGGACCACAGATTGGGAACCACTGGCTTAAGGGGCCACTTGATTAAAATCTCTAGTCTAAAGTTTTGACATGTCGGGCCATTTGTGTGGCATTCTTCAGCCCAGTGTTCAGTAGTTCAAGCAGCTCTTTGTAGTGTGGAAGGGAGAGGGTTACTAGCAAATATATTAGATTAATTTGACTTCAAACATGCTGATAAGACATGACCAGGTTATCTGTTGAATACCACCTTTTGTCATCTAATATAATAATGATGGTAGTATATTTGTAGTTCTGCTTGGCCACGCTTCCATGAGGTTGATTTTCATTCTAGTATGATGATGCTTGCTGGTTATTGAAAATCACTCTATCCTTTTTACAGAAGTTGTCAGTACATTTATCTATCGGAAAGTATCAGTTAAACAATCTGAATAATTGGTGGTTTGGTCACCACCAGTCATCATTTGTATATTGCCTTCTGTTGTCATAAGTGAAAACTCCGTTTTGTACGGGAGGTCTTGGCCCTCTTGGCAAGTTTAGTTGCCCCATACAATAAAAAAAAAAATCTTGTGTGTTGATAAAATTACATAGTTATACAGGACAGTAAAAGTCTTGGCTTTCTTCAGGGCTACAGGTCAAATCTGATTTGAGAAGATTCATCACTGACCAGGATTTCTAATTTCTGTCTCTTGTGGTAGGCAAAACACTAATCTGGTTTCCAATCCTCTTGACTGATTTCCTTTGTTTCCTGGAGGGGTGACCGTTTAGTCTTTTTCAGTGATCGTAGTATTGCATATGTTATCTTGTAGGCCTCAATTACGAATTTCATAATTGCCCTTTTCTGCAAAAGACAAGACTGTGAGTATTGTCATTATTTGATACTTCGACCTAGAGGAGGTTAGTTTCATAATGTATTAACTGTTTTTACAAGCTGTTTTATTTTTTCATTAGCCACATTTATTGACGCCAATGTAGATTCTGCCATCGCATGAAGTAGTTTGGACCAGCAGTGCAGAGTACTTTGTGGGTAATGGACAGTGGCTTTTGTATGGGTGTTACAAGGAGTCAGTGGAGGTTTTTGAATCCTTGTGGTCCGGTGTGGTCTTGGTGGTTTCTGGTCGAACAATTTTGTTCTTTGTGTTCTTGGTTTGATGTAGGGCTACGTAAGAAAGCATTACAATAGTCTATCTTCTAGAAAATTGTATTTGTGTAAGATGCCTGGAGTGAATGAACAGGATGGAGGAGATGTCTCTGACCTTGTTTTGGTGAGTGTTACTGAACTTGTCAAGCGATTATCTTTTACAATGGTACATTTGTTCTCTTCTTTTTTTTGTGATGCAATTTTTTATTGAAGAAAACCCAAGTACATTAGCTCCAACACTAATTGCAATATATGACAATAAGCAAAACAAGTAAGGAACAAAGTACTTTGAAGAAGGTAAATAACGTGAAAGTGACAAGCAGTATGTGACTGATGTGTGGAGAAATTTGGTGAGAAAAATGTAAAAACTAAAAGAGTAAGGCACAATAATAGGTAGAAGGGAGATCCACGCAAGATTCATTCCTGGAGGGGAGGTGGGGCAAAAGAAACCTAGATGGTGTAGTTATATGGGCTTTGTAAACACAAGTAACGGGGAAAGTGGAACCAGAGGGGGCTGTGGCGGAGGTTGGAGGGGAGGAAGAAATAAACCACAGTTGACCAATATACTAATAGTAAGTATGATGAGATGGAGGCAGGGTGAGGAAGGTGGTACTGCAGGCTCAGTGACAGAGTTGGGGATAGAACATAGGGCAGACGGATGTGGATGGGAGTGGTGTGGTGGGGGTGGAGACCGAGGGATGGGGGGGCGGGGGGAGTCTGGGTGGGGGGGCAGAGTAGGGATGTTCAGGGGTTAAGATGCCAGCCATGGTAGTCGTGGAGGAATGCAGATGATCAGGTGGCTCCTGGGCCATCCCGGATGAAGGATGCACATGTCTGCTGGAATAACACTAATTGGTCCTGCAGGTGGTAAATGATGTGCGGCCCCATGGAACGTATGTAGGCATTACGACAGTTGAAGGTGACTCTATACCTAGTGTGGAGGGAGGACAAATTTCTCCTGAAGGTGTCCAAATGGTATCAGATTGCTATCGGCTAAGATCTGGTCCAGGTTATGGATGTACACCATCGTGACCAGTAAAGGGTCTTGCCATCTGTGCGTAAGCGGTCGTTGCCCCGGGGAGGGAGGTGGGGTGGGATCGGTGGGAGGATACCCATGCGAAGGCTCGATTTTTCCGCACCTATAAGGTCCCTCGCCTCCCAAAGTGCATGTGAAAGGGCGCTGGGATGATTTCTAGAAGTGTGTCCTGGTTCAAATCCCACTTGGGCTAGTGTACCACAGACAGTGTAGCAAGGTACCATTTTCTGGGCACACTTACCCCCATTTTCTGCCTGTTGTCAGTGTGTTTGACTGTGTTCACTGGGTTCCTGCTAACCAGCACCACAGTGACTCTGCTCTTTCCCTTCAAACATGGTTACTTGAACCACATACACCCTACATTTGGCATACTGGTACCCTATGTAAGTCCCTAGTATATGGTACCCAGGGCATTGGGGTACCAGTGGATAACCATGGGCTGCAGCATGTTATGCCACCCTTGGGGAGCCCATGCAAAGTGTGTTCACTTCAAGTCACTGTAAGTCACTCCTATGGTAGGCCCTCCTAGCCCAGAGGGCAGGGTGCAAATACCTGTGCTCGATGGCACCTCTGCACTAGCAGAGGTGCCCCCACGAACTCCAGTTCCATTTTCCTGGAATTCATCATTGCAGGGATGCCATTTTATGCCTCTTCTGGACATAGGTCACTACCTATATCCAGCTACATAATGGTAACTCTGAACCTGGGCATGTTTGTTATCAAACATGTCGCAATCATAACCCAATACTGTTGCCAGTATTGGATGTATTATTCCGTGCACTCTGGGGGCTCCTTAGAGGACCCCCAGCATTGTTCCTACCAGCCTTCTGGGTTTTTCCAGGCAGTCCAAGCTGCTGCCACCCCCTCAGACAGGTTTCTGCCTTCCTGCTGCTTGAACAATTCAGAGAGAGAGAGTTGTTACGTGGTTTGGGAGGGGTAGCCTCCCCAAGCTACGGGTATGCTTTGAATGGCACATTTGGTGACGTCTGTGCATAAACCAGTCCACACTGGTTCAGGCAGGGACCTCCAGTCTCTGCTCTGGTGCAGAACTGGACAATGTAAAGAGGAGTGACCACTCTTCTGTCCATTACCATCCCAGGGGTGGTGCCCTGGGCTCCTCCGGAGGGTCCCTGGGTTCTGCCATCTTGAATCCAAAGTTGGCAGGGACCTCTGGGAGCATCTAAGTGGCCAGGTCAGGAGGGTGACTTCAGAGCCCCCTCCTGATAGGTGGTCACCTGACTAGGTGACCAATCCCCTTCCTGGGCTATTTAGGGTCTCTCGTGGGTGGGTCCTCAGATTCAGCTCGCAACGTTAGAGCAGGACTCTTCTGCAACCTCTAGTTCGACTTTTGTCCACTGGAACTGCGACTGGACCCTCCAGGAACCGACAATCTGCATCCGCGATGAAGACTCTGCTTGCAACATTGTTTCCTTGGCTTCTTCCAGCTTATGCAACATTTCCCCGGCTGTGCATCCAGTGAGGATGGCAAGTCTTAAGTCTACATGAGAAGGAAGAAGGAATCTCCCTTGGAGTGAAGGAGTCACGCCCCTGCATCCGCAACCAACTTCAATGATGACCGGCTGCGTGGATCTCCTCATCTGCGTGGATCCTGCATCATGGGTGGTGGTTCGGAGTAGTCCTCTTGATCCTCACTGCCAGCTGTCCAACTTTGGTGGAGGTTTGCCCTTGCCTTTCTATGCGGGACAGTACCCCTGTGCACTGCGTCTCTTGCAGCTACCAAGGCTTGTTGGCATCTCCTCCAAGGGATCTTCAGGCTCCATGTAGCCCCAGCCCCAAGCACTCCTTCCTGCTACCCACAGCCCTCTGCATGCTTCTCCTGCGGCATGGGACCCTTCTCCAGTCGTGCTGCATGGGCTCCTCTGCGACTCCTGATTCCTCTTCCAGTGGGCCTCCTTTGGGGGCTGCCGCTTCTTCAGTGGACTCTGCTTTGCTGAGGGTCCTCCTAGTATTGCCCACCCCCCAAACCCCTCACACCATCCCCCCTAAGGGGTTGAGTCCTCCTGGACCTTGCCGGTCCCCGGCAGCTCCACTTTTGCTTCACCATAACATCTGCCTTTGCCAAGACTTGATGGTGGCTTTTCCATGCCACTGACCAATAGCAATCATCCATCTGGCGTGGGACATCGACTGCATCCTCCAGGAACACCTCACCTGCTCTAGGGCTGTATTCCTGGCCGTCTTCGTCCTACCGTCAACCAACTCCTGCGACCACAGTTGGATGGGCAGTGGTTCCTGCCCCCACTGGACTCTTCTGGACTTGGCCCCCTTTTTCCACAGGTCTTCCCCTTCAAGAATCCACCACTGGTTTCTTGCAGTGTTGTCCGGGTGTTGCATTATCTTATTTTCCTTACTTTTGAGTGGTTTAGGGAAAATCCAGTAACTTACTCCTTTCCTCCTGGTTGCTGGGGGGTGGGGGGAGTCAGGGGCACTGTGGCACTTACCTTTGAGGTTTCCTAGTGCCCCCAGCTCTCCTCTACACCTTCCACTTACCTAGATGGGGGAGTGCTGTATTTGCATTCCATTTTTTTGTATATGGTTTGGGCTCCCCTAGGGTCACTATTGCCTACTTGCTATTGTACTGTTTTCTATTGCTGTTTATGCCTATTTTTGATTACTAGTGTACATATCTAGTTTGTTACTTACCTGTAATGGAGGGTTGACTCTCTAGTACTTTTTGGTAATTGTATCATTAAAATAAAATACCTCTATTTTTTTTAACACTGTGTGGTTCTTTCCTGTGTGGTATTGCATGAGCTTTGCATTTCTCCTGGATTAGCCTTGGCTGCTCATCCACAGCTACTGCTAGAGAGCCTGGCTTCTAGACACTGCCTACACTACACTAATAGGGGATACCTGGACCTGGTATAAGGTGTAAGTACCTTAGTTACCCACCACACACCAGACCAGTTTCCTATAGACGGGATTACCTTACGGAGACAGGCGGCCAGCACACTGGCAAGGATCTTCATATCACTGTTCAGAAGTGAGATGTGGCGATAGTTGGTGCACAACAGAGTATCCTTCCCTGGTTTGGGGAGGACCACTATGACTGCCCTGTTGGAAGTGAGGCCAAAGGAACCCGTCTCGGCAGCCTCTCAGAAGGCTTCATGGAGGGACTCGACAACCCCCTACCGGACCATTTATAGAATCCCGCAAGGAAACCATCGTCCTCAGGCGCCTTGTAATGCGGAAGTTTGGATACGACTTCTGCAATTTCCGTTTTGCTGATCTCACCCTCGAGTAGAGTCCTACCGTCCTCTGAAAGACTGGGCAGCTATGTGCTCTCCAGGAACGCCTCTACCCGGTCCACGTCAACTGGTGCTGTAGGGGTATAGAGCATACTATAAAAGGATTGAGGATGGGTAAGGAGTGCACTGCTCTAGGAGTGAATGGCAGGGATTGCCTGAGGCCACCTCTACTTGGCGCAGTTGGGCTGCCAGTAGACATCCAGCTTTTTCCCCTTGTACATAGTGCCGGCCTTTCAGGCGCAGTAGCGCATACTCTGCCTTTGACATGAACAGTTCATTAAGAGCTTGGGCCTGTTCAAGGTGGCGGTTAGGTAGTGTGTGATGGGTTGTGTAGCAATGGGTGAGTTATGCACATCAATTTCCGCCGGGTGAATGAGTCTCCAGTGATCACCAGGCCGTGAACTGAGAGCACATCCCCTAACAGGGCTCTGTCTGAATTGTTGCTTGTGTCCAGTGGCCCTGTCCTATCGAGTACTGCATCGTGGGTGAGATTCCAGTCACCCCCAATTAATTAGGGAGAGGCTCAGATCTCTATCAGGAGGCGATTGAGTTGGATGAAAATGGAGCGGTTGGGGCCCTTGGCACGTATACTGAGCCAATACAATGCATGCTGTCCCCTACCTTTAGTTTGGCAAAGACATATCTGCCTTCCATGTGAGACCAGGACTTAATTGTGACAGGCAGTGTTTTAAGGAGCAATATTGCCATTTCGTGGTCACCCCCATGACCTGATGTCAGCGGGCCGGACAACTACTATATATCACCCTCCCCACCTAATCGCTGCGCAGTTTCTCGGATTGTTTGTTGTCAAGGTGTGTGTCCTGCAGTAGAGCCACATCTGCTGCGTCAGTTGAAGGTAGGATAGGGCCTTCTTGCGCTTCACATAGTGCGTCAGCCTGTTTACATTCCAAGAATAGCCATATCCGTGGTATGGAGATGTCAGGCTGGGGAAGGGGAAGGCAAGGGGAGGTAAGGCGGGTAGGGAAAGAGTGGGAAGTCAGGGGGAAGGGAGAGGGTACAGGTACCAAGAAGAAGGGGCGGAAGGAAGAGTCCTTGAGGAGGAAACCCAAGGGCCCAACCCAGAGGCGGTATATTTGTTCTTTTAAAGGGACATCAAAGAGTAGATGACAACCGCTGGAGAAGTGCTCTCTTTTTCATCTATTAATTTATTGGGTAGTTTATTAGAGCACTTGTAAGGAAATTACTCCCTGTTGCAGTTACCCCCCCACTTTTTGCCTGATACTGATGCTGACTTGACTGAGAAGTGTGCTGGGACCCTGCTAACCAGGCCCCAGCACCAGTGTTCTTTCACCTAAAAATGTACCATTGTTTCCACAATTGGCACACCCCTGGCACACAGATAAGTCCCTTGCCAGGGCCCTGTGACCAAGGAAGGTCCCTAAGGGCTGCAGCATGTGTTGTGCCACCCTAAGGGACCCCTCGCCTAACACATGCACACTGCCATTGCAGATTGCCTTTTTGCTCCCCACCAACACACACAAAGTCGACATGGCATCCCCCTCAGGATACCATGCACACACAATACTGCCTGTGGCATAGGTAAGTCACCCCTCTAGCAGGTCTTACAGCCCTAATGCAGGGTGCACTATACCACAGGTGAGGGCATAGCTGCATGAGCAATACAGTGTCCAAGTCAATTCTTACACATTGTAAGTACAGTGTGGCCGTATTAAGAATATGGGCTGGGAGTTTGTGAAAAACGAACTTCACAGCTCCATAATGGCTACACTGAATACTGGGTAGTTTGGTATCAAACTTCTCAGAATAATAAATCCACACTGATGCCAGTGTTGGATTTATTACAAAATGCACACAGAGGGCATCTTAAAAGATGCCCCCTGTATTTTACCCAATCCTTCAGTACAGGACTGACTGGTCTGTGCCAGCCTGCCACTGAGACGAGTTTCTGCCCTCCTGGGGTGAGAGCCTTTGTGCTCTCTGAGGCCAGAAACAAAGCCTGTGCTGGGTGGAGGTGCATAACACCTCCCCCTGCAGGAACTGTAACACCTAGCAGTGAGCCTCAAATGCTCAAGCTTCATGTTACAAAGACCAGGGCAGTCCAGCTAGTGGAGATGCCTGCCTCCTGGACACAGCTCCCACTTTTGGCGACAAGTCCAGAGGAGATAATGAGAAAAACAAGGAGGAGTCACCCACCAGTCAGGACAGCCCCATAGGTGCCCTGAGCTGAAGTGACCCCTGCCTTTAGAAATCCTCCATCTTGATTTTGGAGGATTCCCCCAATAGGAATAGGGATGGGCCCCCCTCACCTCAGGGAAGGAGGCACAAGCAGGGTGTAGCCACCCTCCAGGACAGTAGCCATTGGCTACTGCCCCCCCCCCCCAGACCTAAACACACACCCTAAATTCAGTATTTAGGGGTGACCCTGAACCCAGGAAATCAGATTCCTGCAACCTGAAACAAGGAGGACTGCGGACCTGAAAGCCCAACGGAGACAACAACTGCTTTGGCCCCAGCCCTACCAGCCTGTCTCCTGACTCTGAGAACTGCACAGCAACGCATCTGACAGGGACCAGTGACCTGTGAAGCCTCAGAGGACTGCCCTGAAACCCAAAGGACCAAGAAACTCCCGAGAACAGCGGCACTGTTCACCCACAGCAACATCTTTGCAACAAAGAAGCAACTCACTCTTCCCGCCAGAAGTGTGAGACTTCACCCTCTGCACCCGACATCCCTGGCTCAAGCTCCAGAGAACCAACACTACAGGGAGGACTCCCAGGTGACCGCGAGCTTGTGAGTAACCCGAGACGACCCCCTGGACCCTCACAGCAATGCATGCAGAGAGAATCCAAAGGCTCCCCCTAACCCCGACTGCCTGTAACAAGGAACCCGACGCCTGAACCAAGCACTGCACTCGCAGCCCCCAGCACCAGAAGGAACCGAATGCCAGTGTAGGAGTGACCATCAGGCGACCCTCTGTCTAGCCCAGTCGGTGGCTGGCCCAAGAAGCCCCACTGTGCCCTGCCTGCACCACTAGAGTGACCCCCGGGTCCCTCCATTGATTTCTATTACAAACCCGACGCCTGCTTTGCACACTGCACTCGGCTGCCCCTGTGCTGCTGAGGGTGTGTTTTGTGTGCCTACTTGTGGGCTGCCTATGCCCAGGAACTTGAACTTGTAAGTGCCTTACCTACCTGACAAACTAACCATTACTTACCTCCCCCAGGAACTGTTGATTTTTGCACAGTGTCCACTTTTAAAATAGCTTATTGTCATTTTAACTAAAACTGTGTATGTTACTGCTGTAATTCAAAGTTTCCAACTTACCTTTGTGGAGTGCCTTGCATTTTATGTATTTACTTCAAATCTTGAACTTGTGG
This sequence comes from Pleurodeles waltl, assembly GCF_031143425.1. Classification (NCBI taxonomy): domain Eukaryota; kingdom Metazoa; phylum Chordata; class Amphibia; order Caudata; family Salamandridae; genus Pleurodeles; species Pleurodeles waltl. The sequence continues at coordinate 389,576,760 of NC_090448.1, forward strand.
TTCTAAAAATAAATTAAGAAAATACATTTTTCTATATAAAAACTATTGGCCTGGAGTAAAGTCTTTGAGTGTGTGTTTCTCATTTAGTGCCTGTGTGTGTACAACAAATGCTTAACACTACCCTCTGATAAGCCTACTGCTCGACCACACTACCACAAAATAGAGCATTAGAATTATCTAATTTTGCTACTATCTTACCTCTAAGGGGAACCCTTGGACTCTGTGCACACTATCTCTTACTTTAAGATACTATATACAGAACCAACGTCCTACAACTACCTTCCACTGTTGGCTTTTGAAGCTATGTGGATGTGCAAGTAAAAAGTATAAAGGAAAAAGGGGGATGTTGAAATCGGGTTATTGAAGGAACACCACAATCCAGTAGTCTCTAATTGCAAGCCCAGTATCAAGAATAGGAGTTATATTTAAGGTGTAATAGTCCTTTTCAGGCGTTGCTCTTCTCGACTTGTAACCTATTTTGTGGGCTATAATCATGCCTATTTCACGGCCATCAATTTCATTGGTTCTTGGGCCTACCTTTCAAAAATCCCTTGATGTCGTTTGTAGATGCTATTTGTTTGTCCCACCTTTAAGCTGCGTTGTTACCGCCTTTGAGACTGACCCTGTTACAATGATTATTGCACATCGGCCAGATAACTTAGCATGGGGCACTATATTTTTTTATTTGTCCTTTCCACTTTGTGCTGTTTACCTGTATGTTGTTTCTTCCTCTTCCTTGTTTTCGGGCATCTTGCTGTTACTTTGCTATGTCTGCAGGGTCTTTTTTTTTTTTTTGCAGTTTTATGTAGCGCGAACTCGATACAAAGGTATTACAACACGTTACATGAGCACCGGATACATTACAGAAGAACACTTGTGCTCTTCTGTCACTGTGTGCTTCTAAAATGGATACTCTTTGTGCTTCCCTTGAATGGAACGCAGCCTGAGTTCTGTTTTCCTTTTTTGATCTTCGATTATATATTGTTTTTTTTGTTTCAGGGGAGTTTGAGGATGAGTCCAAACAGCCGTCTGTGGGGGAGCCACAGAGGCATCAGCTCAAGCACAGAGAGCTCTTCCTTTCCCGACAGTTTGAATCTCTACCAGCCACTCACATACGGTAAGTCTCCTGTCTTCGTACACCAGTGTATGCTTTAAAATGATGTAAAATGCAATACTGGGTGCACATCGGAATGCCGCATGTAGGTTTTATACCCTATTTTGATACCACCAGAAAGCTGCTGAATCCCAGACTTCCTTTGCCTCTACTCTCTCATGCTGTCATCGTCCCATCTGACTTTCTGCCTTTCACCCCTTGCTGCCTTCATATTGCAGGATTGCCACTTGTTCAGTGACCCTCAAATTTTCTGTCTTTTGTCCCACAGGGGGAAGTGCAGTGTAACACTTCTCAATGAAACAGACATCCTTGGCCAGTACCTAGATAAAGAGGTGAGGTGGTATTTAAATTGTTGGTAGGAGCATTGAGCCTCTGCCTAATACAGTGCAACTTCTGTTGTCTCATTTCATTTTCCTGTGTTGGTGACTGTCTCCTGTGTAAGCACAAAAGTCCCTTTCTTGCATGGGTCAGTAAATCCGTGCAATCCCACCTTATAATATTTTTCTGTATTACCTTGTGATTTGTATTATTTTTTTGTAATTTATTTTTTACCTCCAGTCAGCTCAACAGCCTTTTGAGACCACAATAGATGCTACTTGTTGCTTGGTTATGCTTGTCATGAGAACACTGCCTTGACAACTTTGTGAGTGGTTGCTGGTGCTGTCTGGTTAATGGTGAGTATTCTGTGTGGGTGCCATTTAGTGTCCCAATGCCACAATCTTGGAACACGTTAATGAGGGACCACGTTACTCAATTTGAGAAACTATCCAAGCTTACTCTAGTTGGTGAAACCTTTGATTCAGTGTGACCTAGAATATAATACTCGTCCAGTCTATGTTTTACTTTAGAAAAATAGTGTAATTTAACAGGTAAGTAAATAGTTCTGTTAAAACCTAGAGTTTCATAGAAAAGGAGCAACTGCTAACACTTTAAAGAACGAAGAAGACTGTACATTCTTACTGCATCTTAGACCCTTGGCCCATATTCCATTGTGGGGGTTTTGGTTGACCTTGAGGGGAGGAGGTGCATTGGAGTGCAAAAGTTGTAGGCATGAGGGAAGGTGTGGGGGGCCAGGGCATGGAAGGGCAGGGTCTTTTGCTCTACCAAGACTTCTCTTAGAAATTTGCCTACTTCCAAAACAGAAATGTGTATAAGCACTGGACCTCTGACACCACATACTTAGAATCCACCCGGACTGAGGAACTTCTGCCAGGAAGAAGGGCTGGATGCTGTAGAAGGATGTGCCTGTTGCTTTGTTGTGGTGATCTGCTGCTTCTGTTCTGGGAGTGAAAGGACTGGACTTTGCTTTCTACATCCTGCTTTCAAAGTTCTCCAAGGGCTTGATCTGAGCTTGCCTCCTTTTACGAAGTCTCAGGTATAGAAAGCTGGCCTGGTGTGTGGTGGCCACCTTATACCAGATCCAGGCAACCCATATTAGTGAATGTAGGCAGTGTCTAGAAAGCTAGGGCTCTCTAGAGGTAGCTGTGGGTGAGCAGCCAAGACTTATCTAGGAGACATGCCTTCAGCAGTACCACAATAGTCACACAGTAACTTATGACACATTGTAAAGAAATGGCTCCCTGTTGCAGTTACCCCCCACTTTTTGCCTGATACTGATGCTGACTTGACTGAGAAGTGTGCTGGGACCCTGCTAACCAGGCCCCAGCACCAGTGTTCTTTCACCTAAAATGTACCATTGATCCCACAATTGGCACACCCTGGCATCCAGATAAGTCCCTTGTAACTGGTACCTCTGGTACCAAGGGCCCTGATGCCAGGGAAGGTCTCTAAGGGCTGCAGCATGTATTATGCCACCCTAGAGACCCCTCACTCAGCACAGACCCACTGCTTACCAGCTTGTGTGTGCTAGTGAGAACAAAATGAGTAAGTCGACATGGCACTCCCCTCAGGGTGCCATGCCAGCCTCTCACTGCCTATGCAGTATAGGTAAGACACCCCTCTAGCAGGCCTTACAGCCCTAAGGCAGGGTGCACTATACCATAGGTGAGGGTACCAGTGCATGAGCACTGTGCCCCTACAGTGTCTAAGCAAAACCTTAGACATTGTAAGTGCAGGGTAGCCATAAGAGTATATGGTCTGGGAGTCTGTTTTACACGAACTCCACAGCACCATAATGGCTACACTGAAAACTGGGAAGTTTGGTATCAAACTTCTCAGCACAATAAATGCACACTGATGCCAGTGTACATTTTATTGCAAAATCCACCCCAGAGGGCACCTTAGAGGTGCCCCCTGAAACTTAACCGACTGTCTGTGTAGGCTGACTGGTTCCAGCAGCCTGCCACACTAGAGACATGTTGCTGGCCCCATGGGGAGAGTGCCTTTGTCACTCTGAGGCCAGTAACAAAGCCTGCACTGGGTGGAGATGCTAACACCTCCCCCAGGCAGGAGCTGTAACACCTGGCGGTGAGCCTCAAAGGCTCACCCCTTTGTCACAGCCCAGCAGGGCACTCCAGCTTAGTGGAGTTGCCCGCCCCCTCTGGCCACGGCCCCCACTTTTGGCGGCAAGGTTGGAGGGAACAAAGAAAGCAACAAGGAGGAGTCACTGGCCAGTCAGGACAGCCCCTAAGGTGTCCTGAGCTGAGGTGACTCTAACTTTTAGAAATCCTCCATCTTGCAGATGGAGGATTCCCCCAATAGGGTTAGGATTGTGACCCCCTCCCCTTGGGAGGAGGCACAAAGAGGGTGTACCCACCCTCAGGGCTAGTAGCCATTGGCTACTAACCCCCAGACCTAAACACGCCCTTAAATTTAGTATTTAAGGGCTACCCTGAACCCTAGAAAATTAGATTCCTGCAACAACAAGAAGGACTGCCTAGCTGAAAACCCCTGCAGAGGAAGACCAGAAGACAACAACTGCCTTGGCTCCAGAAACTCACCGGCCTGTCTCCTGCCTTCCAAAGAACTCTGCTCCAGCGACGCCTTCCAAAGGGACCAGCGACCTCTGAATCCTCTGAGGACTGCCCTGCTTCGACGACGACAAGAAACTCCCGAGGACAGCGGACCTGCTCCAAAAAGACTGCAACTTTATCCAAAGGAGCAGCTTTAAAGAACCCTGCAATCTCCCCGCAAGAAGCGTGAGACTTGCAACACTGCACCCGGCGACCCCGACTCGGCTGGTGGAGAACCAACACCTCAGGGAGGACCCCCGGACTACTCTACGACTGTGAGTACCAAAACCTGTCCCCCCTGAGCCCCCACAGCGCCGCCTGCAGAGGGAATCCCGAGGCTTCCCCTGACCGCGACTCTCTGAAACCTAAGTCCTGACGCCTGGAAAAGACCCTGCACCCGCAGCCCCCAGGACCTGAAGGACCGGACTTTCACTGCAGAAGTGACCCCCAGGAGTCCCTCTCCCTTGCCCAAGTGGAGGTTTCCCCGAGGAAGCCCCCCCTTGCCTGCCTGCAGCGCTGAAGAGATCCCTTGATCTCTCATTGACTTCCATTGCGAACCCGACGCTTGTCCTAACACTGCACCCGGCCGCCCCCGCGCCGCTGAGGGTGAAATTTCTGTGTGGGCTTGTGTCCCCCCCGGTGCCCTACAAAACCCCCCTGGTCTGCCCTCCGAAGACGCGGGTACTTACCTGCTGGCAGACTGGAACCGGGGCACCCCCTTCTCTCCATTGAAGCCTATGCGTTTTGGGCACCACTTTGAACTCTGCACCTGACCGGCCCTGAGCTGCTGGTGTGGTAACTTTGGGGTTGCTCTGAACCCCCAACGGTGGGCTACCTTGGACCAAGAACTGAACCCTGTAAGTGTCTTACTTACCTGGTAAAACTAACAAAAACTTACCTCCTCCAGGAACTGTGAAAATTGCACTGTGTCCACTTTTAAAGTAGCTATTTGTGAATAACTTGAAAAGTATACATGCAATTGAAATGATTCAAAGTTCCTAATGTACTTACCTGCAATACCTTTCAAACAAGATATTACATGTTAAATTTGAACCTGTGGTTCTTAAAATAAACTAAGAAAAGATATTTTTCTATACAAAACCTATTGGCTGGATTTGTCTCTGAGTGTGTGTACCTCATTTATTGTCTATGTGTATGTACAACAAATGCTTAACACTACTCCTTGGATAAGCCTACTGCTCGACCACACTACCACAAAATAGAGCATTAGTATTATCTCTTTTTACCACTATTTTACCTCTAAGGGGAACCCTTGGACTCTGTGCATGCTATTCCTTACTTTGAAATAGCACATACAGAGCCAACTTCCTACACACATGAAAGGAACCACACAGTATTACAAAAATATAGTTAGGACCCTAGGAGAGGACCAAGCCATATACTAAAATAGTGGAATGTGAAGTGAAGATCCCTGCCCAAGGATATGGAGTTGTTAGAGGGAAGCGGGAAGGACTAGGGACCCCAAGAGTTGAGTACCTAAGTGACCCCCAGAGACCAGGAGAGCAGAGGTAAGTACCTGGTTTTCCCAAGGATTAACAAGAGGACTTGGAAAAGGGATTGTGCAAGAACAGGGCCACTCTAGAAGAAACCAAAGGTGGATTCTGGAAGAATAGGACCTGCAAAAGGAGGAGACAGAGTCCAGTCCACGATAGGTGGATAGTGGGTCCTGGCACCACTCGACACACCATCTGTGGCTGAAGATCCAGTTTGACGGGGGAAACAAAAGACCAGCGTTGTAGCCCAGGAGCTAAAGAGGACTCCTTGGAGCAGGGCAGGTGGTGTCCCACGTCGGTTGTCAGGTCGCAGATAGTCAGTGGTTTGGGAGAACCACCAACAAGCCGTGGCAAATGCAAGACGAAGCATAGGAAGCGTTGCAAGGCTAAAGAGGACCAGCAAGGTCCAGGGGACTCGACCCTTGGAGGGTAGTCTGGACTGACTCAGCAGTCTGGAGAGCCAGCAGAAGAAGCCGCATCCCCCACAGGCAGCCTACTGGCAGCAGGCACAGTAAGTCGCAGTGAGGCCCAATCAGCACACCTGGAGAGGAGTCCAATGTCGCTGGAGCAGCAGAGAGGAGATTGTTCTTGGCAGGATGAAGTGCTGGGGCCCAGGACTACCTGGAGCCTGAAGATCCCTAGGAACAGGAGACAACAAGCCTTGGTTGCTGCAAGAGTTGCGATGCACAGGGGTACTATCCTGTAAGGAGAGGCAAGGGCTCACCATCTCCCAAGTTGTTCAGCGGGCAGAGAAGACCAGGGGGACCACTCCAGACCACCACCTTTACAGGATCCACTCCGATCCAGAGGAGAGCAGATCCACGCACCCTGATGTCATTGCTGTAGGTGCCTGCAGATGCAGGGGAGTGACTCCTTCGAATCTGGAGACCCATCTGCAAGGGAGTCCATAAATAGCCGTAAAAGGAGGCTTGATCACCTTGCAAGCTGACCACCTAACAGGAGGGGTCTCTGATGTCCCCTTCCTGACCTAGCCACTCAGATACTCCCAGGAGCCTCTGCACATGTTGGTTTCAAGATAGCAGAATCAAGTGGCCATGTGGAGGAGTTCTGGGCAACACCCCAGGGGTGGTGATGGACAGGGGAGTGGTCACTCCCCTTTCATTTGTCCAATTTCACGCCAGAGCAGGGACCGGTTTATGCAAGGAGGGCACTAAATGTGCCCTTCAAAGCAAACCAGTGGCTTGGGATGCTACCCCTCCCAAGCCTTGTAACACATATTTACAAGGGAGAGGTTGTTGCCTCCCTCTCCCACAGGAAAGCCTTTGTTCTGCCTTTCCCTGCCTGAGCTGGTCAAGCAGCAGGAGGGCAGAAACTAGTCTGAGGGGTGGAAGCAGTGTGGACTGCCCGGAACATCCTCTAAGACTGATAGGAGCAATACTAAGGGTCCTCCAGGGAGCCCCCAGAGTACATGAAATCATGCAGGTAATACTGGCAACAGTATTGGGGTATGATTCCGACATGTTTGATACCAAACATGCCCAGGTTCGGAGTTACCATCAAGTAGCTGGCCAAAGGTAGTGACCTGTGTTCAGTACACAGGTAAAATGGCTTCCCCGCACTTACGAAGTCCAAGGAAATGGAGCTGGAGTTCTTAGGGGAACCTCTGCTCATACAGGGGTGCCCTCATACACAGGGACCTACACTCTGCACTCTGGGCTAGGAGGGCCTCCCGTAGGGGTGACTTACAGTGACCTGGTGTAGAGATCTGTTTGAATGGTGCATGCACCTTTTCACGCAGGCTGCAATGGCAGGCCTGCAAACCCATTTTGAATGGGCTCCCATGGTGGCATAATACATACTGCAGCTCATGGGAATCCCCTGGTGTCCCAATGCCCTGGATACCCAAGTACCATATACTAGAAACTTATAAGGGGACACCAGTATGCAATTGTGGAGGTCATAAAGGTCCTAGGCAAGCAAATTTGGAAGGAGAGAACACAATCACTGGGGTCCTGGTTAGCAGAATATCATTGAAAAAAATCTAAGCACATTGATAGTAGGCAAAAAGGGGGTAACCATGCCAAAAAGAGTGACTTTCCTACATCAGGTACATCAAATAATTCACCTGCTAGCATCTGAGCCCACTTACTGAGTGTTGACTTGCCAAGTGGTCCAAAATTCAGTTCCAGGGCCCTTGGGAGTGAGTTCTAGGAATAAACCTAGTGCATTGAATTCCAGAACGACGTTGGAACCGGTGCCACTGTCTGACCCTGTGCCTCTACCAGCACTGGGACCGTATTCCCCACTGAGTGCAACAGCCGCAACCTAGAATGCAGGCCTGATTCTGCAACAGTGTTTCTGAAGCCCGCCAGAGTGCCGTGCCACCGACGTCTATGGCACCTGACTCTACCGCAGCACGTGTGGCCCTGTGGTGTGATCGCGACACAGCAAAGTTGATGCCTCGCGTCTTGGCCTGCTGGATTAATCATCCCGGCCTTGTCATAAGGAACCGACCCTTTGCTACCAAAGCCTCATCACCTCCCCAGCGTGGCAGACAGCCAGTGCACTGCATCCAGCAACGCTTCACCTCATCGTTTTCCAAGGTACTGTAACCTGGGTCTACACAACTCCATGGCCGGCCACGCTCCCTAGCGGGTGGCACCACACTGTTTGAAGCGACACTGCCAAGCCGTTTTGATGTGACCCTGTCAAGCCGTTTTGATAGCCCCAGTAGGAGCTATTGTGTTTCTAAGCACTATATTACAATTAGTCTTTGAGAATTACTTGTGCTTGTTGGATTTTTGTCATTGTAGGTCTTGTATTACTCAGATGACTATATTGGCAATTTTTCTAAACTGTTGTGGAGTACTTTTGTGGTGTTTTCACTGTTACTGTGTGGGTGTGTACAAATACTTTACACATTGCCTCTGATATAAGCTTAATTGCTTGAGCCAAGCTACCAAGCGGATGAGCAGGTGTTATCTTAGCTGTGGTACTCCCTTACCCTGACTAGAGTGAGGGTCCCTACTTGGGCAGGGTGCAAACCACTGCCAACTAGTGACCTAATTTCTATCAACGTACATAATTTTCCCGAACTGCCACTTAATTAATGTAACCCAAGTAAAACTGAATTATGGACTATTAAAAGATACCACTACATTTTCAGCATTTTTCTTTTACCAAACTCTTTTGTGATCCACTTAGAAATTTCCGTAGAGCAAGGCTCTATAATATCAGCCTTATAGTGATAGTAAAGGGCTGTTTTACCCTCAATGCGTGTCTAACAAGCGTCATCCAGCCATGTTTACTTCGGAACAGGCAGTCCTTTTCCTTGAAAAATGACTGTCTCTGATTTAACCTAGCCTTTTAAGCTTCAGATGACTGTAAGTCCCAAGCGCTGGTTAAGCCAAGAGTTCTCAAGGCCTGTAGTAAATAAGTCCTTGCCGGGGAACTATGCCTTGCTTCCACTTCGGACCAAAGGCAATGGCCCAGGGAGCCCTCCTTTGCCAACTTAAGTTGATGACAGCACACACTGAAGGCCACCATTCAGCCTGTTTTTCAAGCATTCTCATGGCTGAAACGTTTGTTTTACAGCTGAGAGAAGGTATGTTTTATTGGCCATATTTTTAATATCATTGCTATAGCTCTGCTACCCCTGAAAATGGCTAATGCACTATGCCCTTTATGGGCTAAATGTCTGGTTACACCGCACTACTTTCTCCCATTCTTTTTTCATGTGGTTATGCTCTCGAAGGGCTGACCCTATGGTTACATAACCTTGCTTCTTCCAAATGTTATTTTTATTGTGGTGTCCTCTAGGGGCTGTCAGTCAGCATACTGTAATATTTGCTGAAGCTCTTCACATAATGCTTTGCAGGGCATTACTTTTACAAACCATTTTTGATCATAAATCAGCCTGTGGTCGTCTTAGGACAATGGGACCACCTTCAGAACGCCCTCTCTGGGTCTCCACAGTAGATTAGTAGGGACCCCAGAAGAAACCCTCCCACCATTCAGTGTTTTTGTTTTTTTTAAGATTTCTCATGGATAGAACTTTTGTTGTGCTGCTGGGAGAAGTTTTGTTTTAAAGGCCTTGTTAGTAATATCATTGCAGTAGGCATGCTAGACCTAAAACGCCTTCTAGGGGCTAAGTATATGGTTACACTGCGTTATTTTCTCCTGTTTTTTTCATGTCTAATGCCAAAAGTTTATTTCTGATAGTTTTACATGATAATTGTATGTTTTAATAATCGCTCCCTATTACAATTATGAACATGATTCAGGCCAACTTAGCATCTTTATTACACTATGACTGTTTGAACACTTGATATGTTTGGGTTGACCCTTCTGGTTTATTTCTCCTCTGTGGCTGTCCTGTGGCTTTTTGGGGGGGAAATGTGTTAGCCAGCCAGCATCTCTGATGGTGAAGTGGTGAAAGTGGTATTCTATTGGAATTAGAAAGGCAGATTTAAATTAGGATGCTAAATGGGAGCGTTTTCATTTTTTTTGCTGCAGGTAGAAGAAAAAGTTACATAGAAGTGCTTTAGTTATATGCAGGGCCACTGGAACTATGTGGCAGGAAAAGGCGAAATTATGAAGCAGGGTTAACCAATTTATGTGGCAAGAAAAGTCTAGTTATGAATTTTGAATACAAATAGCTCTATCTCAACCAAATGTAAGACCTACTACATTGCAAGGGCTTGGTGAATTATTTTGTATATATCTTGTGGTTGTGATGGAAGCGGCAAGTAAAAAAAAAATCAAAAAAAAAAATCAACCCACATCATATTACAGGCGCACATGCCTAATGACGCATGCACGCACATGTCTCAAAATGACATACTCATGCCTTATTCTTAAACTGCTTTTTTTTTCCTTTTGGCCATGCTGCACATGTCAGTGCAGAACAGCATTGCCAAAAAGCATTATCAAAGCCATTAGGTCCAAAAGAGGAGTTCTGCTTTAATATAGTTTGCTTTCCTCAGTTAGTAGTATCCTTGCTCCTTCTCCTTCATATAAACATCATGAGTCTCAGGCATTTGCATGGGGAGGAAGGAACATCAAAACCTTTTTATAACCTAAATTGGAAGCATATTTGTGCATCTGCTCGCAACCCCATGCTTCTTGCAGAATTGCTGCTGTGCTACTGTCTTAATTCCCAAATAGACAATTGCTCAACTGGATTTACTTCTGCTCCAGTCCTTTTATGCCTTTAATACAGTTTCTGGTGCCATCTGCTTTGTGGTGCTGTCCCTTTACGCTTTGTGGTGCTGTCCCTTTACGCTTTGTGGTGCTGTCCCTTTACGCTTTGTGGTGCTGTCCCTTTACGCTTTGTGGTGCTGTCCCTTTACGCTTTGTGGTGCTGTCCCTTTACGCTTTGTGGTGCAGATTCATACGAATGTGTGGTGCTCAAGGCTAGAAGTGTAGGCGTTATTAAAAGTAAACGTGGTAGAAGGAGGCGCAGACCCTCATCCAAAGCTCTTTTGGTACTTTTTTAGGATTGTTTTTTCTATTCACTGGTATTCGATCCTGTTCAGAAGACACTTCTTGCAGACCAAGGAGAGATTCGAGTTGGATCCAAGTACCAGGCTGATATCCCAGATCAGCTGGCTGAAGGTAGGCTATGCATTGATGGGGGCAGAGGGTAGTGAAGTGCAGCCACAATGGGTGGATCGATTGAGCAGGGCCAGTGTTGAAGAAAGGCATTTGAGCTCAGTTCTAAAACAAAGCTTTTGCAGAACTTGTCTTTACCCCTTAAGCCTTTTCCTTTAATTTCTTTCCATCTACAGGAGAATCAGATAACCGTGTTCAGCAGAAGATGGAGCTGAAAGTCTGGGACCCCGAAAACCCCCTCACCGATAGGCAAATTGACCAGTTTCTGGTTGTCGCACGGTAAGAGCATTTCACTGTTTGAAATGGTCTGGTGATCAGTACTAGTGCTGTCACTGAAGCTTAGTGTATTCTCCTCACTATTGAAAGCTACCTAAGCATAAAGTACAACCAATTCCTGCACAGATAAGTATGAGCTTAGCTCTAGGGTTGTAATTTTGACCATGAGAGGCTCCTCATCCTTATGGCGATGCCCTAAATCAGGTCGTGGTCAAACACAACGTGTTTTTCCTCATCTGACTATTTCAGGTTCCTGCTGCCGCCTTTCGTAGGTAGAGGCAGGGGTAGCACAATTCATTTTATTCTACTTTTATTCGATCTTGTACCACTAATAAAGGATTGTAATATTCTTTCCTCTAATAGTAACAACCACAAGCTTGTTTCACTCTTCTTATATTGTCCTTGTATACAAGCTCACAATACAGAATCTATCCTTGATCTTCAGTTTTGCCCCACTTAGGGAGTCTGCATTAAGTGGGGAAAATAGATCATACCCAGCTCTTCAGGGATTTGTGAACAGGAAATCAGGAAGAGGTAATGTGCTGCTTATCGGTAGAGAAAAAACCCAGGTTATCTGGCCAGCTATGAGGGGCTATGTAATAAGGTATCTGGCATGTTAACAGTAAGGAAAACTAATAAAAGTAGCCCCATCCAAAAACTGGTTCAATCCTACAGGCACAGCTGCTTTAAAACATTTGAAAGCGGCAAGAAATATCCTACCTCGCAACATTGAGCATATCAGTTCGGCAAGTCCCACCTCTAACATGACCTCCGAGAAGGAAACGGGAGCTGAGAAAGAGGGCTTGGGAGGACTTAGCAGCAGCTACCCTGTCTAGATTCATCTTATATAACGCTGACTGGGTCAGTCATCCTCTCTAAGGGACGCAATGGCTCTAAGTGAAGTCACCAAAGGTATCATTAGGTGTCTGGCTGATGAGGCTCCTGTCCCAGAAGGGGTACGCATTGATGTCATAGACAGAATCAAACATTTTGGACACCCTTACAAATTAATGTGTTCCGAGCAGCAGTCCGAGATGGACTCCCATCTTCATGACACAAGTCTACTATTATGCCAATATTTAAAAAGGGGGATAGAAACCAACCTTACTGGTATTGACTGGAAGCCTGGGTGAATATATAAATACATACATACTGTAGGAAGTTGGCTCTGTATATACTATTTGAAAGTAAGAAATAGTGTGCACAGAGTCCAAGGGTTCCCCTTAGAGGTAAGATAGGGGCACAAGTCGATAATTCTAATGCTCTATTTTGTGGTAGTGTGGTCGAGCAGTATGCTTATCAGAGGGTAGTGTTAAGCATTTGTTGTACACACACAGGCAATAAATGAGGAACACACACTCAGAGGCCACACCTGTTTTGATGCTAGAGTTGAGTAAATCTATTAAAAGCTCCACATCTGAGCCGAGCCGGCGTCCACACTCTTCTGAGTTGAAAATTCAACGTCCGGCATTGGAGCCAAAACCACAGGCTGTATCTTCGGGAGTGAAAAAGTTATCCATCACTTCGGAGCCGAAAAAATCTTTTTATACAGAGGAACTTCGAGGACTTTCGAGCCAATTAAAACACAGCTCAAAGATAATTGATGATCAATCCTCTAAAACAGCTAGAACATCAGAATATATGTCTGAAGACTCAGATGTTCAGCCTATCCTGGAAATCATGGGCACCAAACAAAGAAGGATACATATCCAGAAGGAGACTGGGAAGATCATTGCTTCATCTCCTCCACAAACCGAGAAGGCTGGTGTTTCACAAGACTCTTGACACCGCTCCACCACCAGCAAAGATGGTATCAAACTTCTGAGAATAATAAACCCACACTGATGCCAGTTTTGGATTTATTAAAAAATGCACACAGAGAACATCTTTGAGATGCCCCCTGTATTTTACCTCAATCATTCAGTGCAGGACTGACTGGTCTGTGCCAGCTTGCTGCTGAGAGACGAGTTTTTAACCCCCTGGGGTGAGGGCCTCTGTGCCCTCTGAGGCCAGAAATAAAGCCTGCTCTGGGTGGATGTGCTTCACACCTCCCCCTGCAGGAACTGTAACACCTAGCAGTGAGCTTCAAAGGCTCAGGCTTTGTGTTACAATGCCCCAGGGCACTCCAGCTAGTGGAGATGCCCACCCCCTGGACACAGCCCCCACTTTTGGCGGCAAGTCCAGGGGAGATAATGAGAAAAACAAGGAGTCACCACCCACCAGTCCGAGCAGCCCCTAAGGTGTCCTGAGCTGAGGTGACCCCTGCCTTCAGAAATCCTCCATCTTGATTTTGAAGGATTCCCCCAATAGGAATAGGGATGTGCCCCCCTCCCCTCAGGGAGGAGGCACAAGAAGGGTGTAGACACCCTCGGCTACTGCCCCCCAGACCTAAACACACCCCTAAATTGAGTATTTAGGGGCGACCCTGAACCCAGGAAATCAGATTCCTGCAACCTGAAGAAACAAGGACTGCTGACCTACAAGCCTGCAGAGAAGACCAATGACGACAACTGCTTTGGCCCCAGCCCTACCGGCCTGTCTCCAACTTCGAAACCCCTCCCCCACAAGGACGCAGGTACTTACCTGCTGGCAGACTGGAACTGGAGCACCCCTGTTCTCCATAGGCGCCTATGTGTTTTGGGCACCTCTTTGACCTCTGCACCTGACCGGCCCTGTGTTGCTGGTGCGATGACTTTGGGGTTGCCTTGAACTCCCAACGGTGGGCTGCCTATGCCCAGGAGACTGACTGTGTAAGTGCTTTACTTACCTGAGAAACATAACCAAACTTGCCTCCCCCAGGAACTGTTGATTTTTGCACAGTGTCCACTTTTAAAATAGCTTATTGCCTTTTTAACCTAAACTGTGTGCACTAGTCTTTTAAATCAAAATTCTGTACTTACCCATGTGAAATACCTTGCATTTTATGTACTTACCTCAAATCTTGAATCTTGTGGTTCTAAAATAAATTAAGAAAATATATTTTTCTATATAAAAACTATTGGCCTGGAGTAAGTCTTTGAGTGTGTTCCTCATTTATTGCCTCTGTGTGTCCAACAAATGCTTAACACTACCCTCTGATAAGACTACTGCTCGACCACACTACCTCAAAATAGAGCATTAGTATTATCTACTTTTGCCACTATCAACCTCTAAGTGGAACCCTTGGACTCTGTGCACACTCTCTCACTTTGAGATAGTTTATACAGAGCCAACTTCCTACAAAGTGCAGTGCCAGAATCAGTAGTTTTGCAAATTAATTCACTTGTATTGCTCAGTTAGCTTCTCTACAGATTTCGAGCCTTAACCACTGCTACTGGTGGTAGTCTTGGCAGATCACTTTCAATAATGTGAATAGAGAGAGTTGCTGTGTTCAGCAGTGAACACTGGTGTGCAGTTAAAAAATGATACTGAGATTGTCCACCACCTGTTTTCTTGTCCAAGCCCCTTTTAGAGTCAATCAGCAGACTACACTGAACATGTTACAGTGATTTAAAAACTTTTGGGCATAGGTGCTTTATTTGATTGGAAGTATGATTTCCTGAATGAAGTGGCTGAAATCCAAAATCTGCATTCCTCTTTTTGATAGTCTTTGTTCTGCCCTCACCTTCAGACGTGAGGGAAAACTATAAAAAGGTGTCTTGCTGCACGTGTGAGAGCACCAACCCCTCAGCTTTCATGGTGTGTTATTTGCACAAGTAGTCACTCAATTCCACTTGATAACTCACTTCTTTATTTTTAGCAGGATGTCCTAAAACTCGAGAATTATGTTTTCCATTTACTTTAGGAGCTACGGTTTTCTTTTCTCTTTTCATTTCAGGAGAAAGGAGGAGGTAACTTCTCAAACCATTTTGTTGACTAGTGTTATTTCTCCCGTTGCCTCGTTTTCTCTAAAGTTCTAATTGTGACCTTCAAACATGTCAAAAAAATCAACTGATTGCTTGTTTTTTTGTGTTTTTTTTTTCCCCCTCAAATGGGTATTTGGTAAACCTGTTTGCTTCCAGTGGTAATATAATGGCAGGGCACATGATATGAAATCCAAGAAATAATGGCTTTCACTCGCTGTTATTCATTTGTGAAATGCAGTTGTCTGTTTTTTTTTTTTTTTGGGGGTAGATTTGTCTGACTTGAAGTACACTGGATTGCTCTCATATAAACCTCACCATCTGCACAAAAAGCCCCACTGACAAATATTGTCCATTCCCTCTCATCCTGATGTTATCGATAATTGTTGATGCTTAAACAGAATTGTACATCCTTTTCTCGTTCGCAAACACTCTGCCGGTTTTATACTGATTGTGTTTCTTACCATGAACTTTGCACGTCCACCTGCTTTCTTCACTTAACAAAACAGTGAGTAAAATTTTGAAGTGTGGGTTTTTAAAAAATATTTTCTTCTGACGTTTTAGAGCTATTTTGCTGTTCTTTCCCTGTGTTTCTTAATGGCCGCAGTTCTTTAGCGTAATCGTGGGCTGTGTTGTACTTGACCAAAGGTTTATCTCTCCCCTTTCTGTTTCCAGTCCAGACTGCCTTGGTTTGTCTCTCCAGTTCTGTGTTTAGTTATTTGAAAGGCTGTGGTTCCCTGATTTTGCAGCAATTTAACTTCACTCTCCATTTTAATGGAGTGAAGTTCCCAATATTTTGTATTTGCAGCAATATGGTGTTACCAAGGCTTGGTGAACAGAGGCAAGGCCACATGTTTCTGCACTCTCCCACCCCAGCTTAAGATAGTTATGTATTTGGGGTTAAAGAGGGAGATGGGGCTTCGTCAACAGCAAGTCTTCCTTTCTTGAGGGCCCAAATGTTGTTAACCACTGTTCATTTCCATTTGAAACTTAACCAGTCAAAGAATAAAATCTAATTCCTTACCTTTTGATGAAGAGCAGAGTATAGTGTATTATGGTTAGTGGGTATATCATGCTAGAACTTAATTTATTTTTTAGAACTAACAATTATAATTGTCTTCATTTACCTGGTTGTTAAATGCAGTCAATTTCCTCCATTTTTGTTTCCAAAGATAAAGCACTGTCTAGACAATTATGTTATTTAGTAGTGTTTGTCATTCTGTGTTTGAGTTTTTAACCCCCTCTACTTCCTAGAGTACACTTTGACAGCTCGACTTCACTGAGCTGAGTTAGTGAAGTTTATAAAAATAGTAACTATTATCCAGTTGGAGTCTTCTCTAAAGTAGAGAATGTTTTTAACTTATGTAACTTGCTCCTTGACCTTTCCGTTCTTTGTGTTTTTCCCTTCTAATTACATCCAGATCATTAAGCCTCAATGGGGTGCCAAGCACCCTGAATCAGCCTAGTACTGTTAGAAATGGGAAATTACCAGATTGCACACCTTATCTGTTGGCACCAAGCCAGAGTGCTCTGAAGTTGTCACTGTTGAATGCTTTGAATGATACAGTACTTAACATATGAAGGAGGTCTGTGAGCGAGAGCAGCATTGACGCTGAGGATTATAAATTGACCTAGGGGTTGGTTTCAAGAGTGAGTCCTTTCAAGAGTAGATCAAGGCTAGGAAGAGGTGCCTTTGAACCGAAGATATCTGCCTTTCCAGTGCTCAAATGCAGACACCTTTGTCCATCAACCTTCTGTAGTACATCTACCAAAAGTCACACCACTTAACAGTGGTATGAGAAGTAGGAAGGAAGACCATGCACACATGTGGGTCGCCCTTCTTAGCCATTAACCCAGCTGAAGGTCGATACCTTCCTTAAGAGAACCAGCCTTGTGATAGGAAGTCTGAATGTGAGTGAACAATATCTCTTAGAAAAAAGTGTGGAAAAGACTCTTCTACCTCAAGAAAAAACTTTAAAAAGCAGGATGGCCGAGAAGGTTGAGTGAGGACAAGAAACCTAGGAAAAACAATATCCAAGGGCAGCAGTGCCATGAATTCCTTGGTCAGTGAGTGAAATATCAAACTACCTCGCATACTCTTCTGTGCACTATGTGACAGTTGTGACTCCTAGACTTCTTCATGAGCATGGCCAGTTTTCTTACAGCAGCATATGCATGGAGATTCATTTCCTGCTTTATTTTTCTTAAACTAGGCTCTGCTCTGTTGGTGGTTAGTCTTGCGTACCTTATTTGTTTTGGTTTAATTCATTATTTTAGCGCACACACACGCTCCCACCTTTTGGCTGTGTTTCTATTTTAAATAAGAAGTGGAAAAGTATCTTTTTAAATATTGGGTTTTGGGATCTCTGTGCTATAGTTTACTGTATCGGCTCCAGGGATGTAATGCATACTTTTTCTCACTGTCTTAACCCACGGTCTTTTCCTGTATGTGTGCTAATGCTCCTTTTATTGTTTTCTCAGTGCCGTTGGGACGTTTGCACGAGCCCTAGACTGCAGTAGCTCCATCCGACAGCCCAGTTTACACATGAGTGCTGCAGCTGCCTCTAGAGATATCACATTGGTAAGTGCTATCTGCACTGCTACAGTAAGCCTGAGATGTCTCCTATACTCTAAACTGTGGTTAGACTTGAGGGTTATTTAGACAAATAGGTCAGTATGGGGGAAATGTATGATGGAACAATGAATGCTGGAACCACGCATGCCTGAACAACGACACTTTGTTACATTAATACCTTTACCAAGCATGCCTTTACAATGATTTTTGGTTGTAAAAGCATGCCTACTAAAAGCATGTGTAGGAGCAGCATGCGTGGTTCTTGCATGAGACCCCCCCTACTTGCGCTAAGGCCCAGCAGTACCCCACCCCTAATACTAAAATTGCACAGGGTACCTTCCACCCACCCGAAGCCCTTCCCTGACCTCACCCACATGCCCTAAAAACATCAGACACCTCCCCGCCCCTCAAAAAACAGTACCCTGATTTCCCCACCCCCAAAAATGAAACTACCCTACCCGCCCCCAAAAAACACACTGCCCTGATCCTCCCACCCCCAAAAACACTAACTACCCCGACCCCCACCCAGAAACCAAACTACCCCACCCCCAAAAACCAGACTGCCGACCCCCCACCTCCCAAAAAACTAACTATTCCGATCCCCCACCCCTAAAAACCGGAACTACCCATATCCCCCCACCCCTTAAAACCAGAACTACCCTGATCCCCGCTCCTAAAAAAAAAAAAGCTACCCGACCTTTCCAAGCCCTTAAACCACCCCCACACCTAAAAACTACCCCCCTAACTCTTCTCCATCCCAACTTACCTGACTGCGCCCTCTCCCGATGCACTCTCCCTTTTTCTCTGCCTTAACCACACATGTACATTGTTCAGCACACGTGTGGTTAAGGCAGAGAGAAAGGGAGGAGGAGTCAACGCCAGGATGGGTCCGATTGCGTTAACAACGTAGGTTGTGTTCCGGATGTTCCCCGCTTACTACCACTGACAAGGGGCCAGAATGCTTTTCGGCAAGTAGCACGCTACTCTGGAACCCAAAAGGATTAGTGGTGGATTAGTATAGGGAAATATGAGCATGGTATTGGTATAGGGAGGTATGAGATAAATTGAGCATAGGAGATGCAAGTCTGTTAGTTGATTTGAATAGAATAATGGAGGGATAGAGGGGGAAGAATCCAGAAGAGTTAATTTGAAGATCATGGTAGTACGATGAGGTTTGGGATGAGTAAAGTAGAGGTTGAGGATGTAATAGTCTGTAGAAAGATATTGGGGAGATCGTAGTAGTTAAATGGGGCTAGGGATAAGTCAATGGAGAGATGAATGAAGTAGAATTTAGTAGGGTTGTTTGGGCGTTCATTGTCGTAAACTGAGGTTTAGGGTGAGCCAGGAGGAGTAGAGGAGGAAAGAGTCTGGGAAGGGTTATTTTGGAGATCATAGTAGTAGAATGGATTTGGGATGCGTCAGAGAGTGGAGATAGAAGATACGATGATATGAGTATAGGGTGATGGTCAGACAAATTAAAGTTTTCAAGAGAGTAAATGTTTTTCTTTCCTCTTGTACAGTATGATTAGAGTAGTAAATATATAGATACGTGATTACATAATCAAGGAAATGTGTATGGAATATAATATATTGAGATTTAAAGTTGTTATAAACAAAGGCTTTCAAGAGTTACAGTATTTGTAGTTAATTTGTGTACTTTTATAACAGTATTTTATCTTTCAGCAATATTTCAATAGTGAAATGCTTGTAGATAAATAGTTGAGGCAATATTTACCTATTGTGATAGATAAAATAAAAACAGACTCGTAAGCATCTAATTAAGCATCTTATATATAATCTATGCAATGACCTAGGAACATGTTAAGTGTAGAATATATTCATATATATTTATATATGTATGTTCGGTGGCATGTGTAGCTTCAGATACACATGCTATGCACAGTTCCTGCGATCTACTGTTGGGCTCGGAGTGTTACAAGTTGTTTTTCTTCGAAGAAGTCTTTTTGAGTCACTGGACCGAGTGACTCCTCCATTTCGGCTCAATTGCGCATGGTCATTGTAAGGAAATGCCTCCTTGGCATGGTTACCCCCTGACTTTTTGCCTTTGCTGATGCTATGTTTTGAATTGAAAGTGTGCTGAGGCCTGCTAACCAGGCCCCAGCACCAGTGTTCTTTCCCTAACCTGTACTTTTGATTCCACAATTGGCACACCCTGGCATCCAGATAAGTCCCTTGTAAGTGGTACCCCTGGTGCCAAGGGCCCTGATGCCAAGGAAGGTCTCTAAGGGCTGCAGCATGTCTTATGCCACGCTGGAGACCCCTCACTCAGCACAGACACACTGCTTGCCAGCTTGTGTGTGCTGGTGAGAACAAAACGAGTAAGTCGACATGGCACTCCCCTCAGGGTGCCATGCCAGCCTCTCACTACCTATGCAGGTATAGATAAGTCACCCCTCTAGTAGGCCTTACAGCCCTAAGGCAGGGTGCACTATACCATAGGTGAGGGCACCAGTGCATGAGCACTGTGCCCCTACAGTGTCTAAGCAATACCTTAGACATTGTAAGTGCAGGGTAGCCATAAGAGTATATGGTCTGGGAGTCTGTTTTACACGAACTCCACAGCACCATAATGGCTACACTGAAAACTGGGAAGTTTGGTATCAAACTTCTCAGCACAATAAATGCACACTGATGCCAGTGTACATTTTATTGTAAACTACACCCCAGAGGGCACCTTAGAGGTGCCCCCTGAAACCTTAACCGACTATTTGTGTAGGCTGACTGGTTCCAGCAGCCTGCCACACTAGAGACATGTTGCTGGCCCCATGGGGAGAGTGCCTTTGTCACTCTGAGGCCAGTAACAAAGCCTGCACTGGGTGGAGATGCTAACACCTCCCCCAGGCAGGAGCTGTAACACCTGGCGGTGAGCCTCAATGGCTCCCCCCTTTTGTCACAGCACCGCAGGACACTCCAGCTAGTGGAGTTGCCCGCCCCCTCCGGCCACGGCCCCCACTTTTGGCGGCAAGGCCGGAGGAAACAAAGAAAACAACAAGGAGGAGTCACTGGCCAGTCAGGACAGCCCCTAAGGTGTCCTGAGCTGAGGTGACTCTGACTTTTAGAAATCCTCCATCTTGCAGATGGAGGATTCCCCCAATAGGATTAGGGATGTGACCCCCTCCCCTTGGGAGGAGGCACAAAGAGGGTGTACTCACCCTCAGGGCTAGTAGCCATTGGCAACTAACCCCCCAGACCTAAACACGCCCTTAAATTTAGTATTTAAGGGCTTCCCTGAACCTAAGAATTTAGATTCCTGAAACTACAAGAAGAGGACTTCTGAGCTGAAGAACCCCTGCAGAGGAAGAACAGAAGACACCAACTGCTTTGGCCCCAGACTTACCGGCCTGTCTCCTGCCTTCCAAAGAAACCTGCTCCAGCGACACTTTCCAAGGGACCAGCGACCTCTGAATCCTCTGAGGACTGCCCTGCTTCAAGAAAGACAAGAAACTCCCGAGGACAGCGGCACTGCTCCAAAAGAACTGCAACTTTGTTTCAAGGAGCAGATTTAAAGACCCCTGCAACTCCCCGCAAGAAGCGTGAGACTTGCAACACTGCACCCGGCGACCCCGACTCGACTGGTGGAGAACCAACACCTCAGGGAGGACCCTCCGGCGACTCCAAGACCGTGAGTAACCAAAGTTGTCCCCCCTGAGCCCCCACAGCGACGCCTGCAGAGGGAATCCCGAGGCTCCCCCTGACCGCGACTGCCTGAACTCCATTTCCCGACGGCTGGAAAAGACCCTGCACCCGCAGCCCCCAGCACCTAAAGGAACGGAACTCCTGTGCAGGAGTGACCCCCAGGAGGCCCTCTCCCTTGCCTGCCTGCAACGCTGAAGAGATCCCTTGATCTCTCATTGAAAACCATTGGAAACCCGACGCGTGTTTGCACACTGCACCCGGCCGCCCCCGCGCTGCTGAGGGTGTACTTTTTGTGCTGACTTGTCCCCCCCCCCCCCCCCCCCCCCGGTGCCCTACAAAACCCCCCTGGTCTGCCCTCCGAAGACGCGTTTACTTACAGCCCCTAGCACCTGAAGGAACGGAACTCCGGTGCAGGAGTGACCACCAGGAGGCCCTCTCCCTTGCCCAGGCGGTGGCTACCCCGAGGAGCCCCCCTTGCCTGCCTGCATCGCTGAAGAGACCCCTTGGTCTCCCATAGGAAACTATTGGAAACCCGACGCGTGTTTACACACTGCACCCGGCCGCCCCCGCGCTGCTGAGGGTGTACTTTTTGTGCTGACTCGTGTCACCCCCCCCCCCCCCCGGTGCCCTACAAAACCCCCCTGGTCTGCCCTCCGAAGACGCGGGTACTTACCTGCTGGCAGACTAGAACCGGGGTACCCCCTTCTCTCCATTGAAGCCTATGTGTTTTGGGCACCTCTTTGACCTTTGCACCTGACCGGCCCTGAGCTGCAGGTGTGATAACTTTGGGGTTGCTCTGAACCCCCAACGGTGGGCTACTTTGGACCCCAATCTCAAACCTGTAGGTAATTTACTTACCTGCTAAAACTAACATTACTTTACCTCCCCCAGGAACTGTGAAAATTGCACTGTGTCCACTTTTAAAACAGCTTATTGTGTTTTATGTAAAAAGTATACATGCTAATGTAATGATTCAAAGTTCCTAAAGTACTTACCTGCAATACCTTTCAAATGAGATATTGCATGTAGAACTTGAACCTGTGGTTCTTAAAATAAATTAAGAAAATATATTTGTTCGATGGCATCTGTCGCTGTAGATACACATGGTATGCATGAGCTCGCCATCTGGTGTTGGGTCGGAGTGTTACAAGTTGTTTTTCTTCGAAGAAGTGTTTTCGAGTCACGGGACCGAGTGACTCCTCCTTCTGTGCTCATTGCGCATGGGCGTCGACTCCATCTTCGATTGTTTTCTTTCCGCCATCGGGTTCGGACGTGTTCCTGTCGCTCCGAGTTTCGGAACGGAAAGATAGCTGAAAACGGAAGATTTTCGACGGTATCGTTGCGATCCGGTTCGAGATAGACACATACGACGACGCATTGAACATCGAAGCGCTTCGGTGCCCTTCGGGGTAGATTTCGGCACACCGTCGGGGCCTAGTCGGCCCGACCGCATGGAGAACAACGCCGATGGAACGGACCCCGTTTCGATTCTGTCCCGAATGCCACAACAAATATCCTTATACGGACCAACACTCGGTCTGTAACCTGTGCCTGTCACCCGAGCACAGCGAAGAATCCTGTGAGGCCTGTCGGGCGTTCCGGTCCCAAAAAACTCTGCGCGACCGTCGAGCGAGAAGACTGCAGATGGCGTCCACGCCAAAGGAGCGTCGACAGTTCGAGACAGAAGAGGAACAGGAGGAATCCTTTTCCATCCAGGATTCAGACTCCGACGAACTAGACTCTACAAAAACTGTGAGTAAGACGTCGAGATCAGAACTTAAAAAAGGAAAGAAGGCCCAGGGGACGCCACTGCCAACCGGCCATGGCTCCACCCAAATTCTCGGTGACCAACAATCGGCACCGAAAAAGGCCCATTCAGTGTCGAGATCGTCCGACTTCGGTCGAGACACCGGCACGCAGCCTCCTCGGGACCGAGAGAGTGCTAAAGAGAAGCATCGACACCGAGAGTTCGGTGTCGACACGGATCGACGCCGAGACAGTGGCGCCGAAGACCATAGAGGCCAAGAATTTTCGGCACAGAAAAAGAGGAAGGTTACCTCGGAGCCGAAAAACCAATCAACAGGGTTTTCGGAGCCGAAAAAAGCGACATCAGACCCTGTTTCAGGCTCCTATACTGAAGAGCATTCTATGTCTTCACAAATGAAGAAACACAGATTTGAACAAGAACTGCAATCCACTGACGTGGATCACACGCAAAAGCGTATCTTTATTCAGCAGGGGACTGGGAAGATCAGTACCCTTCCACCTGTCAAACGAAAGAGAACGCTTCAGTTTACTCCTCAGCAACAAACAGCACAAAAGGTAACACCTCCTCCCTCGCCTCCACCTGTAACTCCGGCTTCGCCAACTTACACCCCGTCACATTCGCCAGCTCACACCGCCATGAGCCACGATGACCAAGATCAGGATGCATGGGACTTGTACGACGCACCAGTGTCTGATAACAGCCCAGACACATACCCAACTAGGCCATCACCACCGGAAGACAGCACAGCCTATTCACAAGTGGTGGCTAGAGCAGCACTATTCCATAATGTGGAACTACACTTGGAACAAGTAGAGGATGATTTTTTATTTAACACCCTCTCTTCCACCCACAGCTCCTACCAAAGCCTGCCGATGCTCCCAGGCATGCTACGCCATGCAGAGGAGATCTTCAAGGAGCCAGTTAAAAGTAGGGCAGTAACGCCTAGAGTGGACAAAAAGTATAAGGCGCCTCCTACGGACCCTGTATTCATCACCTCTCAGCTGCCACCAGATTCTGTGGTGGTAGGGGCTGCCAGAAAACGGGCAAATTCACACACTTCTGGGGATGCACCTCCCCCAGATAAAGAAAGCAGGAAGTTCGATGCAGCCGGGAAGAGGGTTGCTGTCCAAGCAGCAAACCAGTGGCGCATCGCAAATTCACAAGCGCTGCTAGCGCGATACGACAGAGCCCACTGGGATGAGATGCAGCATCTCATTGAACATCTCCCAAAAGATCTGCAAAAAAGAGCAAAACAGGTTGTTGAGGAGGGTCAAAACATTTCCAACAATCAAATACGCTCCTCCATGGATGCAGCAGACACGGCCGCAAGGACCATTAATACGTTGGTTACCATCCGTAGGCACGCATGGCTCAGAACGTCTGGATTCAAGCCAGAAATTCAGCAGGCAGTACTTAACATGCCAGTAAACGAAAAACTTCTGTTCGGTCCGGAGGTCGACACAGCCATAGAAAAGCTCAAGAAGGACACTGACACTGCCAAGGCCATGGGCGCACTCTACTCCCCGCAGAGCAGAGGATCTTATAACACCTTCCGCAAAACACCTTTTAGAGGAGGGTTTCGGGGTCAGGCCACACAAGCTAGCACCTCACAGTCCGCACCGTCCACCTACCAGGGACAGTACAGGGGAGGTTTTCGGGGCCAGTATAGAGGGGGGCAATTCCCTAGGAATAGAGGAAGATTTCAAAGCCCCAAAACCACTACCAACAAGCAGTGACTCACACGTCACTCACCCCCCCCACACAACACCAGTGGGGGGGAGGATACGTCAATATTACGAAGCATGGGACAAAATAACTACAGACACATGGGTCCTAGCAATTATCCAACATGGTTATTGCATAGAATTCCTGCAATTCCCTCCAGACATACCACCAAAATCACAAAATTTATCAAAACACCATTCACAGCTTCTAGAGATAGAAGTTCAAGCACTACTGCAAAAAAATGCAATAGAATTAGTACCAAGCACACAAATAAACACAGGAGTTTATTCACTGTACTTCTTGATACCAAAAAAGGACGAAACACTGAGACCAATTCTAGACCTCAGAGTAGTAAACACATTCATCAAATCAGACCACTTTCACATGGTCACACTACAAGAAGTGTTACCATTGCTCAAAAAACACAACTACATGACAACCCTAGACCTCAAAGACGCATATTTCCATATACCAATACATCAATCACACAGGAAATATCTAAGGTTTGTATTCAAAGGAATACATTACCAATTCAAAGTATTGCCTTTTGGTTAACAACCGCTCCAAGAGTATTCACAAAATGCCTAGCAGTAGTCGCTGCACACATCAGAAGGCAGCAAATACATGTGTTCCCGTATCTAGACGACTGGCTAATCAAAACCAGTTCGCTCACACAATGCTCAAACCACACAAATCAAGTCATACAAACCCTCTACAAACTAGGGTTCACCGTCAACTTTGCAAAATCAAACATTCTGCCAAGCAAAGTACAGCAATATCTAGGAGCCATAATAGACACGACAAAAGGAGTAGCAACGCCAACTCCACAAAGGATTCACAATTTCAACAGTCATTCAACACATGTCTCCAAACCAAACAATACAAGCAAGAACAATACTACAGCTCCTAGGCATGATGTCCTCATGCATAGCCATTGTCCCAAACGCAAGACTGCACATGAGGCCCTTACAACAGTGCCTAGCCTCACAGTGGTCTCAAGCACAGGGTCACCTTCTGGATCTGGTGTTGCTAGACCGCCAAACTTACCTCTCGCTTCTATGGTGGAACAGTATAAATTTAAACATAGGGCGGCCTTTCCAAGACCCAGTGCCACAGTACGTAATAACAACAGATGCTTCCATGACAGGGTGGGGAGCACATCTCAATCAACACAACATAAGAGGACAATGGAACATACATCAAACAAAACTGCATATAAATCATCTAGAATTATTAGCAGTTTTTCAAGCACTAAAAGCTTTCCAACCAATCATAACCCACAAATACATCCTTGTCAAAACAGACAACATGACAACGATGTATTATCTAAACAAACAAGGAGGAACACATTCAACGCAGTTAAGCTTGTTAGCTCAAAAAATATGGAAGTGGGCAATCCACCATCAAATTGGTCTAATAGCACAGTTTATTCCGGGGATCCAGAATCAGCTGGCAGACAATCTCTCTCGAGATCACCAGCAAGTCCACGAATGGGAAATCCACCCACAGATTCTGAACACCTACTTCACACTCTGGGGAACACCTCAAATAGACTTATTTGCAACAAAAGAGAACGCAAAATGCCAAAACTTCGCGTCCAGATACCCACACAAGCAATCCCAAGGCAATGCCCTATGGATGAACTGGTCAGGAATATTTGCTTACGCTTTTCCTCCTCTCCCTCTCCTTCCTTACCTAGTAAACAAATTGAGTCAAAACAAACTCAAACTCATTTTAATAGCACCAACGTGGGCAAGACAACCCTGGTACACAACACTGCTAGATCTGTCTGTAGTACCCCACATCAAACTGCCCAACAAACCAGATCTGTTAACGCAACACAACCAACAGATCAGACACCCGGACCCAGCATCGCTGAATCTAGCAATCTGGCTCCTGAAATCCTAGAATTCGGACACTTACAACTTAGCCAAGAGTGTATGGAAGTCATAAAGCAGGCCAGAAGGCCATCCACTAGACACTGCTACGCAAGTAAGTGGAAAAGATTTGTTTGGTACTGCCATCATAATCAGATACAACCACTAGACGCAACTCCAAAACATATAGTACATTACTTGCTCCATTTACAAAAAGCAAAGCTAGCCTTCTCTTCTATTAAAATACACCTTGCAGCAATATCTGCATACCTGCAAACTACCTATTCAACTTCCTTGTATAGGATACCAGTTATCAAAGCATTCATAGAAGGGCTTAAAAGAATTATACCACCAAGAACACCACCTGTTCCTTCATGGAACCTAAACGTGGTTCTAACAAGACTCATGGGCCCACCTTTCGAACCCATGCACTCTTGCGGAATACAATTCCTAACCTGGAAAGTTGCCTTTCTCATCGCCATTACATTTCTAAGAAGAGTAAGTGAAATTCAAGCGTTCACAACACAAGAACCTTTTATACAAATACATAAAAATAAGGTCGTCCTACGACCTAATCCAAAATTTTTACCAAAAGTTATTTCACCATTCCATCTAAATCAAACGGTAGAACTACCAGTTTTTTTCCCACAGCCAGATTCTGTGGCTGAAAGAGCACTACATACATTAGATGTCAAAAGAGCATTAATGTACTACATTGACAGAACAAAAAACATCAGAAAGACTAAACAGCTATTTATTGCATTCCAAAAACCTCATGCAGGTAACCCAATATCAAAACAAGGTATACCCAGATGGATAGTTAAATGCATCCAAATCTGCTACCTTAAAGCAAAAAGACAACTGCCCATTACTCCCAGGGCACATTCAACAAGGAAAAAAGGTGCTTCAATGGCCTTTTTAGGAAACATCCCAATGCAGGAAATATGTAAGGCAGCCACTTGGTCTACGCCTCACACATTCACCAAACACTGCTGTATAGATGTGCTATCCGCACAACAAGCTACAGTAGGTCAAGCTGTATTAAGAACTCTATTTCAGACAACTTCTACTCCTACAGGCTAAACCACCGCTTATGGGGAACTAACTGCTTACTAGTCTATGCATACCATGTGTATCTACAGCGACAGATGCCATCGAACTGAAAATGTCACTTACCCAGTGTACATCTGTTCGTGGCATCAGTCGCTGAGATTCACATGGGCCCACCCACCTCCCCGGAAGCCTGTAGCAGTTCAGAAGTTACCTTCAATTTTGTACATTTGTATATATATTATTTAAACCTTTAATAGGTACATACTTACACTTTTCATTGCGCGGGCACTATTACTATAGTACAACTCCTACCTCACCCTCTGCGGGGAAAACAATCGAAGATGGAGTCGATGCCCATGCGCAATGAGCACAGAAGGAGGAGTCACTCGGTCCCGTGACTCGAAAACACTTCTTCGAAGAAAAACAACTTGTAACACTCCGACCCAACACCAGATGGCGAGCTCATGCATACCATGTGAATCTCAGCGACTGATGCCACGAACAGATGTACACTGGGTAAGTGACATTTTCATTCTATAACAAAACCTATTGGCTGGATTTGTCTCCGAGTGTGTGTTCCTCATTTATTGCCTGTGTGTATGTACAACAAATGCTTAACACTACTCCTTTGATAAGCCTACTGCTCGACCACACTACCACAAAATAGAGCATTAGTATTCTCTTTTTGCCACTATCTTACCTCTAAGGGGAACCCTTGGACTCTGTGCATACTATTCCTCACTTTGAAATAGTGCATACAGAGCCAACTTCCTACAGAGCCTCAAAGGCTCAGGCTTCGTGTTACAATGCCCCAGGGCACTCCAGCTAGTGGAGATGCCCGCCCCCTGGACGCAGCCACCACTTTTGGCGGCAAGTCCAGGGGAGATAATGAGAAAAACAAGGAGTCACCCGCCAGTCAGGACAGCCCCTAAGGTGTCTTGAGCTGAGGTGACCCCTGCCTTTAGAAAACCTCCATCTTGATTTTGGAGGATTCCCCCAATAGGATTAGGGATGTGCCCCCCTCCCCACAGGGAGGAGGCACAAAGAGGGTGTAGCCACCCTCAAGGACAGTAGCCATTGGCTACTGCCCTCCCAGACCTAAACTCACACCTAAATTCAGTATTTAGGGGCCCCCAGAACCTAGGAAACTAGATTCCTGCAACCTGAAGACAAAGGATGACTGCTGACCTGAAGCCCTGCAGAGAAGACGGAGACACCAACTGCTTTGGCCCCAGCCCTACCGGCCTGTCTCCTCACTTCAAGAAAAACTGCAACAGCGACACGTCCCCCAGGGTCCAGCGACCTCTGAAGCCTCATAGGACTACCCTGCATCTAAAAGGACCAAGAAGCTCCCGAGGACAGCGGCCCTGTTCACCAAAACCGCAACTTTGCAACAAAGAATCAACTTTTAAAGACCATACGTTTCCTGCCGGAAGCGTGAGACTTTCCACTCTGCACCTGACGCCCCCGGCTCGACCTGCGGAAAACTTACACCACAGGGAGGACTCCCCGGCGACTGCGAGCCCGTGAATAGCCAGAGGTGAGCCCCCACAGCGACGCCTGCAGAGAGAATCCAAAGGCTCCCCCTGACCGCGACTGCTTGCTTCAAGGAACCGGACGCCTGGAAAAGACACTGCAGCCGCAGCCCCCAGGACCTGAAGAAACCGAACTCCAGTGCAGGAGCGACCCTCTTCCTTGCCCAGGTGGTGGCTACCCCGAGGAGCACCCCCCCCCATGTTGTCTGTGCGCAAGAGCACAGACGTGTTCTTTATTTTTGGAAGAAAGGCTTGAAGACTTAGATAAATCGCTTGAAGTTCTAGTTGGTTGATGTGAAGGGCTTTCTGAGCTATGGTCCACTTTCCTTGAAGTTCTTGCAGATGTCCTCCTCATCCTTCTAGGTATGCATCTGTGGTGGTAACATAATCTGGAAGCTGATGCAGGAATAAGAGACCTTTGGCTGGATTGTCCGCCACTGTCCACCAAGCTACTGCTGATACCATTTGAGGTGCAACTTTGATTAAAACATTGAACAATCCTTTTTCTTGTAGTCGACCTTTTCCTGCCATGGTCTCATTTTCAGGAAAGCAAAAGGTAGGAGATCGATAGAAGTTGACATCATTCCCAGTAGTGATTTGTAAATGCGTACCAAAATGCACTTTCTTACTTGTATTTTTAGTGGTATGGTGCCTCCCAGCGACCAGGAGAGAAGAGGTAAGTACCTGGTTTTTCCTCAAACCCACAGGTAAACTTTGGAAAAGGACTGTGCAAGTCCCAAGCAAGACTGCAAGAAACCAAAGGTGAATCCTGACAGAAGAGGACCTGCAAAGGAAGGGGGCCAAGTCCACTTCAAGTTGGAGTTTCTGGTTGTGGCATGCACTACCCACCCTTCTAGAGATGCAGGACCAGGTTGAGGAGGGAGACAGAGTCATTGCTGGGCAGGACTGGAGCAGGAAAATAGTTCCAGAAGTGATGCAGGCGATGTCCCATGTCGGAAGAAGACTTGCAGTCAGCCAGTGGTGTTGGATAACCACCAACAAGCCTTGGCAAAGGCAAAAGTCACAAAGAGTTGCAGAGCTGCTGGGGACCAGCAAGGTCCAAGGGGACTCAACCCAAGGAGGGCTGTCCCAGGTGAATCTTAGCAGTAAGGAGAGTTGGAAGACGAGGATGCAACCCCCACAGGCAACTCACAAGCAGCCAACACAGGAGTCACAGTGAGGCCCACTCAGCAACCTGGAGAGGAGTCCCAAGTTGCTGGAGCAGCAGGCAGGAGATTGTGCTTCGCAGGGAAGAGTGCTGGAGGCCGGGGCTACACAGAGCCTAAAGATCCCTAGGAGGAGGAACAAACAAGCCTTGGTAGCAGCAAGAGTCGCTGTACACAGGGGTACTGTCCTGCAAATAGAGGCAAGGGCTTGCCATCTTCCAAGTTGGACAGCTGGTAGAGGAGATCAAGGGGACCCCTCCAGACCACCACCTGTGATGCAGGATTCACACAGTTTCCGGAGAAAAGAGGATCCATGCAGCATGTTGTCGTTGCAGTTGGTGCCTGCAGATGCAGGGGAGTGACTCCTTCACTCCAAGGAAGATTCCCTCTTGCTTCTTGTGCAGACACATTTTGCATGGGCTCCTATAGGTGGCATAATACATGCTGCAGCCCATGGGGGACCCTTGGTGCCCCAATGCCCTGGGTACCTAGGTACTATATATTAGGGACCTACATGGGAGCACCAGTATTCCAATTGTGGGGTGTGCGAAGTCCTAAGCAACCACATTTTAGAGGTAGAGAGCACAATCACTGGGGTCCTGGTTAGCAGGATCCCAGTGAACATAGTCAAAACACACTGACAGCAGGCAAAACGTGGAATAACCATGCAAAAAGGAGGGTACTTTCCTACATGGATCATGCGGTCTAATCAAAGCCTCATTTGATCTTTTAGTGAGACTGCATGAAATAATGATGTATTTTCCTTATAGGCTTCCAAATTATTTAATACTAATTTTCAAAAGATGCTAGCATTTCATCATTACACACTGTTGAGTAGAATTTAGATTTACATATTAGTCCATTATCATCAGATAATTTCCTGTCCATACTCAGCCTTTTGACGTACTATTTCCTTAACAAATTTCTCTGGTCCTGGACGCCTATTTACTCGCTGTAGGAAGTTGGCTCTGTATGTGCTATTTCAAAGTAAGGAATAGCATGCACAGAGTCCAAGGGTTCCCCTTAGAGGTAAAATAGTGGTAAAAATAGATAATACTAATGCTCTATTTTGTGGTAGTGTGGTCGAGCAGTAGGCTTATCCAAGGAGTAGTGTTAAGCATTTGTTGTACATACACATAGACAATAAATGAGGTACACACACTCAGAGACAAATCCAGCCAATAGGTTTTGTTGTAGAAAAATATCTTTTCTTAGTTTATTTTAAGAACCACAGGTTCAAATTTAACATGTAATATCTTGTTTGAAAGGTATTGCAGGTAAGTACATTAGGAACTTTGAATAATTTCAATTGCATGTATACTTTTCAAGTTATTCACAAATAGCTATTTCAAAAGTGGACACAGTGCAATTTTCACAGTTCCTGGGGGAGGTAAGTTTTTGTTAGTTTTACCAGGTAAGTAAGACACTTACAGGGTTCAGTTCTTGGTCCAAGGTAGCCCACCGTTGGGGGTTCAGAGCAACCCCAAAGTTACCACACCAGCAGCTCAGGGCCGGTCAGGTGCTGAGTTCAAAGTGGTGCCCAAAACGCATAGGCTTCAATGGAGAGAAGGGGGTGCCCCGGTTCCGGTCTGCTTGCAGGTAAGTACCCGCGTCTTCGGAGGGCAGACCAGGGGGGTTTTGTAGGGCACCGGGGGGGGACACAAGCCCACACAGAAATTTCACCCTCAGCGGTGCGGGGGCGGCCGGGTGCAGTGTTAGAACAAGTGTCGGGTTCGCAATGTAAGTCAATGAGAGATCACGGGATCTCTTCAGCGCTGCAGGCAGGCAAGGGGGGCTTCCTCGGGGAAACCTCCACTTGGGCAAGGGAGCGGGACTCCTGGGGGTCACTTCTGCAGTGAAAGTCCGGTCCTTCAGGTCCTGGGGGCTGCGGGTGCAGGGTCTTTTCCAGGCGTCGGGACTTAGGGTTCAGAGAGTCGCGGTCAGGGGAAGCCTCGGGATTCCCTCTGCAGGCGGCGCTGTGGGGGCTCAGGGGGGACAGGTTTTGGTACTCACAGTCGTAGAGTAGTCCGGGGGTCCTCCCTGAGGTGTTGGTTCTCCACCAGCCGAGTCGGGGTCGCCGGGTGCAGTGTTGCAAGTCTCACGCTTCTTGCGGGGAGTTGCAGGGTTCTTTAAAGCTGCTTCTTGAAACAAAGTTGCAGTCTTTTTGGAGCAGGTCCGCTGTCCTCTGGAGTTTCTTGTCGTCGTCGAAGCAGGGCAGTCCTCAGAGGATTCAGAGGTCGCTGGTCCCTTTGGAAGGCGTCGCTGGAGCAGAGTTCTTTGGAAGGCAGGAGACAGGCCGGTGAGTTTCTGGAGCCAAGGCAGTTGTTGTCTTCTGGTCTTCCTCTGCAGGGGTTTTCAGCTGGGCAGTCCTTCTTCTTGTTGTTGCAGGAATCTAATTTTCTAGGGTTCAGGGTAGCCCTTAAATACTAAATTTAAGGGCGTGTTTAGGTCTGGGGGGTTAGTAGCCAATGGCTACTAGCCCTGAGGGTGGGTACACCCTCTTTGTGCCTCCTCCCAAGGGGAGGGGGGTCACAATCCTAACCCTATTGGGGGAATCCTCCATCTGCAAGATGGAGGATTTCTAAAAGTTAGTCACCTCAGCTCAGGACACCTTAGGGGCTGTCCTGACTGGCCAGTGACTCCTCCTTGTTGTTCTCATTATTTTCTCCGGTCTTGCCGCCAAAAGTGGGGGCCGGGGCCGGAGGGGGCAGGCAACTCCACTAGCTGGAGTGTCCTGCGGTGCTGTGACAAAGGGGCGAGCCTTTGAGGCTCACCGCCAGGTGTTACAGCTCCTGCCTGGGGGAGGTGTTAGCATCTCCACCCAGTGCAGGCTTTGTTACTGGCCTCAGAGTGACAAAGGCACTCTCCCCATGGGGCCAGCAACATGTCTCTAGTGTGGCAGGCTGCTGGAACTAGTCAGCCTACACAGACAGTCGGTTAAGTTTCAGGGGCACCTCTAAGGTGCCCTCTGGGGTGTATTTTGCAATAAAATGTACACTGGCATCAGTGTGCATTTATTGTGCTGAGAAGTTTGATACCAAACTTCCCAGTTTTCAGTGTAGCCATTATGGTGCTGTGGAGTTCGTGTAAAACAGACTCCCAGACCATATACTCTTATGGCTACCCTGCACTTACAATGTCTAAGGTTTTGCTTAGACACTGTAGGGGTACAGTGCTCATGCACTGGCACCCTCACCTATGGTATAGTGCACCCTGCCTTAGGGCTGTAAGGCCTGCTAGAGGGGTGTCTTACCTATACTGCATAGGCAGTGAGAGGCTGGCATGGCACCCTGAGGGGAGTGCCATGTCGACTTACTCGTTTTGTCCTCACTAGCACACACAAGCTGGCAAGCAGTGTGTCTGTGCTGAGTGAGAGGTCTCCAGGGTGGCATAAGACATGCTGCAGCCCTTAGAGACCTTCCTTGGCATCAGGGCCCTTGGTACTAGAAGTACCAGTTATAAGGGACTTATCTGGATGCCAGGGTCTGCCAATTGTGGATACAAAAGTACAGGTTAGGGAAAGAACACTGGTGCTGGGGCCTGGTTAGCAGGCCTCAGCACACTTTCAATTGTAAACATAGCATCAGCAAAGGCAAAAAGTCAGGGGGCAACCATGCCAAGGAGGCATTTCCTTACACTCGCTAAATCTTCAAACATGGCTAAATTAAATACATTTCTCATTGTTACATTATCAATTCTCAAATTTCTAAAAAGACAAAATGACAAATCATATTTTATAACATCCAATTTGACCTCATTGTCAGATTAATAAAGGAAGTGTCAATCTCATTCATTGCTTCTGGTTCAGAGGCTGCCTCAGGTGAACTCTGTTGTTAAACAGTCAGTCCTTTTCTCATTTAAGAGCATAACACAGCAGTCTCTTATAAAGAATCATATTTACATACAAAAGTATAAACCCTCCGAGTCTCATATTCAGTCAGGTCTAGTTTTTTTTTTTACCTCATACTTAGTTGTTTCGCCACATGTTTTAATTTTGCGTGTTTCACCAGTGTTTGTCATATCTTAATTTCCTTTGAGTACTTCAGTCATGCAAAATTTGTTTGTCTATTCTTTTTTCATAATTGAGGAATGTTGTGATCCATAGGCTCCTTACTGTCTTTTGTTTTAAATAAATAGTTTATGAAAATATCTGCCACCATTTACTTCATCAACAAAGCTTTTTCCATTGTTGAAAACGCTGCATATTTTTTCATTCACATCTAATTGTCTACATCGTATTATTTTGATCATTAGCCTTTTAAAGCAGTATAGCAGCCTTTGTTAAGCCGTCACTTTCTGATAAAGCCCCAGCCATAATTATTGAGAACTATGATATTGTATAATATTTGAGGATAAGCGCAATATTTCGTCCCAATTCAAAAAGAGACATTGTTATATTTGTTATATAAGTGAACATGGATGCTCACTTTTACCAAAACCATTTGGATTGCTCCATCACGTCTTTCAGTTTTATGAAGATGTTTGATAATCAGATGTGTCCTACTTCACTTTAATATTGTCTGCAATGTCCTTTCTTTCATATTTTCATATTTTAAGCAGCTTTATAATTTGAATGCAGTTTTAGTTTTGTTCCATGGCTTCCCACACCACCACAAGGTGTTGCCGCTCCTGAATGTGTTGCCTGAGGGGCCTGTGTATTTCCATGCATGTGCATACCTCTGTGTCTCCTTTATCGTCTGTTCCTTTTTTGTGGTTGACACACCACATAATCATTTGTGAACTTAATCATATTTCTTGGGATTACATTGCCAGAGCTCCCTCCATTACGTGCGTGCTTTTCCCCTGTTGACCACCCATTCATTAGCTCTTTACCCTCCTCGTATTTATTTCTTCACTCTCCGGATCTTCATTGTCCCCACATTGATGCATTCCAAGAATGCTACAGTTTTGCTTTCCTGTGCTCCCTGCTCTTTCCCAAGCCTTCTCCCTTTAAATTCCGTGGTTCAGATTGTGAAACTGCACCACATCGACTGGCCTGCCCACCTCCATGTTTCTCTTATTCTTTTCTCTTGCTTGGAGAGCATACCTTGGGATTCAGTTTGTTCCCAGCTCTGTCTCTTTTTTTAGCTGTCAACAGTGTGCTCTCTTGAGTATGTTAAACTGTGAGCAATAAGATCTGCTTTTCATTTCGATTTTATCTTCCCAGTTCCATGCCATGGACACCCTGCAAAAGAACGGATATGACCTGGCCAAGGCCATGTCAACGCTAGTGCCGCAGGGAGGACCAGTGTTGTGCCGAGATGAAATGGAAGAGTGGTCTGCCTCAGAGGCCATGCTGTTTGAGGAAGCACTTGAGAAGTATGGCAAGGACTTCAATGACATCAGACAGGACTTTGTGAGTATCTGAGGATTAAAGGGCTGTTGTGAGGCAGTGGTTGATGGCATTATGTGAAGGGTGATAAAGCAGATTGTTTACCCAAACTTTATTTAAAGATTTTATGGTACAGAATAAATGCAAATGATGATGTATGCTCCGTTTCTTTTCTTACTTTCTTACTCGAACGCAGCAGGTTGAAACATCGCTACTCAATTTCAGGCACCAGCCCCAGTTCCCACTGAACTCACTTTCCTTCATAGCCAAATTCCCCGCAAGGTCTTCTGTTCCCGAGTCCATTAATCAATGTCACCACTATTGGATAGTTTTGATTCAGAATATGTTGTTTCTGATATGACATTTGTAGACTGAGTTCAACAGTGTTATATGTCCTGGTCCAACTCTGTGTTGGCCTGCATTATAATTTCTCTCTTTCTGTAAAGAGGACTTTAAATTTTGTTCTTACCTTGTCACATTTGCTGTGCGTTCAAAGACAGAGGTCAAATGCCAGGCTCTGTCTTATAAGGAAGCTTGGTGTTTACTTCTCTTTCTCTGGCTTCAAAGTGAGAGGATATATGTGACAGTTGGATCTGGTACTGGGAAAGAAAAGGTCTGTTTTTTCTAGCACACAGCAAAATGTAAAAGTAAATGACCTATGCAAATATTTACAAATATATCAATTATGATAGCACAAATGAAGCACTTTTTTTTTGTTTGTAATTCAGAAGTGTGGTGGAAACTTTTCGCAGTGAGAATCTTCTGGATTGACATGCTATGCATTAGTAGCCATCTAGAAGTTGTGTCTGGAACTCTCCTCTTGTATATTATTTCCTCCTTCTTTCCAGTTGTGCTTTGTCCTACCCCTCCTGATCTTAGATGGCCTGCACCAGAATCCTCCATGCGTGGTCGCCGTTGGGTCTGGAAGCATCGCAGAAGGCTCTCCAATCGCCAAAAGAAGATGGCTATATATCAAAGGCTCGTCAAAGATGGCACCGCAGTTCCAGAGAGAAGCCATCAATACCATTATCTGATTCATGAAAAACCCAGTCTGGTTTTTCCAGCCCACGGTGAAGTAAGGGGAGTACGAGACTTCCCATTGAAGTTGGACCTGAGAACGCATGGGCACGGGGGGTCCCGGTTCTGAGTGATGTGGAGAACACACCTTTTCGCTTCTGCCCCGGAATGTCCCCACAAGATTGCCCAGAAGAACAGTCATCAGGGATGCAACCTTTACCTCCTGAGAAGTCACGACGGACAACTGCGATGGCTGGATGGAATTCAAACCAAAGACCTTAAGCGCAAGGGACAAACAAAGGCAAGCGCACTACGACATGAAGGGGCAGAAGGAAACTCAGTTGCTGAGAGACTTGGGGTTGTTGAACGCGTAGGAGGACAACGTTGCTGAAGGAGCTGAGGGAGAGGGCTTAGATGTCGAAAAGGAGTTTTTTTTACTTTGAGAGAGAACACCACAAGCACAAAGATAAGTGCCCACAAGTAACATTAAGGAAGCAGAGTGCAGGCAAGTCTCAAAGAACAGATGGCTCGGTGCCGAAGTACTTGTCGACTGAAGGCAAGCCAAGGTCAAAAGAGCCTTTTCTCTTGCAGGGGAATCCTCATCAAAGACATAAGCACTGAATGTTCCCGCCTTTGTGCGGAGACCCCGGAGCAC
Organism: Pleurodeles waltl; assembly: GCF_031143425.1. Taxonomy (NCBI): domain Eukaryota; kingdom Metazoa; phylum Chordata; class Amphibia; order Caudata; family Salamandridae; genus Pleurodeles; species Pleurodeles waltl. The sequence goes on from NC_090448.1 coordinate 389,614,352, forward strand.
ACACTAAAAATATATATAATTTGTACATAGTATTTTATAGACATTTGTATGTATGTGTGTGTGTGTGTGTGTGTGTATATATATATATATACACACACCCCCACACCTGTGCAGCCTATATTAAAGGCTAAAAATGCCCAAATTACATTGAGTTTTTGGTGTGGATCTTGTATGATGTTTTTCTGTAGATCTGGCTCTGGAATTTCTTTGTGAAGAGAGGTGATCTTGAAGGAGGATGACTGTCTTCCTGATGCAGATTTTTCTCTTTTGCAGATCATGAAGTCGAATCTTCTCTCTATCCTTCAAAGTTCTTTTAGCAAGGTTTTTGAGAGGTTTTGGCAATGATGGCAGTACTCGGGAAGATGGGTGTCAGGCAGCCACACAATACAGACTGATTGGGGTTCAGTTTTTTTTTTTTCCCACAGGCAAGGCAGTTAACGAAAGGAAGGTTAATTTTTGATAGAAAAAAATTAAAGGTTTCTGTCAAATTATTTCTCTTCACACTAGATGGTAAAATACATCAAGTGAAGTAGAAAACATGAGTTGTAAGCAATAGTTTTTTGACAAAAAAGTCAGAAATTGGGAGCTCAGTGCTCCAGGATCTGCACTGAAGGAGCTGGAAAACAGAACTGACCTAACTATCACCTTTGAGGCATGATGGGATACAGGAAGTCTTGGAGTTCCTAAAGTCACAATGCCAGTATTCTCATGTTTTTAACGCAGCCTATTGGCTAACAAAGCCTTTGCATTCCCTTGCAGTTTTCTCTTCAATAAAGGTTGTGTTTACACTTTATGCTCTTTTATGATTTACAGAAATGCTTGAGCCTGGAAAGATGTTTATTTAAAAAAAAAAAGTTATTTCTGTGTTTTTAGCCTTTAATGTAGGCTACATAGATGTATGTGAATGTATGTGTATGTATATATATATATATATATATATATGTTCGATGGCATGTGTAGCTGCAGATACGCATGCTGTGCACATCCCGCCATCTAGTGTTGGGTTCGGAGTGTTACAAGTTGTTTTTCTTCGAGGAAGTCTTTTCGAGTCACGAGATCGAGGGACTCCTCCCATTTCGGCTCCATTGCGCATGGGCGTCGACTCCATCTTAGATTGTTTTTTTTCCGCCATCGGGTTCGGACGTGTTCCTTTTCGCTCCGTGTTTCGGGTTGGAAAGTAGTTAGAATCTCGGAAAAATCATTGGTATTGTTTGCGTTCGGTATCTGGTTAGTTATAACAGATCGACACCAATTTTTGAAGAGCTCTTCGGGGGCCCTTCGGGGTTTTTTCGATTTCCCCCATCGGGGCCTGGTCGGCCCGGCCACGTGTCTCTTCAAGGCTGATGGAACGGACCCCATTCCGCTTCTGCCCAAAATGTCACAACAAGTATCCGTATACAGATCAGCATCTGGTCTGTAACTTGTGTTTGTCTCCAGAGCACAAGGAAAATACTTGTGAAGCCTGTCGAGTGTTTCGGTCCAGAAAGACATTAAGGGACCGAAGAGCGAGAAGACTGCAGATGGCGTCGGCGCTGACAGGACAAGGGCGTTTCGAGGAGGAAGAAGAAACCTTCTCCATCCAGGAGTCGGACTCGGACGAGCTTGATCCAGAAGAAACGCCGAAAACCGTGAGTAAGACGTCGAAACATAAAACTCACGAGAAGACCACAAAAGCACAGGGGACGCCACCGCCAACAGGCCATGGCTTAACCCGAAAAATAGGTGACCGATCATCGGCACTGAAAAAGGGCACGCTGGTGTCGAAGTCATCCGACTCCGGTCGAGATACCGCCACTCAGCAAGTTCGGCACCGAGACAGCGGAACCGAAATAAGTCGGCACCGAGAGACCACAACGCCGAAAATAAAAAAAGTTTCGTCGGAACCGAAAAAAGCAGCCGAAAAGGTTTCGATACCGAAACAACCGGCCTCGGAACCAAAATCAAGTTCCTACACAGAGGAACAAGGACTGTCCTCACACACCGATTTGGACAGGAACTAGAGACAATGGAGCCAGACTACACCCAAAGAAGGCTCCACATCCAAAAAGAAACAGGGAAGATCAGCACTCTCCATCCTATTAGAATGAAACGCAAACTTGCCTTCCAGGAGAAAGACAAGCAGCCACAGGCAAAGGTGGCTAAACAAGTAAGCCCGCCACCGTCCCCACAACGCTCTCCGCAACCATCACCAGTAGCCACTCCACCAATGATGCAATCCCCGACTCATACAGGGATGAGTCGGGACGATCCAGACGCGTGGGATCTTTATGATGCACCAGTGTCAGATAATAGTCCTGACTGTTATCCAGCTAGACCGTCACCACCAGAAGATAGTACAGCCTACGCGCAGGTGGTGTCTAGGGCAGCGGCGTTTCATAATGTCAGCCTACATTCAGAGCCAATTGAAGACGACTTTCTATTCAATACACTGTCGTCCACACACAGCCAGTACCAGAGTCTCCACATGCTACCTGGAATGCTAAAGCACTCCAAACAAGTGTTTGAGAAGCCTGTAAAAGGAAGGGCCATTACTCCAAGAGTGGAGAAAAAATATAAACCGCCACCAACTGACCCCGTGTACATCACACAACAGCTAACGCCGGACTCAGTAGTAGTAGGGGCAGCTCGCAAGAGGGCAAACTCACACACTTCAGGAGATGCACCACCTCCAGATAAAGAGTCGTAAATTTGACGCAGCAGGAAAAAGAGTGGTGGCACAGGCAGCAAACCAGTGGCGTATTGCTAACTCACAGGCTTTGTTGGCCAGATACGATAGAGCTCATTGGGATGAAATGCAACACTTTATAGAACATTTGCCCAAGGAGTTCCAAAAGAGAACACAGCAAGTAGTGGAAGAAGGACAGAGTATCTCGAACAATCAGATACGGTCAGCAATAGATGCAGCAGACACAGCTGCTAGAACTGTAAACACAGCAGTGACAATAATGAGACATGCATGGCTGCGTACATCAGGATTCAAGACGGAAATACAACAAGCCGTGCTGAATATGCCATTTAACGGACAGCAGTTGTTTGGGCCGGAGGTGGACACTGCCATCGAAAAGCTTAAAAAAGACAGATACGGCCAAAGCCATGGGCGCACTCTACTCCCCACAGAGCAGAGGCACATTTTGAAAGAGACAGTTTCGAGGACAAAGCACAGAACCCACAACCTCACAAACAAGGCCCACTTATCAAAGCCAATATCAGAGGGGAAGTTTTCGAGGACAATATAGAGGGGGACAGTTCCAAAAAAGTAGAGGGAAATTCCAAAGTCCCAAAACTCCACAAAGCAAGCAGTGACTTACACGTCACAAATCCCCAACACAACACCTGTGGGGGGGAGACTAACCAAGTTCTACAAACAATGGGAGGAGATAACAACAGATACTTGGGTCTTAGCAATTATCCAGCATGGTTATTGCATAGAATTTCTCAATTTCCCACCAAATGTCCCACCGAAAACACACAATATGTCAAAGCAACACATGGATCTTCTACAACTAGAGGTCCAAGCGTTGTTACAAAAACAAGCAATAGAATTAGTACCAATTCATCAGAAAGGAACAGGAGTTTACTCTCTGTACTTTCTCATACCCAAAAAGGACAAAACTCTAAGACCTATATTAGATCTCAGAACGTTAAATACCTACATCAAATCAGATCATTTTCACATGGTGACGTTACAGGACGTAATCCCATTGCTCAAACAGCAAGACTACATGACAACACTAAGCCTAAAGGATGCATACTTCCATATACCAATACATCCTTCACACAGAAAGTACCTAAGGTTTGTATTCCAAGGGGTACATTACCAATTCAAAGTGTTGCCATTTGGGATAACAACTGCGCCAACAGTTTTCACAAAATGCCTGGCAGTGGTAGCTGCGCATATCAGAAGACAGCAAATACACGTCTTCCTGTACCTAGACGATTGGGTAATCAAAACCAACACGCAAAAACGGTGTTCACAACACACAAGGTACGTTATTGAGACCCTCCACAAACTAGGTTTCTCACTCAACTACACAGTCGCACATTCAGCCGTGCCAACACAGCAGTACTTAGGGGCGACAATCGACACAACAAAAGGGATTGACACTCCTAGTCCACAAAGGGTACAAGCATTTCACAAGGTAATACAGGTCATGTATCCAAAACAAATAATACAGGTCAAGATGGTAATGAAACTACTAGGCATGATGTCCTCATGCATAGCCACTGTCCCAAACGCCGGATTGTACATGCGGCCCTTACAACAGTGCCTAGCATCACAATGGTCACAGGCACAGGGTCAACTTTTAGATCTAGTGTTGATAGACCGCCAAACATACACCTTGCTTCTATGGTGGAACAGCAAAAATTTAAACCAAGGGCGGCCTTTCCAAGACCCAGTGCCTCAATACGTAATGACTACAGATGCCTTCATAATAGGGTGGGGAGCTCATCTCAATCAACACAGCATCCAGGGACAATGCGACACTCGGCAAAAACAATTTCACATAAATCACTTAGAACTACTGGCAGTATTTCTAGCGCTAAAAGCATTTCAACCCATAATAAGCCACAAACACATCCTTGTCAAAACAGACAACATGACAACTATGTATTATCTGAACAAACAGGGAGGAACACACTCAACTCAGTTATGTCTCCTAGCACAAACAATATGGCATTGGGCGATTCACAACCACATTCGCCTAATAGCACAGTTTATTCCAGGGATTCAGAATCCGTTAGCAGACAATCTTTCTCGGGATCACCAACAGATCCACGAATGGGAGATTCACCCCGAAATACTAAATACTTACTTCCAGAGATGGGGAACACCACAAATAGACCTATTTGCAACAAAAGAAAACGCAAAATGCCAAAACTTCGCATCCAGATACCCACAAGATCAGTCTCAGGGCAATGCATTATGGATGAGTTGGTCAGGGATATTTGCATACGCTTTTCCCCCACTCACACTCCTTCCATATATAGTAAACAAACTGAGTCAAAGCAAACTCAAACTCATACTAATAGCTCCAACTTGGGCAAGACAACCTTGGTACACAACACTATTAGACCTCTCAGTGGTGCCTCATGTCAAACTACCAAACAAACCAGATCTGTTAACTCAACACAAACAGATCAGACACCCAAATCCAGCATCGCTGAATCTAGCAATTTGGCTCCTGAAATCTTAGAATTCGGACACTTAGACCTTACACAGGAATGTATGGAGGTCATAAAACAAGCTAGGTAACCAACCACTAGACATTGCTATGCAAATAAGTGGAAAAGATTTGTTTATTATTGCCACAATAATCAAATCCAACCATTACACGCATCTGCTAAAGACATTGTAAGCTACTTACTACATTTGCAAAAGTCAAAGCTAGGTTTTTCATCCATTAAAATACATCTTACCGCAATTTCAGCTTATCTGCAAATTACACACTCCACTTCTTTATTTAGGATACCAGTCATTAAAGCTTTTATGGAATGCCTGAAGAGAATTATACCACCAAGAACACCACCAGTTCCTTCATGGAACCTCAATATTGTCTTAACTCGCCTCATGGGTCCACCTTTCAAACCTATGCACTCATGTGAAATGCAATATTTAACATGGAAAGTTGCATTTCTAATTGCTATCACATCTCTAAGAAGAGTAAGTGAGATACAAGCATTTACCATACAAGAACCGTTTATTCAGATACACAAGCATAAAGTAGTCTTATGAACAAATCCTAAATTCTTACCAAAAGTCATATCACCGTTCCACTTGAATCAAACAGTAGAACTTCCAGTGTTCTTTCCACAGCCAGATTCTGTAGCTGAAAGAGCACTACGTACATTAGACATCAAAAGAGCGTTAATGTACTACATTGACAGAACAAAACTAATTCGGAAGACAAAACAATTATTTATTGCTTTTCAAAAACCCCATACAGGAAATCCAATTTCTAAACAAGGCATTGCTAGATGGATAGTTAAGTGCATTCAAACTTGTTATCTTAAAGCAAAAAGAGAACTGCCTATTACACCAAAGGCACACTCAACTAGAAAAAAAGGTGCTATCATGGCCTTTCTAGGAAATATTCCAATGACCGAAATATGTAAGGCATCCACGTGGTCTACGCCTCATACATTTACCAAGCACTACTGTGTAGATGTGTTAACGGTACAACAAGCCACAGTAGGCCAAGCAGTACTACGAACATTGTTTCAAACAACTTCAACTCCTACAGGCTGAACCACCGCTTTTGGGGAGATAACTGCTTACTAGTCTATGCACAGCATGTGTATCTGCAGCTACACATGCCATCGAACGAAAAATGTCACTTACCCAGTGTACATCTGTTCGTGGCATTAGTTGCTGCAGATTCACATGCGCCCACCCGCCTCCCCGGGAGCCTGTAGACGTTTAGAAGTTGATCTTGAACTTTTGTAAATATATCACTTTAAACTACATTATGTACATACGTATTCACTCCGTTGCATGGGCACTATTACTATAATACACAACTCCTACCTCCCCCTCTGTGGGGAAAACAATCTAAGATGGAGTCGACACCCATGCGCAATGGAGCTGAAATGGGAGGAGTCCCTCGATCTTGTGACTTGAAAAGACTTCTTCGAAGAAAAACAACTTGTAACACTCCGAGCCCAACACTAGATGGCGGGATGTGCACAGCATGTGAATCTGCAGCAACTAATGCCACGAACAGATGTACACTGGGTAAGTGACATTTTTCATATGTCTATAAGATACCATGTACAAATTTTATGCTCTACATATATATAATGTGTATATATAAATCTAATGTGTACTCTGGGGTCCTTGCACGTGGGCGTAGAAATTAACTGCTTATGGCTTAGATGAGGATTCCCCTGGAAGAGAACTAGGATAGCTGGGAAGTAACTTATCCTTTGGTCCCACACTAAGGCCACTGCAGGCGAACATGTTGCTGAAAAGATGCTGGTGTCAAAGGACGTCTAAAGAAAGGGAAAACTGAAACACCGACACCAGATGCCTCCGCGTCAAAAAAGAGATTGACACCGAAGAGCACATGATCAAACTACAACTGAAGAAATGGCGTCTTGAGGCCGAAATGGCCATTATCCTCCAGAACAAGTAGAATCTCGTCGCATCTCCAAGGTTTCAGAATTCTGTCAAAAGCTTTGACTGACCACATGCAGAAATACAAAGACTTGGGAGAACTAGAGCCTTAAATGACCACAAAGCAGCAGGAAGAAGAGGATCGGGATGTCTTCTACAAGTAAGAGGACCCAGAGTCCCACGGCCTGTTTTAGGATACTGATTGGTCGGAATGCCTTGAGACTCAATGACAGGACTTCAACGCCAATTTCCCCAGTGGAGGGAATAGATGAATACCAGACAAGGCCTTCGTCTTCCGGTGATACTGCAATGTACAAACAACTAATAAAGATAGCTGCAGACAATTATGTTGTTCAATTGGAGGAGGAGAAATCTCAAACATGTTTTTTTTACTAGAGACATTGCTTCCTTTACAAAGTAAGAGTCAATATTTGCTCATGCTTCCGAGCATACTGGACCAGGGGGGAGAGAGAGGCTTTCAAGGAACCTGCAGGTCGGTGACACTCAGGATGGAAAGAAGTGCCAACACTCCTGAAAGGACCCTGTATACTTTAGAGGCCATGTGCCAGTGGATTCGATCATTGCGGCCACTGTCAGGAAAAGGTAAAACGTGCAAACTACCTCTATACTGCCTTCAGATAAGAAAAGCCAGAAAATGGATTTGGTGGGGAAGAAGTTTGAAAGAGGGGGGCAGCAACCCAGTGGCGCATTGCTAACTCTAATGCCTCGCTGTAAGGAAATGCCTCCTTGGCATGGTTGCCCCCTGACTTTTTGCCTTTGCTGATGCTATGTTTACAATTGAAAGTGTGCTGAGGCCTGCTAACCAGGCCCCAGCACCAGTGTTCTTTCCCTAACCTGTACTTTTGTATCCACAATTGGCAGACCCTGGCATCCAGATAAGTCCCTTGTAACTGGTACTTCTAGTACCAAGGGCCCTGATGCCAAGGAAGGTCTCTAAGGGCTGCAGCATGTCTTATGCCACCCTGGAGACCTCTCACTCAGCACAGACACACTGCTTGCCAGCTTGTGTGTGCTAGTGAGGACAAAACGAGTAAGTCGACATGGCACTCCCCTCAGGGTGCCATGCCAGCCTCTCACTGCCTATGCAGTATAGGTAAGACACCCCTCTAGCAGGCCTTACATCCCTAAGGCAGGGTGCACTATACCATAGGTGAGGGTACCAGTGCATGAGCATGGTACCCCTACAGTGTCTAAACAAAACCTTAGACATTGTAAGTGCAGGGTAGCCATAAGAGTATATGGTCTGGGAGTCTGTCAAACACGAACTCCACAGCACCATAATGGCTACACTGAAAACTGGGAAGTTTGGTATCAAACTTCTCAGCACAATAAATGCACACTGATGCCAGTGTACATTTTATTGTAAAATACACCCCAGAGGGCACCTTAGAGGTGCCCCCTGAACCTTAACCGACTGTCTGTGTAGGCTGACTAGTTCCAGCAGCCTGCCACACCAGAGACATGTTGCTGGCCCCATGGGGAGAGTGCCTTTGTCACTCTGAGGCCAGTAACAAAGCCTGCACTGGGTGGAGATGCTAACACCTCCCCCAGGCAGGAACTGTGACACCTGGCGGTGAGCCTCAAAGGCTCCCCCCTTTGTCACAGCCCAGCAGGGCACTCCAGCTTAGTGGAGTTGCCCGCCCCCTCCGGCCACGGCCCCCACTTTTGGCGGCAAGGCTGGAGGGAACAAAGAAAGCAACAAGGAGGAGTCACTGGCCAGTCAGGACAGCCCCTAAGGTGTCCTGAGCTGAAGTGACTAACTTTTAGAAATTCTCCATCTTGCAGATGGAGGATTCCCCCAATAGGGTTAGGATTGTGACCCCCTCCCCTTGGGAGGAGGCACAAAGAGGGTGTACCCACTCTCAGGGCTAGTAGCCATTGGCTACTAACCCCCCAGACCTAAACACGCCCTTAAATTTAGTATTTAAGGGCTACCCTGAACCCTAGAAAATTAGATTCCTGCAACTACAAGAAGAAGGACTGCCTAGCTGAAAACCCCTGCAGAGGAAGACCAGAAGACAACTGCCTTGGCTCCAGAAACTCACCGGCCTGTCTCCTGCCTTCCAAAGATCCTGCTCCAGCGACGCCTTCCAAAGGGACCAGCGACCTCGACATCCTCTGAGGACTGCCCCTGCTTCGAAAAGACAAGAAACTCCCGAGGACAGCGGACCTGCTCCAAGAAAAGCTGCAACTTTGTTTCCAGCAGCTTTAAAGAACCCTGCAAGCTCCCCACAAGAAGCGCAAGACTTGCAACACTGCACCCGGCGACCCCGACTCGGCTGGTGGCGATCCAACACCTCAGGAGGGACCCCAGGACTACTCTAAGACTGTGAGTACCAAGACCTGTCCCCCCTGAGCCCCCACAGCGCCGCCTGCAGAGGGAATCCCGAGGCTTCCCCTGACCGCGACTCTTTGAATCCTAAGTCCCGACGCCTGGGAGAGACCCTGCACCCGCAGCCCCCAGGACCTGAAGGACCGGACTTTCACTGGAGAAGTGACCCCCAGGAGTCCCTCTCCCTTGCCCAAGTGGAGGTTTCCCCGAGGAACCCCACCCTTGCCTGCCTGCAGCGCTGAAGAGATCCCTAGATCTCCCATTGACTTCCATTACAAACCCGACGCTTGTTTCTACACTGCACCCGGCCGCCCCCGCGCTGCTGAGGGTGAAATTTCTGTGTGGGCTTGTGTCCCCCCCGGTGCCCTACAAAACCCCCCTGGTCTGCCCTCCGAAGACGCGGGTACTTACCTGCAAGCAGACCGGAACCGGGGCACCCCCTTCTCTCCATTCTAGCCTATGTGTTTTGGGCACCACTTTGAACTCTGCACCTGACCGGCCCTGAGCTGCTGGTGTGGTGACTTTGGGGTTGCTCTGAACCCCCAACGGTGGGCTACCTTGGACCAAGAACTAAGCCCTGTAAGTGTCTTACTTACCTGGTTAACCTAACAAATACTTACCTCCCCTAGGAACTGTGAAAATTGCACTAAGTGTCCACTTTTAAAACAGCTATTTGTGAATAACTTGAAAAGTATACATGCAATTTTGATGATTTGAAGTTCCTAAAGTACTTACCTGCAATACCTTTCGAATGAGATATTACATGTAGAATTTGAACCTGTGGTTCTTAAAATAAACTAAGAAAAGATATTTTTCTATATAAAAACCTATTGGCTGGATTTGTCTCTGAGTGTGTGTACCTCATTTATTGTCTATGTGTATGTACAACAAATGCTTAACACTACTCCTTGGATAAGCCTACTGCTCGACCACACTACCACAAAATAGAGCATTAGTATTATCTATTTTTACCACTATTTTACCTCTAAGGGGAACCCTTGGACTCTGTGCATGCTATTCCTTACTTTGAAATAGCACATACAGAGCCAACTTCCTACGTTGGTGGATCAGCGGTGGGGTACAAGACTTTGCATTTGCTGGACTACTCAGCCAATACCTGATCACACGACAAATTCCAAAATTGTCATTAGAAATTGATTTTTGCAATTTGAAAAGTTTTCTAAATTCTTAAAAGACCTGCTAGGGCCTTGTGTTAGATCCTGTTTAGCATTTCTTTTAGAGTTTAAAAGTTTGTAAAAGTTTGAATTAGATTCTAGAACCAGTTGTAGATTCTTAAAAAGTATTCCAACTTTTAGAAGCAAAATGTCTAGCACAGATGTGACTGTGGTGGAACTCGACACCACACCTTACCTCCATCTTAAGATGAGGGAGCTAAGGTCACTCTGTAAAATAAAGAAAATAACAATGGGCCCCAAACCTACCAAAATACAGCTCCAGGAGCTTTTGGCAGAGTTTGAAAAGGCCAACCCCTCTGAGGGTGGCAACTCAGAGGAAGAGGATAGTGACTTGGAGGAAAATTCCCCCCTACCAGTCCTATCTAGGGAGAACAGGGTCCCTCAAACCCTGACTCCTAAAATAATAGTCAGAGATGCTGGTTCCCTCACAGGAGAGACCAACACCTCTGAAATCACTGAGGATAGCCCCAGTGAAGAGGACATCCAGTTAGCCAGGATGGCCAAAAGATTGGCTTTGGAAAGACAGATCCTAGCCATAGAGAGGGAAAGACAAGAGATGGGCCTAGGACCCATCAATGGTGGCAGCAACATAAATAGGGTCAGAGATTCTCCTGACATGTTGAAAATCCCTAAAGGGATTGTAACTAAATATGAAGATGGTGATGACATCACCAAATGGTTCACAGCTTTTGAGAGGGCTTGTGTAACCAGAAAAGTGAACAGATCTCACTGGGGTGCTCTCCTTTGGGAAATGTTCACAGGAAAGTGTAGGGATAGACTCCTCACACTCTCTGGACAAGATGCAGAATCTTATGACCTCATGAAGGGTACCCTGATTGAGGGCTTTGGATTCTCCACTGAGGAGTATAGGATTAGATTCAGGGGGGCTCAAAAATCCTCGAGCCAGACCTGGGTTGACTTTGTAGACTACTCAGTGAAAACACTAGATGGTTGGATTCAAGGCAGTGGTGTAAGTAATTATGATGGGCTGTACAATTTATTTGTGAAAGAACACCTGTTAAGTAATTGTTTCAATGATAAACTGCATCAGCATCTGGTAGACCTAGGACCAATTTCTCCCCAAGAATTGGGAAAGAAGGCGGACCATTGGGTCAAGACAAGGGTGTCCAAGACTTCAACAGGGGGTGACCAAAAGAAAGGGGTCACAAAGACTCCCCAGGGGAAGGGTGATGAGACAACCCAAGCTAAAAGTAGTAAAGAGTCTTCTACAGGCCCCCAAAAACCTGCACAGGAGGGTGGGCCCAGAGCCTCTTCACAAAACAATGGGTACAAGGGTAAAAACTTTGATCCCAAAAAGGCCTGGTGTCATAGCTGTAAACAGCATGGACACCAAACTGGAGACAAGGCCTGTCCCAAGAAAGGTTCCACTCCAAACTCCCATCCAGGTAACACTGGTATGGCTAGTCTCCAAGTGGGATCAACAGTGTGCCCAGAGCAAATCAGGGTCCACACTGAAGCTACTCTAGTTTCTGAGGGTGGGGTGGATTTAGCCACACTAGCTGTCTGGCCGCCTAACATGCAAAAATACAGACAGCAACTCTTAATTAATGGGACTAGAATAGAGGGCCTGAGGGATACAGGTGCCAGTGTCACCATGGTGACAGAGAAACTGGTTTTCCCTGGCCAATACCTGACTGGAAAAACTTACACAGTCACCAACGCTGACAATCAGAAAAAAGTACATCCCATGGCAATGGTTACTTTAGAATGGGGAGGGGTCAATGGCCTGAAACAGGTGGTGGTCTCCTCAAATATCCCAGTGGACTGTCTGCTTGGAAATGACCTGGAGTCCTCAGCATGGGCTGAGGTAGAACTAAAAACCCATGCAGCAATGCTGGGTATCCCTGAACTGGTGTGTGTGAAAACAAGAGCACAATGCAAGGCACAGGGTGAACAAGTAGAGCTGGAGTCTGGAAGAATGGCCCAGCCTACCAAGAGGAAAGGAAAGTCAGTTGGGAAACCAACTGCAACACAGCAAAAGAAAGGGAACCTCTCTTCTCAGGAAGAAGTTCTGCCCTCTGAGGGAACTGAGCCTTTGGAGCTTGAACCTTACCAGGTTGAGCTCTTAGGCCCAGGGGGACCCTCAAGGGAGGAGCTGTGTAAGGGACAAGAAACCTGTCCCTCTCTTGAAGGCCTTAGGCAGCAAGCTGCTGAAGAGTCCAAAGGCAAGAAAATTGGAACGCATAGGGTCTATTGGGAAGATGGACTCCTGTACACTGAGGCCAGAGACCCCAAACCTGGTGCCACTAGGAGAGTGGTAGTGCCTCAGCTGTTCAGAGAGTTCATCCTAACATTGGCCCATGACATTCCACTTGCTGGACATTTGGGACAAACCAAGACGTGGGAGAGGTTAGTCAACCACTTCTACTGGCCCAATATGTCCAACATGGTTAAGGAGTTTTGCCTCTCCTGCCCCACCTGTCAAGCCAGTGGTAAGACAGGTGGGCATCCAAAGGCCCCCCTCATTCCACTTCCAGTGGTGGGGGTTCCCTTTGAAAGAGTGGGTGTGGACATAGTTGGTCCACTAGAACCTCCCACAGCCTCAGGAAATATGTATATCCTGGTAGTAGTGGATCATGCTACCAGGTATCCTGAAGCTATTCCCCTTAGGTCGACTACGGCCCCTGCAGTAGCCAAGGCCCTCATTGGTATCTTTACCAGAGTGGGTTTCCCTAAGGAGGTGGTGTCTGACAGAGGTACCAACTTCATGTCAGCATACCTAAAGCACATGTGGAATGAGTGTGGAGTGACTTATAAATTCACTACACCATACCATCCACAAACTAATGGCTTGGTGGAGAGATTCAACAAGACATTAAAAGGCATGATCATGGGGCTCCCAGAAAAGCTCAAAAGGAGATGGGATGTCCTCTTGCCATGTCTGCTTTTTGCTTACAGAGAGATCCCACAGAAGGGAGTAGGATTCTCACCCTTTGAACTTCTGTTTGGTCATCCTGTAAGGGGACCACTTGCTCTTGTTAAAGAAGGCTGGGAGAGACCTCTCCATGAGCCAAAACAAGACATAGTGGACTATGTACTTGGCCTTCGCTCTAGAATGGCAGAGTACATGGAAAAGGCAACCAAAAACCTTGAGGCCAGCCAACAGCTCCAGAAGTTTTGGTATGACCAAACGGCTGCACTGGTTGAGTTCCAACCAGGGCAGAAAGTCTGGGTTCTGGAGCCTGTGGCTCCCAGGGCACTCCAGGACAAATGGAGTGGCCCTTACCCAGTGCTAGAGAGGAAGAGTCAGGTCACCTACCTGGTGGACCTGGGCACAAGCAGGAGCCCCAAGAGGGTGATCCATGTGAACCGCCTTAAGCTCTTCCATGACAGGGCTGATGTGAATCTGTTAATGGTAACAGATGAGGATCAGGAGGCAGAGAGTGAACCTCTCCCTGATCTTCTGTCATCAGACCCGAAAGATGGCACAGTAGATGGAGTGATCTACTCAGACACCCTCTCTGGCCAACAGCAAGCTGATTGTAGGAGAGTCCTACAACAGTTTCCTGAACTCTTCTCCTTAACCCCTGGTCAGACACACCTGTGTACCCATGATGTGGACACAGGAGACAGCATGCCTGTCAAAAATAAAATCTTTAGACAATCTGACCATGTTAAGGAAAGCATCAAGGTGGAAGTCCACAAGATGCTGGAATTGGGAGTGATTGAGCGCTCTGACAGCCCCTGGGCTAGCCCAGTGGTCTTAGTCCCCAAACCTCACACCAAAGATGGAAAGAAAGAGATGAGGTTTTGTGTGGACTACAGAGGGCTCAATTCTGTCACCAAGACAGATGCCCATCCAATTCCAAGAGCTGATGAGCTCATTGATAAATTAGGTGCTGCCAAATTTCTAAGTACCTTTGACTTGACAGCAGGGTACTGGCAAATAAAAATGGCACCTGGAGCAAAAGAAAAGACCGCATTCTCCACACCTGATGGGCATTATCAGTTTACTGTTATGCCCTTTGGTTTAAAGAATGCCCCTGCCACCTTCCAAAGGTTGGTGAATCAAGTCCTTGCTGGCTTGGAGTCCTTTAGCACAGCTTATCTTGATGATATTGCTGTCTTTAGCTCCACCTGGCAGGATCACCTGGTCCACCTGAGGAAGGTTTTGAAGGCTCTGCAATCTGCAGGCCTCTCTATCAAGGCATCCAAATGCCAGATAGGGCAGGGAACTGTGGTTTACTTGGGACACCTTGTAGGTGGAGGCCAAGTTCAGCCACTCCAACCCAAGATCCAGACTATTCTGGACTGGGTAGCTCCAAAAACCCAGACTCAAGTCAGGGCATTCCTTGGCTTGACTGGGTATTACAGGAGGTTTGTGAAGGGATATGGATCCATTGTGACAGCCCTCACTGAACTCACCTCCAAGAAAATGCCCAAGAAAGTGAACTGGACTGTGGAATGCCAACAGGCCTTTGACACCCTGAAACAAGCAATGTGCTCAGCACCAGTTCTAAAAGCTCCAGATTATTCTAAGCAGTTCATTGTGCAGACTGATGCCTCTGAACATGGGATAGGGGCAGTTTTGTCCCAAACAAATGATGATGGCCTTGACCAGCCTGTTGCTTTCATTAGCAGGAGGTTACTCCCCAGGGAGCAGCGTTGGAGTGCCATTGAGAGGGAGGCCTTTGCTGTGGTTTGGTCCCTGAAGAAGCTGAGACCATACCTCTTTGGGACTCACTTCCTAGTTCAAACTGACCACAGACCTCTCAAATGGCTGATGCAAATGAAAGGTGAAAATCCTAAACTGTTGAGGTGGTCCATCTCCCTACAGGGAATGGACTTTATAGTGGAACACAGACCTGGGACTGCCCATGCCAATGCAGATGGCCTTTCCAGGTTCTTCCACTTAGAAAATGAAGACTCTCTTGGGAAAGGTTAGTCTCATCCTCTTTCGTTTGGGGGGGGGTTGTGTAAGGAAATGCCTCCTTGGCATGGTTGCCCCCTGACTTTTTGCCTTTGCTGATGCTATGTTTACAATTGAAAGTGTGCTGAGGCCTGCTAACCAGGCCCCAGCACCAGTGTTCTTTCCCTAACCTGTACTTTTGTATCCACAATTGGCAGACCCTGGCATCCAGATAAGTCCCTTGTAACTGGTACTTCTAGTACCAAGGGCCCTGATGCCAAGGAAGGTCTCTAAGGGCTGCAGCATGTCTTATGCCACCCTGGAGACCTCTCACTCAGCACAGACACACTGCTTGCCAGCTTGTGTGTGCTAGTGAGGACAAAACGAGTAAGTCGACATGGCACTCCCCTCAGGGTGCCATGCCAGCCTCTCACTGCCTATGCAGTATAGGTAAGACACCCCTCTAGCAGGCCTTACATCCCTAAGGCAGGGTGCACTATACCATAGGTGAGGGTACCAGTGCATGAGCATGGTACCCCTACAGTGTCTAAACAAAACCTTAGACATTGTAAGTGCAGGGTAGCCATAAGAGTATATGGTCTGGGAGTCTGTCAAACACGAACTCCACAGCACCATAATGGCTACACTGAAAACTGGGAAGTTTGGTATCAAACTTCTCAGCACAATAAATGCACACTGATGCCAGTGTACATTTTATTGTAAAATACACCCCAGAGGGCACCTTAGAGGTGCCCCCTGAAACTTAACCGACTGTCTGTGTAGGCTGACTAGTTCCAGCAGCCTGCCACACCAGAGACATGTTGCTGGCCCCATGGGGAGAGTGCCTTTGTCACTCTGAGGCCAGTAACAAAGCCTGCACTGGGTGGAGATGCTAACACCTCCCCCAGGCAGGAACTGTGACACCTGGCGGTGAGCCTCAAAGGCTCCCCCCTTTGTCACAGCCCAGCAGGGCACTCCAGCTTAGTGGAGTTGCCCGCCCCCTCCGGCCACGGCCCCCACTTTTGGCGGCAAGGCTGGAGGGAACAAAGAAAGCAACAAGGAGGAGTCACTGGCCAGTCAGGACAGCCCCTAAGGTGTCCTGAGCTGAAGTGACTAACTTTTAGAAATTCTCCATCTTGCAGATGGAGGATTCCCCCAATAGGGTTAGGATTGTGACCCCCTCCCCTTGGGAGGAGGCACAAAGAGGGTGTACCCACTCTCAGGGCTAGTAGCCATTGGCTACTAACCCCCCAGACCTAAACACGCCCTTAAATTTAGTATTTAAGGGCTACCCTGAACCCTAGAAAATTAGATTCCTGCAACTACAAGAAGAAGGACTGCCTAGCTGAAAACCCCTGCAGAGGAAGACCAGAAGACGACAACTGCCTTGGCTCCAGAAACTCACCGGCCTGTCTCCTGCCTTCCAAAGATCCTGCTCCAGCGACGCCTTCCAAAGGGACCAGCGACCTCGACATCCTCTGAGGACTGCCCCTGCTTCGAAAAGACAAGAAACTCCCGAGGACAGCGGACCTGCTCCAAGAAAAGCTGCAACTTTGTTTCCAGCAGCTTTAAAGAACCCTGCAAGCTCCCCACAAGAAGCGCGAGACTTGCAACACTGCACCCGGCGACCCCGACTCGGCTGGTGGCGATCCAACACCTCAGGAGGGACCCCAGGACTACTCTAAGACTGTGAGTACCAAGACCTGTCCCCCCTGAGCCCCCACAGCGCCGCCTGCAGAGGGAATCCCGAGGCTTCCCCTGACCGCGACTCTTTGAATCCTAAGTCCCGACGCCTGGGAGAGACCCTGCACCCGCAGCCCCCAGGACCTGAAGGACCGGACTTTCACTGGAGAAGTGACCCCCAGGAGTCCCTCTCCCTTGCCCAAGTGGAGGTTTCCCCGAGGAACCCCACCCTTGCCTGCCTGCAGCGCTGAAGAGATCCCTAGATCTCCCATTGACTTCCATTACAAACCCGACGCTTGTTTCTACACTGCACCCGGCCGCCCCCGCGCTGCTGAGGGTGAAATTTCTGTGTGGGCTTGTGTCCCCCCCGGTGCCCTACAAAACCCCCCTGGTCTGCCCTCCGAAGACGCGGGTACTTACCTGCAAGCAGACCGGAACCGGGGCACCCCCTTCTCTCCATTCTAGCCTATGTGTTTTGGGCACCACTTTGAACTCTGCACCTGACCGGCCCTGAGCTGCTGGTGTGGTGACTTTGGGGTTGCTCTGAACCCCCAACGGTGGGCTACCTTGGACCAAGAACTAAGCCCTGTAAGTGTCTTACTTACCTGGTTAACCTAACAAATACTTACCTCCCCTAGGAACTGTGAAAATTGCACTAAGTGTCCACTTTTAAAACCGCTATTTGTGAATAACTTGAAAAGTATACATGCAATTTTGATGATTTGAAGTTCCTAAAGTACTTACCTGCAATACCTTTCGAATGAGATATTACATGTAGAATTTGAACCTGTGGTTCTTAAAATAAACTAAGAAAATATATTTTTCTATATAAAAACCTATTGGCTGGATTTGTCTCTGAGTGTGTGTACCTCATTTATTGTCTATGTGTATGTACAACAAATGCTTAACACTACTCCTTGGATAAGCCTACTGCTCGACCACACTACCACAAAATAGAGCATTAGTATTATCTATTTTTACCACTATTTTACCTCTAAGGGGAACCCTTGGACTCTGTGCATGCTATTCCTTACTTTGAAATAGCACATACAGAGCCAACTTCCTACACTCGCTCAACAGATATGCTTACGAACACTGGGAAGAGATGTCGGAGCTAATGAAACACCTACCTGACTGTCTCAAGGAGAGCAGCATCCCTCCCAGAAGGGAATCGGCACTAGATGCTGTAGGAAGCTGGCATTGTGTGTGGGGAGCACCTGTAGAGTTGCCAGCTTATAACAGGTATCCCATATTAGTGAAGTTGGTCATTGGTGCTTGAAAACCACCAACAAGCCTTGGCAAATGCAAGAGTCGGAGAAGGTTTTGCAAGGCTGAAGCGGACCAGCAAGGTCCAGGGGACTCGACCCAAGGAGGGGAGTCCGGGGTGACCCTCAGAAGCTGGGAGAGTCAAAAGAGGAGGTAGCCCCCACATGCAACCCACGGGCAGCAAGCACAGAAGTTGCAAAGAGGCCCACTCGGCACACCTGTAGAGAAGTCCTACGTTGCTGGTGCAGCAGGCAGAAGACTGTGCTTTTCAGGAAGGAGTGCTGGAGCCTGGGGCTACTCGAGCCTAAAGATCCCTTGGAAGAAGAGCCAACAAGCCTTGGTAGCTGCAAGAGTCGTTGTGCACAGGGATACTGTCCTGCAAGGAGAGGCAAGGGCTTACTGTCTCCCAAGTTGGACAGCTGGTAGAGAGGACCAAGGGGACCACTCCAGACCACCACCTGTGATTCAGGATCTACTCATTTCTGGAGGAGAGATGATCCACGCAGCCGGTGGTCATTGCAATTGGTGCCTGCGGATGCAGGGGAGTGTTTTCTTCACTCCAAGGGGGATTCCTTCTTGCTTCTTGTGCAGGCTGAAGACAAGTTGCCTTCAGAGGATGCACAGCCAGGAAAATATTGCAGTTGCTGGAAGGAGCCAGAGAAACAATGTTGTAAGGCGGAGTCGTCGAGGGAGTTGCAAATTGTCAGTTCCTGGAGTGTCCAGTTGCAGTCCCGGTGGCCAGAAGTTTAAGTAAACTATGCAGAGGAGTCCTGCTGGAATCTAGCACGTCGAATCTGAGGACCTACCCGAGAAGGAGACCCTAAATAGCCCAGCACCTAGCAGGGTGACCAGCTATCAGGAGGGGGCTGTGATGTCACCTGCTGACCTGGCCACTCAGATGCTCCCAGAGACGTCTGCCCACCTTAGATTCAAAATGACAGAATCAATAGGCCACCTGGAGGAGCTCTGGGCACCGCCTCTGGGGTGGTGATGGACAGGGGAGTGGTCACTCCCCCGTCCATTGTCCAGTTTCATGCCAGAGCAGGGATCCGGGGTCCCTGGACTGGTGCAAACTGATTTATGCAAGGAGGGCAGCAAATGTGCTCTTCAGAGCATACCGGTGGGTTGGGGAGGCCTACCCCTCCTAAGCCATGTAACACCTCTTTCCAAAGGGGAAGTGGGTGTTGCCTCCCACTCTCAAAGGAAATGCTTTGATCTACCTTCCAGGGCTCGAGCTGGTGAAGCAGCAGGAGGGCAGAAACCTGTCTGTAGGATGGCAGTAGCGCGGGATGCCGGGGATAAACCTGCAAGCTGGTAGGGACAAAGCAGGGGGTCCTCCAAGGAGCACCCAATGTGCATGGAATCATACAAGCAATACTGGCAACAGTATTGGGGTATGATTTCAATATGTTTGATACCAAACATGCCCAGGTTCGGAGTTACCATTATGTAGCTGGACACAGGTAGTGATCTGTGTCCAGTACACAGGTAAAATGGCTTCCCCGCACTTAATGGAGCTGGAGTTCGTAGGGGCACCTCTCCTCATGCAGGTTTGCCCTCACACACAGACTTGCACCCAGCCCTCTGGGCTAGGAGGGCCTGCTATGGGGGTGACTGACAGTGACTTGGTGCAGTGACCTGTCGGTCATGCACCTTTTTACGCAGGCTGCAATGGCAAGTCTGCAGACAGTTTTTGCATGGGCTCCCACGGGTGGCACAGTACATGCTGCCCTGGTTGCCCCAATGCCCTGGGTACCTAAGTACCATGTACTAGGGACTTGTATGGGGGCAACAGTATGACAAGTGTGAGCTGTGCTAAGTCAGGAACAACCAAATTTAGAGGGAGATGGGGTCCTGGCCGGCAGGATTCAAGTGAACAGTCAGGAACACACTGACAACAGGCAGAAAGTGGGGGGAATCAATGCAAAAAGAGGGTACTTTCCTACAACTCGAAGCCGCACCTTTTAAAGCCACTTCCCTGCCCTTTCCTCTTCTTCCCACCTCCCCTATGCGCCCCTCCCCTGCCTCCCTTCCACCTCCCCTCTGCGCCCCTCCTCTGTCTCCTCCCTCTGCACTGCCTTGCCTCTACACCCATCAGTGTCCCCTTTGCCTCCCTCCCCCTATCCTCCCCTTCCTTTTGCTCAGCTCCCCTCTGCTCTGTGCCACTGCACTCTACAACACTTTATTCCACTCTACGCCTTCTACTCCCCCCTACGCCACTCCACTCTGCCACTCTCCTCTACGCCACTATCTTTGCTCAGCCGTAGCCATGCTAGTGTACAGCTTGGCTAAAACACGTTGTCAAAGCCAATAGCTCATTCATGAACAAGACCTGTTTGCTTTGTCAGTGTTTCTGCTCCTTAATGCTAGACATTTGGTTGTCAAGGTAAAGACAAGCAGTTTCTCTATGATTCACTTAAGGGCTCTTATGGGAATTACCAGAGACAGTCTTCTTTTGTTAAGTATAAAAAGCTGTTGGGAAAAATACATGTTAATTGCTGATGTACGTCCAAACCAACAAATTTACATTTTTCTCCACCAATATAGTGTAGGAAGCTGGCTCTTAATATACTTCAGCAAAATGAGATCTAGTCTGCTCACAGTCCAGGGGTTCTCCAAAGGCTTAACAGAGGCTAAGGCAGATAATATGGATGTTCTCTTTTGTGGTAGTGTGGTCGAGTAGTTAGGCTTATCAGAGGGTAGTGCAAAGCATTTGTTGTACACACACAGTCACAAAATGAGACACACTCAAATGACTTAACTACATGCCAATTGTTTTGATAGAAAAAATATAATTTATTACTTTATTTCTAAAACCAGAAGGTCTGCGTTGCAGGTAAGTACAGGTGTCAATAAGGGTCAAGCATATGTGTCAAATGTACTTTGGTTTTTGCAGGTAAAGCAATTTACATGGAAGTAACACTTCAATTTCAAAAGGCGACCCTTAGTGCATTTTTTCATAGGAGTCAATAGTCTAGGGGGGAGGGTGAATGGGGGGGGAGTTAAGGGGAACTATTAGCATAGTTAAGAGGTAAGTACACAAGTTATGACTCCGGTCCAAGGGGATTAGGATGTCCGTTGTATCTTCGTCAGATCCGGTCGCAGTCAGGGGGGGCTTCTGGATTGTAGCTGCAGGTATCATTGTGTTGGCCAGGGGCTCAACTCAGAGTGGACTCGAGGTCAGAATTGTCTGGAGATTGAGCCACCTGGACACAGGCTGTCGTCTGGTGTAGAGTGGGCAGGGCTTGCGGATCTGCAGTGGTTCTGGAATCTTTTTGGTGGGTTTCTTCTGGACAGGGCCCCTGTCCTCGGATTTCTTGGACCTCTGATGGGCAGGCAGCCCTCTGGGGGTTTGCAGAGGTCGCTGGTCCTTAGGGGTGCATTGCCTTCTTGGAGCAGGGGTCTTTGAAGCTTCAGACAGGCCGGTAGGGCTGGGGCCAAGACATTTGTGGTCTGGAGTCTTCACTGCTAGGGTCGCCTTGGCAGTCCTTTTTAGGGTCGAGCCTGCGTTGCTTGCGTATCGCAGCGAGACGCTTTAGTATTTAGAAAAGGGCTTGGAGCCCTGTCAACTTCACGTCAGTGTTTTTTATTGGTGCGTGGGCTTGCCTAATAAAATCTGCTTGCTTTCATTAGTCGAAGGCACGCATACGTCATGCCTTTTCCGGTAGCTAGCCCTCCTCGAGCGCAGCGACCAAGTACAGAAAACATGCGAGGCTCGCTGTTTTCCATCAGGCTCGTGGACTTCTTTTTCTCTAATTTACGAGCGCGATCTTGCTTGGCAGAAGTCGAGCGCTTTACATAGTTAATTTCACTTTTTCGGGTTATGTACATAAATGCACTTTTGCCCGATAGGTGAAAAGTCAGGTTAGGAGTTTACAACGCAATCAGCTCTAACATGAGCAAACGCGAGACCCGTTGCATTGTAAATGCTTGTTTCTTGAGGTTGACAGGAATCGGGTGAGAAAGGTTCAGGGATGCCCCTAAATACTAGATTTAGGGTTTTTACAGGGGTCAACAGCTACTGTAACTGAGGGTGGCTACACTGTTCCTGTGTCCCCTCCCTTTGGGGGAGGGGGAGCGCATCCCTATCCCTATGTTCCTCTCCTCCAAACCAAGATAAAGGATTCTGCAAGGAGGTCACTTCAGCGCTGGACACCTTAGGGGTCGTCCCAGCTGAAGGTGACACTCCTCATTGTTATTCCTAACTTTTGTGCCAGACCTGCCACCAAAAGTGGGGCTTGGTCCGGGGGGGCGGACATCTTCATTAGCTGGAGTTCCCTGGGGCACTGTAACAAGAGGCCTGAGCCTTTGAGGCTCACAACCAGGTAATTCAGTTCCTGCAGGGGGGAGGTGTGAAGTACCTCCAGCAAGAGAAGGCTTTGTTCCTGACTCCAGAGAGTACAATGGCTCTCACCTCATGGGGTCGAAACATGTCTCTTAGGGGCAGGCTAGCACAGCGGTCAGCCTTACACTAAAGGGTTGGGTAAAATACAGGTGGCATCTCTAAGATGCCGTCTGCGTGCATTGTACAATAAATCCAGCACTGGCATCAGTGTGGGTTTATTGTGCTGAGATGTTTGATTCCCAACTTCCCAGCCTTCAGTGAAGCCTTCATGGAGCTGTGGAGTTTGTAATCACAAACTCCCAACCCCTTACCCAGTATGGCTATGCTGCACTTACAATGTCTAAGAACTGATTTAGACACTGTTGGGGCATATGCTCATGCAGGTATGCCCTCACCTGTTGGATAGTGCACCCTGCCTTAGGGCTGTAAGGCCTCCTCGAGTGATCACTTACCTATGCCACAGGCAGTGATTTGTAGGCATGCCACTCCGGAAGGGGTGCCATGTTGAATTTGCCTTTTTCTCCCCACCAGCACACACAATCTGCATTGGCAGTGCATGTGCTTAGTGAGGGGTCCTTTAGGGTGGCACAAAACATGATGTGGCCCTCAGGGACTCTCCCTGGTCACCGAGCCCTTGGTACCACTGGTGCCTTTTGCAAGGGACTTAGCTGTGTGCCAGGGGTGTGCCAATTGTGGAAACAATGGTACAGTTTAGGGAAAGAATATGGGTGCTGAGGCCTAGTTAGTAGGATGCCAGCGCACACTCAGTCAAGTTGGTGTCAATATCAGGCAAAAAGTGGAGGGGTAACCATGCCATAAGGTGCACTGTCCTATATACAGATCCTTAAAAAGTATATCCAACAGTGATGGGATTTTGGTGTTGTAGGAAGTTGGCTCTGTATATACTATTTCAAAGTGAGAGATAGCGTGCACAGGGTCCAAGGGTTCCTCTTAGAGGTTGATAGTGGCAAAATTAGATCATATTAATGCTCTATTTTGTGGTAGTGTGGTGGAGCAGTAGGCTTATCAGAGGGTAGTGTTAAGGATTTGTTGTACACACACAGGCAATAAATGTGAACACACTCAGACTTAACTCCAGGCCAATAGGTTTTTATATAGAAAAATATTTTCTTAATTTATTTTAGAACCACAGGATTTAGAATTCAAATAAATGCATATATTGTAAGGTACTTGGCATAGGTAAAAGTACCATCTTGCCTGGCATGTTACCCCCATTTTTCACTGTATATATGTTGTTTTAGTTGTATGTGTCACTGGGACCCTGGTAACCCAGGGCCCCAGTGCTCATAAGTGTGCCTGAATGTGTTACCTGTGTAGTGACTAACTGTCTCACTGAGGCTCTGCTAATCAGAACCTCAGTGGTTATGCTCTCTCATTTCTTTCCAAATTGTCACTGACAGGCTAGTGACCATTTTTACCAATTTACATTGGCTTACTGGAACACCCTTATAATTCCCTAGTATATGGTACTGAGGTACCCAGGGTATTGGGGTTCCAGGAGATCCCTATGGGCTGCAGCATTTCTTTTGCCACCCATAGGGAGCTCTGACAAATCTTACACAGGCCTGCCACTGCAGCCTGAGTGAAATAACGTCCACGTTATTTCACAGCCATTTTACACTGCACTTAAGTAACTTATAAGTCACCTATATGTCTAACCTTTACCTGGTAAAGGTTAGGTGCAAAGTTACTTAGTGTGAGGGCACCCTGGCACTAGCCAAGGTGCCCCCACATTGTTCAGAGCCAATTCACTGAACTTTGTGAGTGCGGGGACACCATTACACGCGTGCACTACATATAGGTCACTACCTATATGTAGCTTCACCATGGTAACTCCGAATATGGCCATGTAACATGTCTATGATCATGGAATTGCCCCCTCTATGCCATCCTGGCATTGTTGGTACAATTCCATGATCCCAGTGGTCTGTAGCACAGACCCTGGTACTGCCAGACTGCCCTTCCTGGGGTTTCTCTGCAGCTGCTGCTGCTGCCAACCCCTCAGACAGGCAGCTGCCCTCCTGGGGTCCAGCCAGGCCTGGCCCAGGATGGCAGAACAAAGAACTTCCTCTGAGAGAGGGTGTGACACCCTCTCCCTTTGGAAAATGGTGTGAAGGCAGGGGAGGAGTAGCCTCCCCCAGCCTCTGGAAATGCTTTGTTGGGCACAGATGTGGCCAATTCTGCATAAGCCAGTCTACACCGGTTCAGGGACCCCTTAGCCCCTGCTCTGGCGCGAAACTGGACAAAGGAAAGGGGAGTGACCACTCCCCTGACCTGCACCTCCCCTGGGAGGTGTCCAGAGCTCCTCCAGTGTGCTCCAGACCTCTGCCATCTTGGAAACAGAGGTGCTGCTGGCACACTGGACTGCTCTGAGTGGCCAGTGCCACCAGGTGACGTCAGAGACTCCTTGTGATAGGCTCCTTCAGGTGTTAGTAGCCTTTCCTCTCTCCTAGGTAGCCAAACCCTCTTTTCTGGCTATTTAGGGTCTCTGTCTCTGGGGAAACGTTAGATAACGAATGCATGAGCTCAGCCGAGTTCCTCTGCATCTCCCTCTTCACCTTCTGATAAGGAATCGACCGCTGACCGCGCTGGAAGCCTGCAAACCTGCAACATAGTAGCAAAGACGACTACTGCAACTCTGTAACGCTGATCCTGCCGCCTTCTCGACTGTTTTCCTGCTTGTGCATGCTGTGGGGGTAGTCTGCCTCCTCTCTGCACCAGAAGCTCCGAAGAAATCTCCCGTGGGTCGACGGAACCTTCCCCCTGCAACCGCAGGCACCAAAAAGCTGCATCTCCGGTCCCTTGGGTCTCCTCTCAGCACGACGAGCGAGGTCCCTCGAATCCAGCGACACCGTCCAAGTGACTCCCACAGTCCAGTGACTCTTCAGCCCGAGTTTGGTGGAGGTAAGTCCTTGCCTCACCTCGCTGGGCTGCATTGCTGGGAACCGCGACTTTGCAAGCTTCTCCGGCCCCTGTGCACTTCCGGCGGAAATCCTTCGTGCACAGCCAAGCCTGGGTCCACGGCACTCTAACCTGCATTGCACGACTTTCTAAGTTGGTCTCCGGCGACGTGGGACTCCTTTGTGCAACTTCGGCGAGCACCGTTTCACGCATCCTCGTAGTGCCTGTTTCTGGCACTTCTCCGGGTGCTACCTGCTTCAGTGAGGGCTCTTTGTCTTGCTCGACGTCCCCTCTCTCTGCAGGTCCAATTTGCGACCTCCTGGTCCCTCCTGGGCCCCAGCAGCGTCCAAAAACGCCAAACGCACGATTTGCGTGTAGCAAGGTTTGTTGGCGTCCATCCGGCGGGAAAACACTTCTGCACGACTCTCCAAGGCGTGGGGGATCCATCCTCCAAAGGGGAAGTCTCTAGCCCTTGTCGTTCCTGCAGTATTCACAGTTCTTCAGCCTAGTAAGAGCTTCTTTGCACCAACCGCTGGCATTTCTTGGGCATCTGCCCATCTCCGAGCTGCTTGTGACTTTTGGACTTGGTCCCCTTGTTCCACAGGTACCCTCAGTCAGGAATCCATCGGTGTTGCATTGCTGATTTGTGTTTTCTTTGCATTTTCCCTCTAACACGACTATTTTGTCCTTAGGGGAACTTTAGTGCACTTTGCACTCACTTTTCAGGGTCTTGGGGAGGGTTATTTTTCTAACTCTCACTATTTTCTAATAGTCCCAGCGACCCTCTACAAGGTCACATAGGTTTGGGGTCCATTCGTGGTTCGCATTCCACTTCTGGAGTATATGGTTTGTGTTGCCCCTATCCCTATGTTTCCCCATTGCATCCTATTGTAACTATACATTGTTTGCACTGTTTTCTAAGACTATACTGCATATTTTTGCTATTGTGTATATATATCTTGTGTATATTTCCTATCCTCTCACTGAGGGTACACTCTAAGATACTTTGGCATATTGTCATAAAAATAAAGTACCTTTATTTTTAGTATAACTGTGTATTGTGTTTTCTTATGATATTGTGCATATGACACTAAGTGGTACTGTAGTAGCTTCACACGTCTCCTAGTTCAGCCTGAGCTGCTTTGCTAAGCTACCATTATCTATCAGCCTAAGCTGCTAGACACCCTATACACTAATAAGGGATAACTGGGCCTGGTGCAAGGTGCAAGTACCCCTTGGTACTCACTACAAGCCAGTCCAGCCTCCTACAGGTAAGTAGGGTACTTTGAAGTGAAACAGTAAGGTACATAGTTTTGGCAAAAATGGCAATAAGCTATTTTAAAAGTGGACACTGCAAAAACCAACAGTTCCTGGGGGAGGTAAGTACAAGTTAGTTTCTCAGGTAAGTAAAGCACTTACAAGTTCAGTCTCTGGGGCATAGGCAGCCCACCTTTGGGGGTTCAAGGCAACCCCAAACCCCAGAACCAGCAACACGGGGCTGGTCAGGTGCAGAGGTCAAAGTAGGGCCCAAATAACATAGGTGCCTATGGAGACCAGGGGTGCTCCGGTTCCAGTCTGCTAGCAGGTAAGCACCTGCGACCTCGGGGAGCAGACCAGGGGAGTTTTGTAGAGCACTGGGGGTGGAGGGGGTGTCACAAACAGACACACAAAATACGCCCTCAGCGGCCAGGTGCAGTGTGCAAAGTAGGTGTTGTGTTTTAGATAGAAATACACGGAGAGACCCGGGGGTCACTGTGGCGATGCAAGCAGGGCACAGTGGGGCTTCTCGGACCAGCCACCGACTGGGCAACGATGAGGGCCGCCTGCTGGTCCCTCCTGCACCGGTGATTGGTTTCTCTTGGGCCTGGGGGCTGCGGGTGCAGTGCTTCTTCCAGGCATCTGGTTCTTTGTTACCGGGCAGTCGCAGTCAGGGGGAGCCTCTGGATTCTCTCTGCAGGTGTTGCTGTGGGGGTGCAGGGAGGTCGTCTCAGGGTGTCCACGTCATTGGATTCGCCTGGGAGTCCTCGCTGCAGTGTTGGTTCCTCTGGACATGAGCCAGGGTTGTCGGGTGCAGTGTGTTGGGGACCCACACTTCCGGAGTGAGGCTGGAGTCCCTTTAAATTTTTATTTTTTTATTTTTTTTGGGTTGTTTAGACAGAGCCGCTGTCCTTGGAAGTTTCTTTGTCCTTTGGGTTGCAGGGCAGTCCTCGGAGTCTGCAGAGGTCGGTGGTCCCGCTGGATGCATCGCTGTTGCAGGTTCTTTGAGTCTGGAGACAGGCCGGTAGGGCTGTGGCCAAGTCAGTTGTTGTCTCCGTTCTCTCTGCAGGGCTTTCAGGTCAGCAGTCTTTCTTGTTTCAGGTCGTCGGGTATCTGTTTACCTGGATTCAGGGTCGCCCCTAAATACTCAATTTAGGGGGGTGTTTAGGGATTGGTGGGCAGTAGCCAATAGCTACTGTCCCTGAGGGTGGCTACACCCTCCTGGTGCCTCCTCCCTGTGGGGAGGGGGGCACATCCCTAATCCTATTGGGGGAAATCCTCCAAAGCAAGATGGAGGATTTCCTAAGGCAGGGGTTACCTCGGCTCAGGACACCTTAGGGGCTGTATTGGCTGGAGGGTGACTCCTCCTTGTTTTTCTCATTATCTCCTCCAGACTTGCCACCAAAAGTGGGGGCTGTGTCCAGGGGGTGGGCATCTCCACTAGCTGGAGTGCCCTGGGGCGCTGTAACAACAGGCTTGAGCCTTTGAGACTCACCACCAGGTGTTACAGTTCCTGCAGGGGGAGGTGTGAAGCACCTCCACCCAGTACAGGCTTTGTTCCTGGTCACAGAGTGCACAAAGGCACTCACCCCATGTGGCCAGAAGCCCCTCTGGATGTGGCAGGCTGGCAGAAACTGGTCAGCCTAGCACTAGTAGTTGGGCTGGTATACAGGGGACATCTCTCAGATGCCCTCTGTGTGCATATCTCAATAGATCCCTCACTGGCATCAATGTGGGTTTATTGTGCTGAGCAGTTTGATACCAAACTTCCTAGTATTCTGTGTAGCCATTATGGAACTGTGGAGTACGTGTTTGACAAACTCCCAGACCATATACTCTTTATGGCTACCCTGCACTTACAATGTCTAAGAATTGGCTTCGACAGTGTAGGGTCATAGTGCTCATGCAGCTATGCCATCACCTGTGGTATAGTGCATACTGCCTTAGGGCTGTAAGGCCTGCTAGAGGAGTGACTTACCTATGCCACAGGCAGTGGGTTGTGGGCATGGCACTCTGAGGGGAGTGCCATGTCGACTTACTAATTTTCTCCCCACCAGCACACACCAGCTGTGAGGCAGTGTGCATGTGCTGAGTGAGGGGTCCCCAGGGTGGCATAATACATGCTGCAGCCCTGAGAGACCTTCCCTGGCCATAGGGCCCTTGGTACCAGGGGGTACCATTTACAAGGGACTTATCTGTGTGCCAGGGCTGTGCTAATTGTGGAGCAAAAGGTACAGTTGAGGGAAAACACTGGTGCTGGGGCCTGGTTAGCAGGGTCCCAGCACCCTTTCAAACATAACTAGCATCAACAAAAGGCAACATGTTAGGGGTTAACCATGCCAATAGTGGCATTTTCCTACAGGTGTCTTCGAGATGCCTGACATTTGAAATCAGTTTGACTCCCAGGTATTCCGGAGAGCCCATTGATTAATTTAACCTATTTGTAAGGAAATGCCTCCTTGGCATGGTTACCCCCTGACTTTTTGCCTTTGCTGATGCTATGTTTTGAATTGAAAGTGTGCTGAGGCCTGCTAACCAGGCCCCAGCACCAGTGTTCTTTCCCTAACCTGTACTTTTGTTTACACAATTGGCACACCCTGGCATCCAGATAAGTCCCTTGTAAGTGGTACCCCTGGTACCAAGGGCCCTGATGCAAGGGAAGGTCTCTAAAGGCTGCAGCATATCTTATGCCACCCTGGGGACCCCTCACTCAGCACAGACACACTGCTTGCCAGCTTGTGTGTGCTGGTGGGGAGAAAATGACTAAGTCGACATGGCACTCCCCTCAGGGTGCCCTGCCAACCTCACACTGCCTATGCAGTATAGATAAGTCACCCCTCTAGCAGGCCTTACAGCCCTAAGGCAGGGTGCACTATACCATAGGTGAGGGCACCAGTGCATGAGCACTGTGCCCCTACAGTGTCTAAGCGAAACCTTAGACATTGTAAATGCAGGGTAGCCATAAGAGTATATGGTCTGGGAGTCTGTCAAACACGAACTCCACAGCACCATAATGGCTACACTGAAAAATGGGAAGTTTGGTATCAAACTTCTCAGCACAATAAATGCACACTGATGCCAGTGTGCAATTTATTGTAAAATACACCCAGAGGGCTTCTTAGAGATGCCCCTGAAAACATACCCGACTTCCAGTGTAGGCTGACTAGTTTTTGCCAGCCTGCCACACACCAGACATGTTGCTGGCCACATGGAGAGTGCCTTTGTCACTCTGTGGCCAGAAACAAAGCCTGTGCTGGGTGGAGGTGCTTTTCACCTCCCCCTGCAGTAACTGTAACACCTGGCAGTGAGCCTCAAAGGCTCACCCCCTTTTTTACAGTGCCACAGGGCATCTCAGCTAGTGGAGATGCCTGCCCCTCCGGCCACTGCCCCCACTTTTGGCAGCAAGGCTGGAGGAGATAATGAGAAAAACAAGGCGTCACCATGTCCCGTTCCCCCCCCCCCCCCCCTCCCAAGTCAGAACAGCCCCTTAGGTGTCCTGAGCTGAGGTGACTCTTACTTTTAGAAATCCTCCATTTTATGGTAACATACACCCCAGAGGGCACCTTAGAGGTACCCCCTGAAACCTTAACCAACTACCCGTGTAGGCTGACTGGTTTTAGCAGCCTGCCACACTCGAGACATGTTGACATGGGTAGAGTGCCTTTGTCACTCTGTGGCTAGTAACAAAGCCTGCACTGGGTGGAGATGCCTATCACCTCCACCTTGCAGGAGCTGTAACACCTGGCGGTGAGCCTCAAAGGCTCAACCCCTTTGTTACAGCACCACAGGGCATTCCTGCTAGTGGAGTTGCCCGCCCCCTCCGGCCACGGCCCCACTTTTGGCGGCAAGGCCGGAGGAGATAATGAGAAAAACTAGGAGTCGTCACTGGCCAGTCAGGACAGCCCCTAAGGTGTCCTGAGCTGAGGTGACTCTGACTTTTAGAAATCCTCCATCTTGATTTTGGAGGATTCCCCCAATAGGAATAGGGATGTGTCCCCCTCCCCTCAGGGAGGAGGAATAACGAGGGTGTAGCCACCCTCAAGTACAGTAGCCATTGGCTACTGCCCTCCCAGACCTAAACACACCCCTAAATTCAGTATTTAGGGGCTCCCCAGAACCTAGGAACTCAGATTCCTGCAACCCAAGGAGAAGAGGACTTCTAAGCTGAAAAACCCTGCAGAGAAGACGGAGGCACCAACTGCTTTGGCCCTAGCTCTACCGGCCTGTCTCCCCCCTTCTAAAGACACTGCTCCAGCGACGCTTTTCCCAGGGACCAGCGACCTCTGAATCCTCAGAGGACTGCCCTGCTCTAGAAGGACCAAGAACTCCCGAGGACAGCGGCTCTGTCCACCCAAGACTGCAACTTTGTTACAAAGGAGCAACTTTAAAAAAACTTGCGTTTCCTGCCGGTAGCGTGAGACTTGCTACTCTGCACCCAACGCCCCCGGCTCGACTTGTGGAGAACAAACACTTCAGGGAGGACTCCCCGGTGACTACGAGACTGTGTAGCCAGAGTTGCCCCCCCCTGAGCCCCCACAGCGACGCCTGCAGAGGGAATCCCGAGGCTCCCCCTGACCGCGACTGCCTGCTTCCCAGATCCCGACGCCTGGCAAAGACTCTGCACCGCAGCCCCCAGGACCTGAAAGATCAGAACTCCAGTGCAGGAGTGACCCCCAGGAGGCCCTCTCCCTTGCCCAGGTGGTGGCTACCCCGAAGAGCCCCCCCCTTGCCTGCCTGCATCGCTGAAGAGACCCCTTGGTCTCCCATTGATTTCCATTGGAAACCCGACGTGTGTTTGCACACTGCACCCGGCCGCCCCGTGCTGCTGAGGGTGTACTTTCTGTGCTAACTTGTGTCCCCCCCCCCCCCCCCGGTGCCCTACAAAACCCCCCCTGGTCTGCTCTCCGAAGACGCGGGTACTTACCTGCTGGCAGATTGGAACCGGGGCACCCCCTTCTCCATTGAAGCCTATGTGTTTTGGGCACCACTTTGAACTCTGCACCTGACCGGCCCTGAGCTGCTGGTGTGGTAACTTTGGGGTTGCTCTGAACCCCCAACGGTGGGCTACCTTGGACCCAAACTTGAACCCTGTAGGTGGTTTACTTACCTACAAAAACTAACAAATACTTACCTCCCCCAGGAACTGTTGAAAATTGCACTGTCTAGTTTTAAAATAGCTATATGTGCTTTATTTGAAAAGTATATATGCTGTTGTGATTATTCAAAGTTCCTAAAGTACTTACCTGCAATACCTTTCATTTGAGATATTACATGTAAAATTTGAACCTGTGGTTCTTAAAATAAACTAAGAAAAGATATTTTTCTATACAAAAACCTATTGGTCTGTAATTGTCTCTGAGTGTGTGTTCCTCATTTATTGCCTGTGTGTATGTACAACAAATGCTTAACACTACTCCTTGGATAAGCCTACTGCTCGACAACACTACCACAAAATAGAGCATTAGTATTATCTCTTTTTACCACTATCTTACCTCTAAGGGGAACCCTCAGACTCTGTACATACTACTGTACATACTACTCCTTGTAGCGTTGTTTCTCCACAAGTCGAGTTGGGGTCGCCGGGTGCAGTGTTGCAAGTCTCACGCTTCTGGCGGGGATTGCAGGGGTCTTTAAATCTGCTCCTCTGGAAACAAAGTTGCAGTCTTTGTTGAACAGGGCCGCTGTTCTCGGGAGTTTCTTGGTCTTTTGGAAGCAGGGCAGTCCTCAGAGGATTCAGAGGTCGCTGGTCCTGGGCAAAGCGTCGCTGGAGCAGTTTTCTTCCGAAGGAGGAGACAGGCCGGTAGGGCTGGGGCCAAAGCAGTTGGTGTCTCAGTCTTCTCTGGAGGGTTTTTCAGCTCAGCAGTCCTCTTCTTCTTAAGTTGCAGGAATCTGATTTCTTAGGTTCAGGGGAGCCCCTAAATACTGAATTTAGGGGTGTGTTTAGGTCTGGGAGGGTAGTAGCCAATGGCTACTGTCCTTGAGGGTGGCTACACCCTCTTTGTGCCTCCTCCCTGAGGGGAGGGGGGCACATCCCTAATCCTATTGGGGGAATCCTCCATCTGCAAGATGGAGGATTTCTAAAAGTCGGAGTCACCTCAGCTCAAGACACCTTAGGGGCTGTCCTGACTGGCCAGTGACTCCTCTTGTTTTTCTCATTATCTCTCCTGGACTTGCCGCCAAAAGTGGGGGCTGTGTCCAGGGGGCAGGCATCTCCACTAGCTGGAATGCCCTGGGGCTTTGTAACACGAAGCCTGAGCCTTTGAGGCTCACTGCTAGGTGTTACAGTTCCTGCAGGGGGGAGGTGTGAAGCACCTCCACCCAGAGCAGGCTTTGTTCTGTCCTCAGAGAGCACAAAGGCTCTCACCGCATGGGGTCAGAAGCCCGTCTCTCAGCAGCAGGCTGGCACAGACCAGTCAGTCCTGCACTGAACAATTGGGTAAAATACAGGGGGCATCTCTAAGATGCCCTCTGTGTGCATTTTTTAATAAATCCAACACTGGCATCAGTGTGGGTTTATTATTCTGAGAGGTTTGACACCAAACTTCCCAGTTTTCAGTGTAGCCATTACGGAGCTGTGGAGTTTGTTTTTGACAGACTCCCAGCCCATATACTCTTATGGCTACCCTGCACTTACAATGTCCAAGGTTTTGCTTAGACACTGTAGGGGCATAGTGCTCATGCACATATGCCCTCACCTGTGGTGTAGTGCACCCTGCCTTAGGGCTGTAAGGCCTGCTAGAGGGGTGACTTACCTATGCCACAGGCAGTGTGAGGTTGGCATTGCACCCTGAGGGGAGTGTCATGTCGACTTAGTCATTTTCTCCCCACCAGCACACACAAGCTGGCAAGCAGTGTCTGTGCTGAGTGAGGGGTCCCTAGGGTGGCATAAGACATGCTGCAGCCCTTAGAGACCTTCCCTGGCATCAGGGCCCTTGGTACCAGGGGTACCAGTTACAAGGGACTTACCTAGGTGCCAGGGTTGTGCCAATTGTGGAAACAATGGTACATTTTAGGTGAAAGAACACTGGTGCTGGGGCCTGGTTAGCAGGGTCCCAGCACACTTCAGTCAAGTCAGCATCAGTATCAGGCAAAAAGTGGGGGGGTAACTGCAACAGGGAGCCATTTCTTTACAGCTATGCCACAGATATCCAGGCTCAATTCCTCTTAGGACCGCTACAGCCCCTTTAGTGGCCAAGGCCCTCCTGGGTAATCTTATCCAGGTGCGTTTTTGCTAAAGAGGTGTTATCAGACAGCGGTGCAAACTTCATGGCCGCTTACCTTAAAGCCATGTGGCAGGAGTGTGGTGTCACTTACAAAATCACCATTCCTTACCATCCTCAAACAAATGAGTTAGTTGAAAGGTTCAACAAAACCCTCAAAGGCATGATCATGGGACTCTCTGAGAAACTCAGTAAGAGGTGGAATGTCCTGTAACTTGCCTCCTATTTGCCTACAGGGAGGTTCATCAAAAGGGAGTGGGCTACAGCCCCCTTGTTTTTTTGTTTTTTTTGGACACCCTGTCAAGAGTCCTCTTGCCTTTGTGAAAGCAGGCTGGGAGCAGCCTCCAAAACAGAATATTGTGGACTGTGTATTGGGCCTCAGATCTCGAATGGCCGAATACCTGAAGAGGGCATCAAAAAGTCTTCAGGCCAGCCAAGAACTGCAGAAGCAGTGGCATGACCAGAAGGCTGTGCTGACTGTTTATCAGCCAGGACAGAAGGTGTGGGTCCTTGAGCCTGTGGCTCCCAGGGCACTCGAAGACAAGTTGGGTGGCCTACACACTGTTGTAGAGAGAAAAGGGGAGATTACCTACCTGGTTGACCTAGGTGCTCCTAGAAGCCCCCACCAGGTGCTTCATGTGAATCGCCTGAAACCGTATTATGATAGGGCTGACATGACTTTGCTCATGGCCACTGATGAAGGTCAGGAAGAAGAGTGACCTTCTCCCTGACCTCTTCTCGCACAATACTGTGGATGGCTCAGTAGATGAAGTTGTACTTGCAGACTGCCTCTTTGAGCAAGAAAAGGAAGTTTGCAGAAATCTCCTAGGTCAGTTCTCAGAGCTGTTTTTTTTTTAACTGTTGCTCAAACTACATGGTGTGAACACACCATTGACACAGGTGACAGCCTGCTTGTCAAAAGTAAAATATATAGACAGCATGATCATGTCAGGAAATGCATCCAAGCTGAGGTGCAAAAGATGCTAGACATATGAGTTATTGAGCCTTAAGAAAGCCCTTGTGCTAGTCCTGTAGTCCTTGTACCAAAACACCACTCTCAAAATGGCGAAAGAGAAACTGATGTTCATCCTATCCCTATGGCAGATGAGCTAATAGATACTCTGTCTTCTCCCAAGTATCTTGGCACCTTTGATCTGACTAGTGGCAAAAGATGTTATCGGAGGATGCAAAACCCAAAATAGCATTCTCCACTTCTAGTGGCGCTATCACTTTAGAGTGATGCCCTTTGGACTGAAGAATGCCCCTGCCCCATTTCAGAGGTTGGTGAACAAAGTTCTCCGAGGCCTGGAAAGCTTCAGTGCAGCTTATCAAGACGATATAGCTGTATTTGGTTGAATTGAGAAAATCACCTGGTCCACCTTGGGAATGTACTGGAGGCTCTCCAAAAAGCAGGCCTCACTATCAAGGCATCAAAGTGCCAGATAGGGCAGGGAAAGGTTGTTTATCTGGGTCACCTGGTAGGTGGAGGCCAGATCCAGCCACTTCAGGGCAAAATCCATACAATTCTAGGTTGGACTGCCCCTACAACTCAAACCCAAGTCAGTTCATTAAGAACTATGGCTCTATTTTAGTAGCCCCCTTAAATGACCTCATATCCAAAAGGATGCCCAAAAAGGTTTTATGGACAGCTAACTGCCAAAAAGTACTATCAACTAAATGATGAGTCCCAGACCAAACTTTAGCTTTCATTAACAGAAGGTCGACCCCCAGGGAAAAGCATTGGTCAGTCATTCAGAGGGAGGTCTTTGCTGTGGCGTGGGCATTGAAGAAGCTGAGGCCAAAGTTGTTTGCCGCTCACTTCCTTGTTCAGACAAACCACATGCACCTCTTATGGCTAAAGCAAATGAAAGGTGAGAATCCCAAATTGTTGAAGTGGCCCATATCCTTACAAGGAGTGGACCATACAGTGGAACATAGACCTGGGAGTAACCACTCTAAAGCAGATGGACTCTCCAGATGTTTCCACTTAGACAATGAAGACTCAACTGGGTAAGGTTAGTCTTATTGTCCTTAGTTTTTTTTTTTTGGTGGGGTGTAGGAAAGCACCCTCTTTTTGGCATGGTTACCCCCCATTTGTTTGCCTGCTTACCTGCATGCTTAGACTGTTTTCACTGGAGTCCTGCTAACCATGACCTCCGTGATTGTGCTCTCGACCTCTAAATCGGATTGCCTAGGATTTTGAACACCCCATAATTGGCATACCGGTGCCCCCCTTATAAGTCCCTAGTATATAGTACTTAGGTACCCAGGACGTTGGGGCACCAGGAGTTCCCTATGGGCTGCAGCATGTGTTATGCCACCAACGGGAGCCCTTGCAAAATGTATCTGCAGGCCTGTCATTACAGCCTGCATGAAAATATGTATGCACCCTTTCTCCACAGGTCATTGCACCAGGTCACTGGAAGTCACCCCTGTGGTAGGCCCTCCTAGTCCAGGGGGCAGAGTGCAGGCCCCTATGTGTGAGGGCACCTCTGCATGAGCAGAGGTGCCCCTATGAACTCCAGTTCCATTACACTGGACTTTGTAAGTGCTGGGAAGCCACTTTTACTTGTGTACTCAACACCAGTCACTTCCTGTGTCCAGCGACATAATGGTAACTCCGAACCTGGGCATGTTTGGTCTCAAACATGTCAGAATCATACCCCAATACTGTTGCCAGTATTAGTTGTTTGATTCCATGCACTCTGGTGGCTCCTTAGAGGACCCCCCAACATTGTTCTTACCAGTCTTCTGGGGTTTCCTGGCAGCTCCTGCTACCCCTCAGTCGGGTTTCTGCCCTCA
This sequence comes from Pleurodeles waltl, assembly GCF_031143425.1. Classification (NCBI taxonomy): domain Eukaryota; kingdom Metazoa; phylum Chordata; class Amphibia; order Caudata; family Salamandridae; genus Pleurodeles; species Pleurodeles waltl. The sequence continues at coordinate 389,651,380 of NC_090448.1, forward strand.
TGCTGCTTGTCCATGCCCAGCTCAGGCAGGTGAAGGCAGAACAAAGGATTTCCTGTGGGAGAGGGAGGTAAACCCTCTCCCTTGGAAATAGGTGTTACAAGGCTTGGGAGGGGTAGCCTCCCCAAGCCATCGATTTGTTTTGAAGGGCACAGTTGCATAAACTGGTTTCCACCAGTCTAGGGACCCCAGGTCCCTGCTCTGGCGCAAAACTGGACAAAGGGAAGGGGAGTGACCACTCCCCTGTCAATCACCACCCCGGGGGGGTGCCCAGTGCTCCTCCAGGTGGCCTCTTGATTCTGCCATTTTTAAAACAAGATGTGCAGAGGCCTCTGGGAGCATCTGAGTGGCCAGGTCAGGCAGGTGATATCACAGACCCCTCCTGATAAGTGGTCCCTATTTTAGGGCTATTTAGGGGCTCCCTTGTGGGTGGGGTCCTCAGATTCGACATGCAAGATTCCACCAGGACTCCTCTGCATAGTTTACTTAATCTTCTGGCCATATGAACCCCAACTGGACTCTCCAGGAACCGACAATCTGCCACTCCAGCGATGACTCCGCTTTGCAACATTGTTTATCCTGCTCTTTCCAGCAGCTGCAACATTTCCACCTCTATGCATCCTCTGGGGTTGGCGTGACTTCAGCCTGCACCAAGAAGCAAGAAATTATCTCCCTTGGAAGGAAGGAGTCACTCCCCTGTGTAGGAAGTTGGTTCTGTATGCACTATTTCAAAGTAAGGAATAGTATGCACAGAGTCCAAGGGTTCCCCTTAGGGGTAAGATAGTGGCAAAAAGAGATAATACTAATGCTCTATTTTGTGGTAGTGTGGTCGAGCAGTAGGCTTATCAAAGGAGTAGTGCTAAGCATTTGTTGTACATACACACAGGCAATAAATGAGGTACACACACTCAGAGACAAATCCAGCCAATAGGTTTTGTATAGAAAAATATATTTTCTTAGTTTATTTTAAGAACCATAGGTTCAAATTTAACATGTAATATCTTGTTTGAAAGGTATTGCAGGTAAGTACATTAGGAAATTTGAATCATTTCAATTGCATGTATACTTTTCAAGTTATTCACAAATAGCTATTTTTAAAGTGGACACTTAGTGCAATTTTCACAGTTCCTGGGGGAGGTACGTTTTTGTTAGTTTTACCAGGTAAGTAAGACACTTACAGGGTTCAGTTCTTGGTCCAAGGTAGCCCACCGTTGGGGGTTCAGAGCAACCCCAAAGTTACCACACCAGCAGCTCAGGGCCGGTCAGGTGCAGAGTTCAAAGTGGTGCCCAAAACGCATAGGCTTCAATGGAGAGAAGGGGGTGCCCCGGTTCCAGTCTGCCAGCAGGTAAGTACCCGCGTCTTCGGAGGGCAGACCAGGGGGGTTTTGTAGGGCACGGGGGGGGGGACACAAGCCCACACAGAAATTTCACCCTCAGCGGCGCGGGGGCGGCCGGGTGCAGTGTTAGAACAAGGGTCGGGTTCGCAATGGAAGTCAATGAGAGATCAAGGGATCTCTTCAGCGCTGCAGACAGGCAAGGGGGGGCTTCCTCGGGGAAACCTCCACTTGGGCAAGGGAGAGGGACTCCTGGGGGTCCCTTCTGCAGTGAAAGTCCGGTCCATCAGGTCCTGGGGGCTGCGGGTGCAGGGTCTTTTCCAGGCGTCGGGACTTAGGTTTCAGAGAGTCGCGGTCAGGGGAAGCCTCGGGATTCCCTCTGCAGGCGGCGCTGTGGGGGCTCAGGGGGGACAGGTTTTGGTACTCACAGTCGTAGAGTAGTCCGGGGGTCCTCCCTGAGGTGTTGGTTCTCCACCAGCCGAGTCGGGGTCGCCGGGTGCAGTGTTGCAAGTCTCACGCTTCTTGCGGGGAGATTGCAGGGTTCTTTAAAGCTGCTCCTTTGGATAAAGTTGCAGTCTTTTTGGAGCAGGTCCGCTGTCCTCGGGAGTTTCTTGCCGTCGTCGAAGCAGGGCAGTCCTCAGAGGATTCAGAGGTCGCTGGTCCCTTTGGAAGGCGTCGCTGGAGAAGAGTTCTTTGGAAGGCAGGAGACAGGCCGGTGAGTTTCTGGAGCCAAGGCAGTTGTTGTCTTCTGGTCTTCCTCTGCAGGGGTTTTCAGCTAGGCAGTCCTTGTTGTTGTTGCAGGAATCTGATTTCTAGGTTCAGGGAGAGCCCTTAAATACTAAATTTAAGGGCGTGTTTAGGTCTGTGGGGTTAGTAGCCAATGGCTACTAGCCCGGAGGGTGGGTACACCCTCTTTGTGCCTCCTCCCAAGGGGAGGGGGTCACAATCCTAATCCTATTGGGGGAATCCTCCATCTGCAAGATGGAGGATTTCTAAAAGTTAGAGTCACCTCAGCTCAGGACACCTTAGGGGCTGTCCTGACTGGCCAGTGACTCCTCCTTGTTGCTTTCTTTGTTCCCTCCAGCCTTGCCGCCAAAAGTGGGGGCCGTGGCCGGAGGGGGCGTGCAACTCCACTAAGCTGGAGTGCCCTGCTGGGCTGTGACAAAGGGGTGAGCCTTTGAGGCTCACCGCCAGGTGTTACAGCTCCTGCCTGGGGGAGGTGTTAGCATCTCCACCCAGTGCAGGCTTTGTTACTGGCCTTAGAGTGACAAAGGCACTCTCCCCATGGGGCCAGCAACATGTCTCTAGTGTGGCAGGCTGCTGGAACCAGTCAGCCTACACAGATAGTCGGTTAAGTTTCAGGGGGCACCTCTAAGGTGCCCTCTGTGGTGTATTTTACAATAAAATGTACACTGGCATCAGTGTGCCTTTATTGTGCTGAGAAGTTTGATACCAAACTTCCCAGTTTTCAGTGTAGCCATTATGGTGCTGTGGAGTTCGTGTAAAACAGACTCCCAGACCATATACTCTTATGGCTACTCTGCACTTACAATGTCTAAGGTTTTGCTTAGACGCTGTAGGGGCACAGTGCTCATGCACTGGTACCCTCACCTATGGTATAGTGCACCCTGCCTTAGGGCTGTAAGGCCTGCTAGAGGGGTGTTTTACCTATACTGCATAGGCAGTGAGAGGCTGGCATGGCACCCTGAGGGGAGTGCCATGTCGACTTACTCATTTTGTTCTCACTAGCACACACAAGCTGGTAAGCAGTGGGTCTGTGCTGAGTGAGGGGTCTCTAGGGTGGCATAATACATGCTGCAGCCCTTAGAGACCTTCCCTGGCATCAGGGCCCTTGGTACCAGAGGTACCAGTTACAAGGGACTTATCTGGATGCCAGGGTGTGCCAATTGTGGAATCAATGGTACATTTTAGGTGAAAGAACACTGGTGCTGGGGCCTGGTTAGCAGGGTCCCAGCACACTTCTCAGTCAAGTCAGCATCAGTATCAGGCAAAAAGTGGGGGGTAACTGCAACAGGGAGCCATTTCTTTACACCCTGCATCTGCAAACCCCAACTCCAATTATGACCAACTCCGTCGATCTGCTCTCCTCTGGAACTGTGTGGATCCTGCATCACAGATGGTGTTCTGGAGTGGTCCCTTTGGCCCTCTCTGCCATCTGTCCAACTTGGGAGACAGTAAGCCCTTGCCTTTCCTTGCAGAACAGTGCCCTGTGCACCGTGACTCTTGCAGCTACCAAGGCTTGTTATCTCCTGCTCCAAGGGGTCTTCAGGCTCCGTGTAGCCCCGACCCCCAGCACTTCTTCCTGCAAAGCACAGTCTTCTCTCTGCTGCTCCAGTGACGTGGGACTCCTCTTTAGGTGTGCTGACTCCGCCTCACTGTGACTTACTGTTCCTGCTGCCAGTGGGTTGTCTGTGGGTCTGTGACCAGACATCAAATGGACAACGGCGAAACCTCAGCCCTCATCCTCCTCGACCTATCAGCCGCTTTTGACACCGTCTGCCACCGCACCCTACTGACCCGCCTCCAGGAAGCCGGCATCCAAGATAAAGCCCTCCACTGGATCTCATCCTTCCTCTCCGACAGAACGCAGAGAGTCCGTCTCTCCCCTTTCCGCTCCAAAGCCACCAACCTCATCTGCGGCGTCCCCCAAGGATCCTCCGTCAGCCCCACGTTGTTCAACGTCTACATGGCCCCCCTCGCTCAACTTGCCCGCCAACATCATCTCAGCATCATCTCCTACGCCGACGATACCCAGCTCGTCCTCTCCCTGACCAAAGACCCGCTCACCGCCAAAACAAACCTCCACGAGGGACTAAAATCCATCGCCGATTGGATGAACAACAGTCGCCTGAAACTCAACTCCGACAAGACGGAAGTTCTCATCCTCGGACGCACTCCCTCGGCCTGGAACGACTCATGGTGGCCCTCCGTCCTCGGACCCCCACCCACCCCTGCCAGCCACGCAAGAAACCTCGGCTTCATCCTGGACTCCGCCCTCACCATGTCCAAACAGGTCAGCGCCGTCTCCTCCTCCTGTTTCAACACCCTCCGAATGCTCCGCAGAATCTTAAAGTGGATTCCAACAGAAACCAGAAAGACGGTGACCCAGGCCCTCGTCAGCAGCAGACTTGACTACGGCAACGCACTCTACACAGGCATCCCAACCAAAGACATCAAACGCCTCCAACGTATCCAAAATGCCTCCGCCCGACTGATCCTCAACATACCCCGCCGAAGTCACATCTCCCCTCACCTAAAGGAACTCCACTGGCTCCCGGTAGACAAGAGGATCACCTTGAAACTCCTGACCCACGCTCACAAGGCACTTCACAACACCGGACCCTCCTACCTCAACACCAGACTCAACTTCTACACTCCAACACGTCAACTCCGATCCGCCAACCTCGCCCTCGCCATCGTACCCCGAATCCAGCGCAAGACATCCGGCGGCAGATCCTTCTCCTTCCTCGCCGCCAAGACCTGGAACTCTCTCCCCACATCCCTTCGCCAGACCCAGGACCTCCTCGCATTCAGAAGGCTCCTCAAGACCTGGCTCTTCGACCGCTAAACCAGCAGCGCTCCCTCCCCCCCCCCCCCCCCCCCCAGTGCCTCGAAACCCTGACGGGTACATAGCGCGCTTTATAAATACTATGATTGATTGATTGACCGCTTCTGTTGGCTCTCTCAACTGCTGAGGGTCAGCCCGGACTCCCCTATAAGGGTTGAGTCCCCTGGACCTTGCTAGTCCTCTTCTGCCTTGCAACGCTCCTTTGCTTCTTTTACATTTGCCAAGGCTTGTTAGTGGTTGTCCTAAACCAGTGACCATCTGCAACCCGACAACTGATGTGGGACACCATCTGCACCACTACAAGGAGTCCTCTTCAGCTCCTGGACGCCACTGCTGGTCTTCCCCCAGCGACCTGGATCTTCATCCATATAAGTGTGGGTAGTGGCTCCTGCCATTGTGGACTGGACTGTCCCCTTCTTTTGCAGGACCTCTTCTTCCAGAATCCACGTTTAGTTTCTTCTAGTTTGTTCCTGTTCATGCGCAATCCATTTTCTAAGTCCTCAACCTTCCTTACTAGAGCAGAATCTCCATGACATACTTGAACTTTGGCTAAAAGTTGCCCATCTTTCCTACACTTCTTGCTCTTCTTTTTCTTCTAGGGCCTACTTGTGCTCACCATAGGGACAACACTTCTAGAATCCTTGGAAGAGGGCTGGCACTGGACCATCTCCTCTTTTTGGCTCTGACCAACCTCTGGGAGGTCATTACCAAGGAGGCAATCAGAATGGGGTTGAAGGGGTTTACTGACTATCGCCCTTCTCCAGCTAAGGGAACCAGCCTTTTCTAGGGTCACTAAAAGCACAGGCCTGGTAGTGACCTCCCCTGGGATTATCCTTACCCTGGCAGCCTCACCTAAGATATACTGGTTTGAGAGCACCATCCTGTCAAGCGCAACAGTATGACTGGCACAGGTATCTCTCAGGGCCGTGGCTGGGATTTCATTCACCAGTAGGTGGTGGAAGTGTTTACTCCCCTCTAGAATTTCCAACTCACCTGGGGGGCCACTTTCAATTTAAAGGCTAAGAGGTCCTCCTCATCAGCGAAATAATCCCCTATGGCTACACTGGCAACCCCTGGGGATTTACTAGTAGGTTTGTTTTTAGAAGTGTCCTTGGTGTGATGCCCTGTCCTCGTTCATGGCACCATGCCTTAGTAGTATCCCAGTTTTTACGCTGGTATCCACTGTTGATTTGTGTAGTGCCTTGAGACCTACCCTCCTGTGCAGATGTATGGGGGGCCTACAGAGGACTCCTTTTCTTTATTTTTAGGGTTGTCCACGTGTAGGAGGCTGACCTGGTGTGTGTTGGCACCTTTATACCAGGTACAGGTAACCCATATTAGTAAATGTTCGTGTCTAGGAAGCCAGGGCTCTCTAGTGGTAGCTGTGATGAGCAGCCAAAACATATGTAGGAGGAGTGTTAGGCACTTGCAGTACCACAGTAGTCACACAGTAACATATCGCACATAAAAGGAAATACACAATGCTGCAAAAATAAAGGTACTTTATTATAGTAACACTGAACTAGAATACTATAGGCAATCCCCCCTATCTGGAGGTAAGTACACACAAAATATACACAGATGAGTACTAGGAACTAGCATAAAACATTAGAAATAGCAAGGGCCCTATTTTTGGGGGGGGGGGGGGGACCGACCATATACAAAAATTGTGGAATGTGAGAATGAGTCCTCTATCAGGTGATATGAAGTATTTAGCCCATTGGAACAATGCAAGAACATTAGCAGCCTGGTGGAACCCAATGGTGGATTCTGGATGAAGAGGACCTGTGGATTAAGGGGACAGAGTCCAGTCCATGCAGGAGTGTCCAGGTGGGGCTGGAGGCAATGCACACCCTTCTGTGGGTGAAGATCTGGGACGACGGTGATGGATTAAGGCCAGCTGCGGAGCCCAGGAGCTGCAAAGAAGTCCCTGAAGTTGCATAGGAGATGTCTCTTGACAGTCTCCAGATTGCAGACTTGTCGGTGTTCAGGAGGACCACGAACAAGCACAAGCTGAAGAAGATTTGCAGGGCTGGAGAGGACCAGCAAAGTCCTGGGTACTCGCCCCTCAGAGGGGAGTCCGGGCTGACCCTCGGACAGGAGAGCCCACAGAAGCAGTCTTGCTTCTTTGGTGCAGCTGAAGTCTTACTGATCCCAGAGGATGCATAGCCATGGAAATGTTGCAGAGTGCTGACAGGAGCCGAGGAAACAATGTTGCAGGTGAGGTCGTCTGTGTATTGCAATCTTGTTCAGTTCCTGTGAAGTCCAGCAGCGGTTCTGGTGACCAGGAGCAGAAGAGGTAATTGCAGAGTAGTCCTGGTGGAGTCTTGCATGCTGAATCAGGGACCTACCCGCAAGGGAGTCCTTAAATAGCTCTAAAAAGAGGCTTGGTCACTTTGTAGGGTGACCGCCTATCGGGGGCGGGGGAGGGTCACTGATGTCATCTGCCTAACCTGAGTAGTAACATGACCAAAAGGCTGTGCCGACTGTTTATCAGCCGGGACATAAAAGTGTGGGTCCTGGAACCTGTAGTTTTCAGGGCACTCCAAGATATGTAGAGTGGTACCCACACCATTGTAGAGAAGGGGTGAGGTTACCTATTTGGCTGACCTGGACCCTCCTAGAAGCCCCCAAAGGATGCTTCATGTGAATCACCTGAACCCTTCTTAAAAAAGGACTGCCATGGCTTTGCTCATGGCCACTGATGAAGGTCAGGAGGAAGAGTGCCCCTTTCCCTGATCTCTTCTCCCCCAATCCAGTTGATGGCTCAGTGGGTGGAGTAGTCCTTGTTCATTGCCTCACTGACTAAATACAATCGCACTGCAGAAACCATCTCAGTCAGTTCTCACAGCTCTTCTCTGACACCTGGGCGACGCATCTGGTGTGAACATATTATTGACAAAAGGTGACAATCTGCCTGTAAAAAGTAAAATACATAGGCAGCCTGACCATGTCACAGAATGCATCAAAGCAGAAGTGCAAAAGATGCTGGAGTTAGGAGTCATTGAGCCTTCAGACAGTCCTTGGGATAGTCCTGTAGTCTTGGTGCTCAAACCTCACTAGCAAAATAGAAAAAGAAAAATGACATTTTGTGTTGATTTACAGAGGCCTCAATGCAGTCAGTAGGACTGATGTCTAGCCAATTTCAAGGGCAGACAAACTGATGGATACTCAGGCTGTAGCCAAACATCTTCGTACATTTGATTTGATGGAAGGCTATTGGCAGATTAAGTTATTAGGAGATCCAAAATAGAATTCTCAACACCTAGTGGGCACCATCATTTCACAGTAATTCCCTTTTGTTTAAAGAATGCCCCTGCAACATTCCAAAGGTTGGTAAACAAAGTTCTCCAAGACTTGGAAAGCTTTAGTGCAGCTTATCTAGATGATGTAGCTGTCTTTAGCTCCACCTGGGACGATCACCTTGTCTACCTTGGTACTGTACTGGAGGCCTTAGAAAAGGCAGGACCCACTATCAAGGCATCCAAATGCCAGTTAGGGCAGGGAAAAGTGGTTTATTTGGGCCACCTGGTAGGTGGAGGCCAAATTCAGCCACTACATGGCAAAATCCAGATGATCATGGAGTAGGTAGCCCCTACCACTCAAACCCAAGTCAGAGGCTTCTTAGGCCTGACCGGGTAGTTCAGGAGGTTCATAAAAGGGTTTGGCTCCTTTGTAGCCCCCTTGAATGACCTCCCATCCAAAAGGATGCCCATAAGGAGTCTTATGGACAGCTAGCTGCCAGAAAGCCTTTGATGACCTCAAACAGTCAATGTGCTCTGCTCCTATTCTAAGAAGCCCTGACTATTCAAAACAATTCATTGTCCAGATAGATGCTTCTGAGGTAGGGCTAGGGGCAGTACTTTCTTGACTTAATGAAGAGGGCCAGGATCAGCCTGTGGCTTTTATAAGTAGAACCCTCAGAGACTATACAGTGGAATATAGACTTGGGAGTAACAGATGCAGATGGATTTGCCAGATATTTCCACTTAGGCAATGAAGACTTACCTGGGCATGGTTAGTCTTAATGTCCTTCGTTTGTGTGTGTGTGTAGAAAAGTCATTCTTTTTGGCATGGTTACCCCCCACTTTTTGCCTGTTGTCAGTTTGCCTAGACTGTTTTCACTGGTATCCTACTAACCAGGAACCCAGTGATTGTGCTCGCTCCTCTAAATTTGGTTGCCTTGGTATTGTTTACACCCCAAAAATTGGCATACTGGTATACCTCTAAGTCCCTAGCATATGGTACTAACACCCTCTCCTTTTGGGAAGAGGTGTTATAGGGCTTGGGAGGGGTAGCCTCTCCAGGCCACTGGTATGCTTTGAAGGGCACATTTGGTGCCCTCCGTGCATAAACCAGTCTACACCGGTTCAGGGACCTCCAATCCCTACTCTGGTACGAAACTGGACAATGGAAAGGGGAGTGATCACTTCCCTATCCAACACCACCCCAGGGGTGGTGCACAGAGCTCCCCCAGAGGGTCCCTGGGCTCTGCCATCTTGAATCCAAGGTTGGCAGGGAGCTCAGAGCATCTGAGTGGCCAGGCAGGCAGGTGACGTCGAGCCCCTTCAGGATAGGTGAACACCTGGCTAGGTGACCAATCCCCTTTTCAGGGCTATTTAGTGTCTTGCTCTTTCTCTTGGGTGGAGACCTCAGTTTCCTGCTTGCAAGATGCCAGCAGGACTCCTCTAGAACCTTTACTTAGACTTCTAGCCACTAGAACTGAGACTGAACCCTCCAGGAACAGACAGTCTGCATCCACGACGAAGACTCTCCTTGCAACATTGTTTCAATGGCTCCTTCCAGCTTCTGCAACATTTCTCCAGCTGTGCTTCCTCTGAGGGTGGTAAGTCTTCAGTCTGCACGAGAAGGAAGAAGGAATCTCCCTTGGAGTGAAGGAGTCACTCCCCTGCATCCGCAGGCACCAATTGCAACGACGACCGGCTGCGTGGATCTCCTCATCCAGAGCTGCGTGGATCCTGCATCATGGGTGGTGGCCCGGAGTAGTCCTCTTGGTCCTCTCTGCCAGCTGTCCAACTTTGGTGGAGGTAAGCCCTTGCCTTCCCACTCAGGACAGTACTCTTGTGCACCACGTCTCTTGCAGCTACCAAGGCTTGTTGGCATCTCCTCCAAGGGATCCTCAGGCTCCGTGTAGCCCCAGCACTTCTTCCTGCACCGCACAGCCCTCTCCGTGCTTCTCCTGTGGCGTTGGACCCTTCTCCAGTCGTGCTGCATAGGCTCCTCGGCAACTCCTGGTTCCTCTTCCAGTGAGTCTCCTGTGGGGGCTGCCTCTTCTGTGGACTCTCTGCCTTGCTGAGGGTTCCCCTAGGATCCCCCCCGTGGGTTGAGTCCTCCTTGACCTTGCTGGTCCCCGGCAGCTCCACTTCACTACGACTTCTGCCTTTTGCCTATGCTTGTTGGAGGCTTTTACACGCCACTGACTGACTGCAATCATCCATCCAGTGTGGGACGTTGCCTGCATTCTCCAGGAACTCCTCACCTGCTCCAGGGCTGCATTCCTGACCGTCTTCTTTTTACCATTGACCAACTCCTGCAACCACAGTAGGGTGGGTAGTGGCTCCTGCCCCCACTGGACTCTTCTGTGACTTCTGGACTTGGTCCCCTTCTTCCACAGGCCTTCCTCTTCAGGAATCAACTGCTGATTTCTTGCAGTCTTGTCTGTTGCATTTTCTTCTTTTACTTCCTTTTGGGTGTTTTGGTGAAAATCTAGTAACTTACTTCTTTCCTCCTGCTGCCTAGTTGGCACTTTGGGGTTCCCTAGTACCCTCAGCTCCCCTCTACACATTCCACTTACCTTTGGGGTTCCCTAATACCCTCAGCTCCCCTCTACACATTCCACTTACCTAGGTGGGGGCCTGCGTTTGCATTCCATTTTTTAGTATATGGTTTGGGCTCTCCCTAGGGTCACTATTGCCTACTTGCTATTGCACTTTTTTCTATTGCTGTTTATGCCTATTTTTGATTACTAGTGTACATATCCAGTGTGTTACCTCCTCATGGAGGGTTGCCTCTGTAATACTTTTTGGTAATTGTGTCACTAAAATAAAGTACCTTTATCTTTGTAACAGTGTTTGTTCGATGGCATCTGTCGCTGTAGATACACATTGTAGGAAGTTGGCTCTGTATGTGCTATTTCAAAGTAAGGAATAGCATGCACAGAGTCCAAGGGTTCCCCTTAGAGGTAAAATAGTGGTAAAAAGAGATAATACTAATGCTCTATTTTGTGGTAGTGTGGTCGAGCAGTAGGCTTATCCAAGGAGTAGTGTTAAGCATTTGTTGTACATACACATAGACAATAAATGAGGTACACACACTCAGAGACAAATCCAGCCAATAGGTTTTGTTATAGAAAAATATATTTTCTTAGTTTATTTTAAGAACCACAGGTTCAAATTCTACATGTAATATCTCATTTGAAAGGTATTGCAGGTAAGTACATTAGGAACTTTGAATCATTTCAATTGCATGTATACTTTTCAAGTTATTCACAAATAGCTATTTCAAAAGTGGACACTTAGTGCAATTTTCACAGTTCCTGGGGGAGGTAAGTTTTTGTTAGTTTTACCAGGTAAGTAAGACACTTACAGGGTTCAGTTCTTGGTCCAAGGTAGCCCACCGTTGGGGGTTCAGAGCAACCCCAAAGTCACCACACCAGCAGCTCAGGGCCGGTCAGGTGCAGAGTTCAAAGCGGTGCCCAAAACGCATAGGCTAGAATGGAGAGAAGGGGGTGCCCCGGTTCCGGTCTGCTTGCAGGTAAGTACCCGCGTCTTCGGAGGGCAGACCAGGGGGGTTTTGTAGGGCACCGGGGGGGACACAAGCCCACACAGAAATTTCACCCTCAGCGGCGCCGGGGCGGCCGGGTGCAGTGTAGAAACAAGCGTCGGGTTCGCAATGTTAGTCAATGAGAGATCTAGGGATCTCTTCAGCGCTGCAGGCAGGCAAGGGGGGGGTTCCTCGGGGAAACCTCCACCTGGGCAAGGGAGAGGGACTCCTGGGGGGTCACTTCTCCAGTGAAAGTTCAGTCCTTCAGGTCCTGGGGGCTGCGGGTGCAGGGTCTGTTCCAGGCGTCGGGACTTAGGTTTCAGAGAGTCGCGGTCAGGGGAAGCCTCGGGATTCCCTCTGCAGGCGGCGCTGTGGGGGCTCAGGGGGGACAGGTTTTTGTACTCACAGTATCAGAGTAGTCCTGGGGTCCCTCCTGAGGTGTTGGATCTCCACCAGCCGAGTCGGGGTCGCCGGGTGCAGTGTTGCAAGTCTCACGCTTCTTGCAGGGAGCTTGCAGGGTTCTTTCAAGGCTGCTGGAAACAAAGTTGCAGCCTTTCTTGGAGCAGGTCCGCTGTCCTCGGGAGTTTCTTGTCTTTTCGAAGCAGGGGCAGTCCTCAGAGGATGTCGAGGTCGCTGGTCCCTTTGGAAGGCGTCGCTGGAGCAGGATCTTTGGAAGGCAGGAGACAAGCCGGTGAGTTTCTGGAGCCAAGGCAGTTGTCGTCTTCTGGTCTTCCTCTGCAGGGGTTTTCAGCTGGGCAGTCCTTCTTCTTGTAGTTTGCAGGAATCTAATTTTCTAGGGTTCAGGGTAGCCCTTAAATACTAAATTTAAGGGCGTGTTTAGGTCTGGGGGGTTAGTAGCCAATGGCTACTAGCCCTGAGGGTGGGTACACCCTCTTTGTGCCTCCTCCCAAGGGGAGGGGGTCACAATCCTAACCCTATTGGGGGAATCCTCCATCTGCAAGATGGAGGATTTCTAAAAGTTAGTCACCTCAGCTCAGGACACCTTAGGGGCTGTCCTGACTGGCCAGTGACTCCTCCTTGTTATTCTCATTATTTTCTCCGGCCTTGCCGCCAAAAGTGGGGGCCGGGCCGGAGGGGGCGGGCAACTCCACTAGCTGGAGTGTCCTGCGGTGCTGTGACAAAGGGGTGAGCCTTTGAGGCTCACCGCCAGGTGTTACAGCCCCTGCCTGGGGGAGGTGTTAGCATCTCCACCCAGTGCAGGCTTTGTTACTGGCCTCAGAGTGACAAAGGCACTCTCCCCATGGGGCCAGCAACATGTCTCTAGTGTGGCAGGCTGCTGGAACTAGTCAGCCTACACAGATAGTCGGTTAAGTTTCAGGGGGCACCTCTAAGGTGCCCTCTGGGGTGTATTTTGCAATAAAATGTACACTGGCATCAGTGTGCATTTATTGTGCTGAGAAGTTTGATACCAAACTTCCCAGTTTTCAGTGTAGCCATTATGGTGCTGTGGAGTTCGTGTTTGACAAACTCCCAGACCATATACTCTTATGGCTACCCTGCACTTACAATGTCTAAGGTTTTGTTTAGACACTGTAGGGGTACCACGCTCATGCACTGGTACCCTCACCTATGGTATAGTGCACCCTGCCTTAGGGCTGTAAGGCCTGCTAGAGGGGTGTCTTACATATACTGCATAGGCAGTGAGAGGCTGGCATGGCACCCTGAGGGGAGTGCCATGTCGACTTACTCGTTTTGTCCTCACTAGCACACACAAGCTGGCAAGCAGTGTGTCTGTGCTGAGTGAGAGGTCTCCAGGGTGGCATAAGACATGCTGTAGCCCTTAGAGACCTTCCTTGGCATCAGGGCCCTTGGTACTAGAAGTACCAGTTACAAGGGACTTATCTGGATGCCAGGGTCTGCCAATTGTGGATACAAAAGTACAGGTTAGGGAAAGAACACTGGTGCTGGGGCCTGGTTAGCAGGCCTCAGCACACTTTCAATTGTAAACATAGCATCAGCAAAGGCAAAAAGTCAGGGGGCAACCATGCCAAGGAGGCATTTCCTTACACACATGTTCTGCAATAGCTCGCCATCTGGTGTTGGGTCGGAGTGTTACAAGTTGTTTTTCTTCGAAGAAGTGTTTTCGAGTCACGGGACCGAGTGACTCCTCCTTCTGTGCTCATTGCGCATGGGCGTCGACTCCATCTTCGATTGTTTTCTTTCCGCCATCGGGTTCGGACGTGTTCCTGTCGCTCCGAGTTTCGGAACGGAAAGATAGCTGAAAACGGAAGATTTTCGACGGTATCGTTGCGATCCGGTTCGAGATAAACACACACGACGACGCATTGAACATCGAAGCGCTTCGGTGCCCTTCGGGGTAGATTTTGGCACACCGTCGGGGCCTAGTCGGCCCGACCGCGTGGAGAACGCCGATGGAACGGACCCCGTTTCGATTCTGCCCTGAATGCCACAACAAATATCCTTATACGGACCAACACTCGGTCTGTAACCTGTGCCTGTCACCCGAGCACAGCGAAGAATCCTGTGAGGCCTGTCGGGCGTTCCGGTCCCGAAAAACTCTGCGCGACCGTCGAGCGAGAAGACTGCAGATGGCGTCCACGCCAAAGGAGCATCGACAGTTCGAGACAGAAGAGGAACAGGAGGAATCCTTTTCCATCCAGGATTCAGACTCCGACGAACTCGACAATACAAAAACTGTGAGTAAGACGTCGAGATCAGAACTTAAAAAAGGCAAAAAGGCCCAGGGGACGCCACTGCCAACCGGCCATGGCTCAACCCAAATTACCGGTGACCAACAATCGGCACCGAAAAAGGCCCATTCAGTGTTGAGATCGTCCGACTCCGGTCGAGACACCGGCACGCAGCCTCCTCGGGACCGAGAGAGTGCTAAAGAGAAGCACGACACCGAGAGTTCGGTGTCGACACGGATCGACGCCGAGACAGTGGCGCCGAAGACCATAGGGGCCAAGATTTTTCGGCACAAAAGAAGAGGAAGGTTACCTCAGAGCCGAAAAGACAAACAACAGGGTTTTCGGAGCCGAAAAAAGCACCAACAGACCCAGTTTCAGGCTCCTATACTGAAGAGCATTCTATGTCTTCACAAATGAAAAAACACAGATTCGAACGGGAACTGCAATCCACTGAAGTGGATCACACGCAAAAGCGTATCTTTATTCAGCAGGGGACAGGGAAGATCAGTACCCTTCCACCTGTCAAAAGAAAGAGAACACTTCAGTTTATAGCACTAGAGGCTCCTCAGCAACAAACAGCAAAGAAGGTAACACCTCCTCCCTCGCCTCCACCTGTAACTCCGGCTTCGCCAACTTACACCCCGTCACATTCGCCAGCTCACACCGCCATGAGCCACGATGACCAAGATCAAGACGCGTGGGACTTGTACGATGCACCAGTGTCTGATAACAGCCCAGACACATACCCAACTAGGCCATCACCACCTGAGGACAGCACAGCCTATTCACAAGTGGTGGCTAGAGCAGCACAGTTCCATAATGTGGAACTACACTCTGAACAAGTAGAGGATGACTTTTTATTTAACACCCTCTCCTCCACCCACAGCTCCTACCAAAGCCTGCCTATGCTCCCAGGCATGCTACGCCATGCAAAGGAGATCTTCAAGGAACCAGTTAAAAGTAGGGCAGTAACGCCTAGAGTGGACAAAAAGTATAAGGCGCCTCCTACGGACCCTGTATTCATCACCTCTCAGCTGCCACCAGACTCTGTGGTGGTAGGGGCTGCCAGAAAACGGGCAAATTCACACACTTCTGGGGATGCACCTCCCCCAGATAAAGAAAGCAGAAAGTTCGATGCAGCCGGGAAGAGGGTCGCTGTCCAAGCAGCAAACCAGTGGCGCATCGCAAACTCACAAGCGCTGCTAGCGCGATACGACAGAGCCCACTGGGATGAGATGCAGCATCTCATTGAACATCTCCCAAAAGATCTACAAAAAAGAGCAAAACAGGTTGTTGAGGAAGGTCAAAACATTTCCAACAATCAAATACGCTCCTCTAGGATGCAGCAGACACAGCCGCAAGGACCATTAATACGTCGGTTACCATCCGTAGGCACGCATGGCTCAGACCGTCTGGATTCAAGCCAGAAATTCAGCAGGCAGTACTTAACATGCCAGTAAACGAAAAACTTCTGTTCGGTCCGGAGGTCGACACAGCCATAGAAAAGCTCAAAAAGGACACTGACACTGCCAAGGCCATGGGCGCACTCTACTCCCCGCAGAGCAGAGGATCTTATACCACCTTCCGCAAAACACCTTTTAGAGGAGGGTTTCGGGGTCAGGCCACACAAGCTAGTACCTCACAGTCCGCACCGTCCACCTACCAGGGACAGTACAGGGGAGGCTTTCGGGGCCAGTATAGAGGAGGGCAATTCCCTAGGAATAGAGGAAGATTTCAAAGCCCCAAAACCACTACCAACAAGCAGTGACTCACACGTCACTCACCCCCCCCCACACAACACCAGTGGGGGGAAGGATAAGTCAATATTACGAAGCATGGGAGGAAATAACTACAGACACATGGGTCCTAGCAATTATCCAACATGGTTATTGCATAGAATTCCTGCAATTCCCTCCAGACATACCACCAAAATCACAAAATTTATCAAAACACCATTCACAGCTTCTAGAGAAAAGTGGTTGAAGCACTACTGCAAAAAAATGCAATACAATTAGTACCAAGCACACAAATAAACACAGGAGTTTATTCACTGTACTTTTTGATACCAAAAAAGGACAAAACACTGAGACCAATTCTAGACCTCAGAGTAGTAAACACATTCATCAAATCAGACCACTTTCACATGGTCACACTACAAGAAGTGTTACCATTGCTCAAAAAACACAACTACATGACAACCCTAGACCTCAAAGACGCATATTTCCATATACCAATACATCAATCACACAGAAAATATCTAAGGTTTGTATTCAAAGGAATACATTACCAATTCAAAGTATTGCCTTTTGGTTTAACAACCGCTCCAAGAGTATTCACAAAATGCCTAGCAGTAGTCGCTGCACACATCAGAAGGCAGCAAATACATGTATTCCCGTATCTAGACGACTGGCTAATCAAAACCACTTCGCTCACACAATGCTCAAACCACACAAATCAAGTCATACAAACCCTCTACAAACTAGGGTTCACCGTCAACTTTGCAAAATCCAACATTCAGCCAAGCAAAGTACAGCAATATCTAGGAGCCATAATAGACACGACAAAAGGAGTAGCAACGCCAACTCCACAAAGAATTCACAATTTCAACAGAGTCATTCAACACATGTCTCCAAATCAGACAATACAAGCAAGAACAATACTACAGCTCCTAGGCATGATGTCCTCATGCATAGCCATTGTCCCAAACGCAAGACTGCACATGAGGCCCTTACAACAGTGCCTAGCCTCACAGTGGTCTCAAGCACAGGGTCACCTTCTAGATCTGGTGTTAATAGACCGCCAAACTTACCTCTCGCTTCTATGGTGGAACAGTATAAATTTAAACAAAGGGCGGCCTTTCCAAGACCCAGTGCCACAGTACGTAATAACAACAGATGCTTCCATGACAGGGTGGGGAGCACATCTCAATCAACACAACATAAGAGGACAATGGAACATACATCAAACAAAACTGCATATAAATCATCTAGAATTATTAGCAGTTTTTCAAGCACTAAAAGCTTTCCAACCAATCATAATCCACAAATACATCCTTGTCAAAACAGACAACATGACAACGATGTATTATCTAAACAAACAAGGAGGAACACATTCAACGCAGTTAAGCTTATTAGCTCAAAACATATGGAAGTGGGCAATCCACCATCAAATTCGTCTAATAGCACAGTTTATTCCAGGGATCCAGAATCAACTGGCAGACAATCTCTCTCGAGATCACCAGCAAGTCCACGAATGGGAAATCCATCCACAAATTCTAAACACCTACTTCACACTCTGGGGAACACCTCAAATAGACTTATTTGCAACAAAAGAGAACGCAAAATGCCAAAACTTCGCGTCCAGATACCCACACAGGCAATCCCAAGGCAATGCCCTATGGATGAACTGGTCAGGAATATTTGCTTACGCTTTTCCTCCTCTCCCTCTCCTTCCTTATCTAGTAAACAAATTGAGTCAAAACAAACTGAAACTCATTTTAATAGCACCAACGTGGGCAAGACAACCCTGGTACACAACACTGCTAGATCTCTCTGTAGTACCCCACATCAAACTGCCCAACAAACCAGATCTGTTAACGCAACACAACCAACAGATCAGACACCCAGATCCAGCATCGCTGAATCTAGCAATCTGGCTCCTGAAATCCTAGAATTCGGACACTTACAACTTAGCCAAGAGTGTATGGAAGTCATAAAGCAGGCCAGAAGGCCATCCACTAGACACTGCTACGCAAGTAAGTGGAAAAGATTTGTTTGTTACTGCCATCATAATCAGATACAACCACTACACGCAACTCCAAAACATATAGTAAATTACTTGCTCCATTTACAAAAAGCAAAGCTAGCCTTCTCTTCTATTAAAATACACCTTGCAGCAATATCTGCATACCTGCAGACTACCTATTCAACTTCCTTGTATAGGATACCAGTCATCAAAGCATTCATAGAAGGTCTTAAAAGAATTATACCACCAAGAACACCACCTGTTCCTTCATGGAACCTAAACGTGGTCCTAACAAGACTCATGGGCCCACCTTTCGAACCCATGCACTCTTGCGGAATACAATTCCTAACCTGGAAAGTTGCCTTTCTCATCGCCATTACATCTCTAAGAAGAGTAAGTGAAATTCAAGCGTTCACAACACAAGAACCTTTTATACAAATACATAAAAATAAGGTCGTCCTACGACCTAATCCTAAATTTTTACCAAAAGTTATTTCACCGTTCCTTCTAAATCAAACGGTAGAACTACCAGTTTTTTTCCCACAGCCAGATTCTGTGGCTGAAAGAGCACTACATACATTAGATGTCAAAAGAGCATTAATGTACTACATTGACAGAACAAAGAACATCAGAAAGACTAAACAGCTATTTATTGCATTCCAAAAACCTCATGCAGGTAACCCAATATCAAAACAAGGTATAGCCAGATGGATAGTTAAATGCATCCAAATCTGCTACCTTAAAGCAAAAAGACAACTGCCCATTACTCCCAGGGCACATTCAACAACGAAAAAGGTGCTTCAATGGCCTTTTTAGGAAACATCCCAATGCATGAAATATGTAAGGCAGCCACATGGTCTACGCCTCACACATTCACCAAACACTACTGTATAGATGTGCTATCCGCACAACAAGCTACAGTAGATCAAGCTGTATTAAGAACTCTATTTCAGACAACTTCTACTCCTACAGGCTAAACCACCGCTTATGGGGAAATAACTGCTTACTAGTCTATGCAGAACATGTGTATCTACAGCGACAGATGCCATCGAACTGAAAATGTCACTTACCCAGTGTACATCTGTTCGTGGCATCAGTCGCTGAGATTCACATGTGCCCACCCACCTCCCCGGAAGCCTGTAGCAGTTCAGAAGTTACCTTCAATTTTGTACATTTGTATATATATTATTTAAACCTTTAATAGGTACATACTTACACATTTCATTGCGCGGGCACTATTACTATAGTACAACTCCTACCTCACCCTCTGCGGGGAAAACAATTGAAGATGGAGTCGACGCCCATGCGCAATGAGCACAGAAGGAGGAGTCACTCGGTCCCGTGACTCAAACACTTCTTCGAAGAAAAACAACTTGTAACACTCCGACCCAACACCAGATGGCGAGCTATTGCAGAACATGTGAATCTCAGCGACTGATGCCACGAACAGATGTACACTGGGTAAGTGACATTTTCATTTTTTCTCATATGTGTAAGTGCTGTGGGACTACAGTGGTATTGCATGAGCTTTGCATGTCTCCTAGATACACCTTGGCTGCTCATCCACAGCTACCTCTAGAGGCTGGCTTCTAGACACTGCCTACAGTACACTAATAGGGGATACCTGGACCTTGTATAAGGTGTAAGTACCTTAGTTACCCACCACACACCAGGCCAGCTTCCTACTAAAACTGTGGGCCCCTGCTGCAGACACTGGAACAGCACCCCTCTGCACCGCGACTGTTGCTCTTGCCAAGGCTTGTTTTCTCATCCTCCAATGAGATCTTCAGGCTCCAGTAAACCCCAGCCTCCAGCACTCTCAATCTCCAAGATCAGCTTACACTCTGCAGCTCCTACAATGTTGGACTTCTCTTTTATTGTGCTGTTGAGCCCTCCCTGCGACTCCATGTACCTGCTGCTAGTGGGTCACTCATGGGGATCTCTGTCGACTCTGGCTGGCTTTTCCCTTTTGCTGATGGACTGTCCTGACTTTTTTCCAAGAGTCGAGTCGCGAGGATCTTGTTGGTCCTCAAAAACCTGAGATTTATCGTGCAACTACTATTTGCCTTTGCCAAGGCTTGTTGGTGGTCCTGCTGGCCAGTGACCCTCCTGCAATTCAGCGACCGACATGGGAAAGCTCTCGGATTACTCCAAGGATCCCCTGCATCCTCCTGGACTCCGCAGCTGGACTTTACCCTCACTGTCCTGCAGGAACTGCACCTCCAAGAGGGGTGGGCATTGCCTATCTGCACTACCTTGGGCATCCCTGAGTGGTCTGGACACTGTCCCCTTTTTTTCATGTTCTTCTCACCTGGAATCCACCTTCTGGTTCCACCACCCTGGTCTACGGGTCACAACGGCAGCTGGATAATTGAGGCTTCCATAGTCTCCAATGAGAGTTTCCAACACCATTTTACCTATGCACCTAGACTCCCTGATGTAGGTACTCTGGTCATCTTGGTATCCATAGGTGAGGACATTCTCCAACCTTCTTTCTGCCAACTGCTTTCCTTGGGATCCACTGGGAAGGGTCTTGAATCCATAAAAATCCAACTGTGACTGTCCTGTGTTAGTCTATGGGACATCTGGCTTAATGATAACTCTGCACCCTGGCACCTGTGGGATTACAGTTGCTTACCTCCTGGTGTTTTCTTAATCCCCCAGCCCCTGGGATCCTATCACACTTACCTTGTTTGGGCACCTCCTTTCTTATACCGGTTTCTTAGTATATGGTTTAGTCCACCCGTAGGGCCCCATGTATTACTATGCTATTTCCGATTGTTTTTAACTATATTTTGTGTGTAGGTATCCACAGGTGGCAATATACCAATGTTAGTTTAGCCTTTAGTGTTGTAATAAAGAAACCTATATTTTTACAACACCTGGTGTGGTTCTTTCTTGTGATTGGCTACTGACTGGCGATGGTGGCATTGCGAGTGCTTTGCACTCCTCCTAGATGAGCTTTAGCTGCTCACCACAGCTACCCCTGGAGAGCTCTTGCTATCTGGAAACCTAAACACTATCACTAAGGGTTGCCTGGACTCCGTATAGTATGCCACTCCATAGGTGTACACCATAAACTGAGCCAGCTTCCTACAATGATGGTGCAGCGGTGGGATAAGACACTTGCACTACTTAACCACATTGGTTATCAGTGACTTTTCATAAGAAAAACCCCCTCTAGCTGTTGGGATCACACTGTGCTATTGAAACTCAGATACTTTTAAACTTTTTGCGTGGGTAATCCGGGGTATAACATAGCCCTTTCTCCTGAATCAGAATCCTGGTAGGGAAAGAGCATTAGATGAGGAGGGTCAACCACCAGTTTTGGTAAAAGGTACGTCCTATGGCCACACTAGACAGAACCATGAAGATTCTGGAGAGAACCTTGAACCTGCAGGGAGCTGTGCTGGTAGCAAAAGAGGGGGTCTTAGTAGTAGGCCCACTTTTTCTACTCCTTGGTTGGTCAAAGTGTATCTAGAAGGGGTAGATCCTTCTCATCTTCCCTTGATTCAGCATCTTCTGCTGGGACCATCCACTCTAGCTCAGAAGAGGTATCCTTAGATAGGAGGTTCACCTTGCTGAAACTTAAAAAGGCCAAGCTAAAGTTGAAAAAGCAGCAGCTAGCTCTTATGAGACAGGCCCTTGAGATGGCGACCCCCGGGTGGCAGCATCAGAGAGTTCAGGGTCAGGGAAGATGCCTTTGATTCCAGGAATCTCAGCAGGACGGTCCTTCCTTACAAGCCTGGGGATGACATCCATATATGGATTACTGCTTTAGAGAGGACCTGTAGAGTCCAGAAGGCCCCTCAGAGGCAGTGGGCAGGTATCCTGTGGCTCTCCTTTACAGATAAATGTAGAAATAAACATTTAACAGAAAGAAAAGAGGATGCATATAATTCGCAAATCTTGAAAGAGGCTCTAATTGATGGATTTGGGCTCACAACTGAGGAGTATAGGATTAAGTTCAGGGAAACTCAGGAGTCCACCCAAGATTGGGTAGATTTTGTTGACTGTGCAGATAAGGCTCTGGAATGCTGGTTACATGATAGTAATGTGCATGACTATGAAGGACTGTACAATCTTATCATGAGAGAGCACATCCTTAATTGTGTGTCTGACAAACTGCACCAGTACCTGGTGGACTCTGATCTGACCGCTCCCCAAGAATTGTGAAAGAAGTCAGACAAGTGGGTTCGCACCAGGGTGGATAAGAAATCCCATGGTGGGGGTGACCAAAAGAAGAAGAATGCTTCTAAAACTCATGAGAAAGATGGGGGACAAAATTAAAGATAAGAGGAGTCTTCTGCAGGTCCACAAACTTCCTCTGGGGGTGGGTCCAAGTCCTCCTCCTCCTCCTCTTCTAACAAGAAACCTTGGTGCTTCCTATGTAAGGAAAAAGGTCATCGGACAGGGAAAAAGCAACTGTCCCAAGAAAAACACCAAGAACCTTACTTTAACCACTCCTCCTAGTTCCCTTAGCAATAGCACTGATAGTAGTACTTTAACCAAGGGTGAGTTCACTTTGGGTACTGCAGTGGACCTTGGCCTAGTCAGAGAAACCACTGAGGCTGTCCTAACTTCAGAGGATGGCATTGACCTTGCCACTCTTGCTGCCTAATATGAGGAAATACAGGCATCACTGTGTTATAAATGGTATTGAGACCTAAGTTTACGGGGACACAGGTGCCAGTGTCACCATGGTGACTGAAAAACTGGTGTCTCCTTAGCAAATCTTACTTGGTCACAATTACCAAGCCACCAATGCTGATAACATCACTGAGTGCCACCCCGTAGCAGTTGTTAACTTTAACTTATCACACCTAAAAGGAACCACACAGTGTTGCAGAAATAAAGGTACCTTATTACAGTAACACTGAACGAGATTACACCCTATACATACACAGTAAGCATGAGGAATTAACATAAACAACCAAGCATTTGGCAAGGAATAGCAGAAAAAAGGTGGGGCCCTATTAGAACCATATTCTAAAATAGTGGAATGCGAAGTTAGGTCCCCCACCCAAGGATGTAGAATAGTTAGACGGGAGCTGGGAGAACTTCGGACCCCAAGAGGTGAGTACCTAAGTGACACCCCCCCATCCCCCCCCCCCAGGAGAGCAGAGGAAGGTTAACTGGTCTTCCCAAAGACTAACAAGGGGACTTAGATAAGGAAGATTGCAAGACCAGGACCAGTCCGGTGGAACCCAGTTGTGGATTCCAAAAGAAGGGGACCTGCAAGAGAAAGCAACAGTCCAGTCCATGCAGGAGTGTCCAGGAAGCCACCACTAACCCTTCTGTGGTTGAAGATCTGGGTTGACGAGGGAAGATGATCAGCCGTGGAGCCCAGGAGCTGCAGGGAGGTCCTTATAGTTGTGCAGATGATGTCCCACACTGGACACCGGGTCGCAGATGGTCAGTGGGAAGGAGGACCACCAACAAGCCTTGGCAAATGCAAATCTGGACAGAAGAGGATTTGTTGCAAAGAGGAGGACCAGGAAGGTCCGGGCGGGGGGTGGGGGTCTGAGCCCCCACAAGCAACCCGCAGGCACAGTAAATTGCAGTGAGGCCCATGTAGCAGGCACAGTAAATTGCAGTGAGGTCCAGTCAGCACACCTGGAGAGGAGTCCCCACGTCGCTAGAGCAGCAGAGGAGAGACTATCCTTGCGAGGATGAAATGCTAGTGGCTGGGGCTATTTGGAGCCTGAAGATCCCTTGGAGCAGGAGTCATCAAGCCTTGGTTGATGCAAGAGTCACTGCACAGGGGTACTGCCCTGCAAGGAGAGGCAAGGGCTCACTGTCTCCCAAGAGGACCACCACCTGTGTTGGAGGATCCACGCAGTACTTTTGAGAGCAAATTCCAGCAGCCGGACGTCGATGCCTTAGGTGCCTGCGGATGCAGGGAAGTGACTCCTTCACTCCAAGGGAGATTACTTCTTACTTCTTTGGTGCAGCTGAAGTCTTGCCAAACCCAGAACATGCACAGCCAGGGAAATGTTGCAATTACTGGAAGGAGCCAAAGAAATGATGTTGCAAGGCGAGGTCGTCTCAGGAGTTGCAGGTTTGTTTGGTTCCTTTGATGTCCAGCAGCTGTTCCGGTGGCCAGGAGCAGAAGGAGTTGATGTAGGGCAGTAATGGTGAAGTCTTGCTTGCTGAATCTAGGGACCCACCCGCAAGGGAGTGCAGGGGTGCCCTCTCACTCGGGTGCTTGCTCTCTGGGCTAGGAGGGCCTGCCATAGGGGTGACTTAGTGACCTGGTGCAATGACCAGTAGTGAAATGGGTGCACGCACCCTTTCACACAGACTGCAATGGCAGGCCTACAGAACACTTTGCATGAGCTCCCCATGGGTGGCATAATACATGCTGCAGCCCATGGGGGAATCCCCTGGTACCCCAATGCCCTGGGTACCATATACATGGACTTACATAGGGGCAGCAGTATGCCAAATGTGGGTGTAGGAAGTTGGCTCTGTATGTGCTATTTCAAAGTAAGGAATAGCATGCACAGAGTCCAAGGGTTCCCCTTAGAGGTAAAATAGTGGTAAAAAGAGATAATACTAATGCTCTATTTTGTGGTAGTGTGGTCGAGCAGTAGGCTTATCCAAGGAGTAGTGTTAAGCATTTGTTGTACATACACATAGACAATAAATGAGGTACACACACTCAGAGACAAATCCAGCCAATAGGTTTTTATATAGAAAAATATATTTTCTTAGTTTATTTTAAGAACCACAGGTTCAAATTCTACATGTAATATCTCATTCGAAAGGTATTGCAGGTAAGTACTTTAGGAACTTCAAATCATCAAAATTGCATGTATACTTTTCAAGTTATTCACAAATAGCTGTTTTAAAAGTGGACACTTAGTGCAATTTTCACAGTTCCTAGGGGAGGTAAGTATTTGTTAGGTTAACCAGGTAAGTAAGACACTTACAGGGCTTAGTTCTTGGTCCAAGGTAGCCCACCTTTGGGGGTTCAGAGCAACCCCAAAGTCACCACACCAGCAGCTCAGGGCCGGTCAGGTGCAGAGTTCAAAGTGGTGCCCAAAACACATAGGCTAGAATGGAGAGAAGGGGGTGCCCCGGTTCCGGTCTGCTTGCAGGTAAGTACCCGCGTCTTCGGAGGGCAGACCAGGGGGGTTTTGTAGGGCACCGGGGGGGGACACAAGCCCACACAGAAATTTCACCCTCAGCAGCGCGGGGGCGGCCGGGTGCAGTGTAGAAACAAGCGTCGGGTTTGTAATGGAAGTCAATGGGAGATCTAGGGATCTCTTCAGCGCTGCAGGCAGGCAAGGGGGGGTTCCTCGGGGAAACCTCCACTTGGTCAAGGGAGAGGGACTCCTGGGGGTCACTCCTCCAGTGAAAGTCCGGTCCTTCAGGTCCTGGGGGCTGCGGGTGCAGGGTCTCTCCCAGGTGTCGGGACTTAGGATTCAAAGAGTCGCGGTCAGGGGAAGCCTCGGGATTCCCTCTGCAGGCGGCGCTGTGGGGGCTCAGGGGGGACAGGTTTTTGTACTCACAGTCTTAGAGTAGTCCTGGGGTCCCTCCTGAGGTGTTGGATCGCCACCAGCCGAGTCGGGGT
Source organism: Pleurodeles waltl (assembly GCF_031143425.1). NCBI lineage: Eukaryota > Metazoa > Chordata > Amphibia > Caudata > Salamandridae > Pleurodeles > Pleurodeles waltl. Next base: position 389,677,078 of record NC_090448.1, read on the forward strand.
CGCCGGGTGCAGTGTTGCAAGTCTCACGCTTCTTGCGGGGAGCTTGCAGGGTTCTTTAAAGCTGCTGGAAACAAAGTTGCAGCTTTTCTTGGAGCAGGTCCGCTGTCCTCGGGAGTTTCTTGTCTTTTCGAAGCAGGGGCAGTCCTCAGAGGATGTCGAGGTCGCTGGTCCCTTTGGAAGGCGTCGCTGGAGCAGGATCTTTGGAAGGCAGGAGACAGGCCGGTGAGTTTCTGGAGCCAAGGCAGTTGTCGTCTTCTGGTCTTCCTCTGCAGGGGTTTTCAGCTAGGCAGTCCTTCTTCTTGTAGTTGCAGGAATCTAATTTTCTAGGGTTCAGGGTAGCCCTTAAATACTAAATTTAAGGGCGTGTTTAGGTCTGGGGGGTTAGTAGCCAATGGCTACTAGCCCTGAGGGTGGGTACACCCTCTTTGTGCCTCCTCCCAAGGGGAGGGGGTCACAAGCCTAACCCTATTGGGGGAATCCTCCATCTGCAAGATGGAGGATTTCTAAAAGTTAGTCACTTCAGCTCAGGACACCTTAGGGGCTGTCCTGACTGGCCAGTGACTCCTCCTTGTTGCTTTCTTTGTTCCCTCCAGCCTTGCCGCCAAAAGTGGGGGCCGTGGCCGGAGGGGGCGGGCAACTCCACTAAGCTGGAGTGCCCTGCTGGGCTGTGACAAAGGGGTGAGCCTTTGAGGCTCACCGCCAGGTGTCACAGCTCCTGCCTGGGGGAGGTGTTAGCATCTCCACCCAGTGCAGGCTTTGTTACTGGCCTCAGAGTGACAAAGGCACTCTCCCCATGGGGCCAGCAACATGTCTCTGGTGTGGCAGGCTGCTAGAACTAGTCAGCCTACACAGACAGTCGGTTAAGTTTCAGGGGGCACCTCTAAGGTGCCCTCTGTGGTGTATTTTACAATAAAATGTACACTGGCATCAGTGTGCTTTTATTGTGCTGAGAAGTTTGATACCAAACTTCCCAGTTTTCAGTGTAGCCATTATGGTGCTGTGGAGTTCGTGTTTGACAGACTCCCAGACCATATACTCTTATGGCTACCCTGCACTTACAATGTCTAAGGTTTTGTTTAGACACTGTAGGGGTACCATGCTCATGCACTGGTACCCTCACCTATGGTATAGTGCACCCTGCCTTAGGGCTGTAAGGCCTGCTAGAGGGGTGTCTTACCTATACTGCATAGGCAGTGAGAGGCTGGCATGGCACCCTGAGGGGAGTGCCATGTCGACTAGCTCGTTTTGTCCTCACTAGCACACACAAGCTGGCAAGCAGTGTGTCTGTGCTGAGTGAGAGGTCTCCAGGGTGGCATAAGACATGCTGCAGCCCTTAGAGACCTTCCTTGGCATCAGGGCCCTTGGTACTAGAAGTACCAGTTACAAGGGACTTATCTGGATGCCAGGGTCTGCCAATTGTGGATACAAAAGTACAGGTTAGGGAAAGAACACTGGTGCTGGGGCCTGGTTAGCAGGCCTCAGCACACTTTCAATTGTAAACATAGCATCAGCAAAGGCAAAAAGTCAGGGGGCAACCATGCCAAGGAGGCATTTCCTTACACAACCCCCCCCCAAACGAAAGAGGATGAGACTAACCTTTCCCAAGAGAGTCTTCATTTTCTAAGTGGAAGAACCTGGAAAGGCCATCTGCATTGGCATGGGCAGTCCCAGGTCTGTGTTCCACTATAAAGTCCATTCCCTGTAGGGAGATGGACCACCTCAACAGTTTAGGATTTTCACCTTTCATTTGCATCAGCCATTTGAGAGGTCTGTGGTCAGTTTGAACTAGGAAGTGAGTCCCAAAGAGGTATGGTCTCAGCTTCTTCAGGGACCAAACCACAGCAAAGGCCTCCCTCTCAATGGCACTCCAACGCTGCTCCCTGGGGAGTAACCTCCTGCTAATGAAAGCAACAGGCTGGTCAAGGCCATCATCATTTGTTTGGGACAAAACTGCCCCTATCCCATGTTCAGAGGCATCAGTCTGCACAATGAACTGCTTAGAATAATCTGGAGCTTTTAGAACTGGTGCTGAGCACATTGCTTGTTTCAGGGTGTCAAAGGCCTGTTGGCATTCCACAGTCCAGTTCACTTTCTTGGGCATTTTCTTGGAGGTGAGTTCAGTGAGGGCTGTCACAATGGATCCATATCCCTTCACAAACCTCCTGTAATACCCAGTCAAGCCAAGGAATGCCCTGACTTGAGTCTGGGTTTTTGGAGCTACCCAGTCCAGAATAGTCTGGATCTTGGGTTGGAGTGGCTGAACTTGGCCTCCACCTACAAGGTGGCCCAAGTAAACCACAGTTCCCTGCCCTATCTGGCATTTGGATGCCTTGATCGAGAGGCCTGCAGATTGCAGAGCCTTCAAAACCATCTTCAGGTGGACCAGGTGATCCTGCCAGGTGGAGCTAAAGACAGCAATATCATCAAGATAAGCTGTGCTAAAGGACTCCAAGCCAGCAAGGACTTGATTCACCAACCTTTGGAAGGTGGCAGGGGCATTCTTTAAACCAAAGGGCATAACAGTAAACTGATAATGCCCATCAGGTGTGGAGAATGCTGTTTTCTCTTTCGCTCCAGGTGCCATTTTTATTTGCCAGTACCCTGCTGTCAAGTCAAAGGTACTTAAGAATTTGGCAGCACCTAATTTGTCTATGAGCTCATCAGCTCTAGGAATTGGATGAGCATCTGTCTTGGTGACAGAATTGAGCCCTCTGTAGTCCACACAAAACCTCATCTCTTTCTTTCCATCTTTGGTGTGAGGTTTGGGGACTAAGACCACTGGGCTAGCCCAGGGGCTGTCAGAGCGCTCAATTACTCCCAATTCCAGCATCTTGTGGACTTCCACCTTGATGCTTTCCTTAACATGGTCAGACTGTCTAAAGATTTTGTTTTTGACAGGCATGCTGTCTCCTGTGTCCACATCATGGGTACACAGGTGTGTCTGACCAGGGGTTAAGAAGAAGAGTTCAGGAAACTGTTGTAGGACTCTCCTACAATCAGCTTGCTGTTGGCCAGAGAGGGTGTCTGAGTAGATCACTCCATCTACTGTGCCATCTTTCGGGTCTGTTGACAGAAGATCAGGGAGAGGTTCACTCTCTGCCTCCTGATCCTCATCTGTTACCATCAACAGATTCACATCAGCCCTGTCATGGAAGAGCTTAAGGCGGTTCACATGGATCACCCTCTTGGGGCTCCTGCTTGTGCCCAGGTCCACCAGGTAGGTGACCTGACTCTTCCTTTCTAGCACTGGGTAAGGGCCACTCCATTTGTCCTGGAGTGCCCTGGGAGCCACAGGCTCCAGAACCCAGACTTTCTGCCCTGGTTGGAACTCAACCAGTGCAGCCTTTTGGTCATACCAAAACTTCTGGAGCTGTTGGCTGGCCTCAAGGTTTTTGGTTGCCTTTTCCATGTACTCTGCCATTCTAGAGCGAAGGCCAAGTACATAGTCCACTATGTCCTGTTTAGGCTCATGGAGAGGTCTCTCCCAGCCTTCTTTAACAAGGGCAAGTGGTCCCCTTACGGGATGACCAAACAGAAGTTCAAAGGGTGAGAATCCTACTCCCTTCTGTGGCACCTCTCTGTAAGCGAAAAGCAGACATGGCAAGAGGACATCCCATCGCCTTTTGAGTTTTTCTGGGAGCCCCATGATCATGCCTTTTAATGTCTTGTTGAATCTCTCAACCAAGCCATTAGTTTGTGGATGGTATGGTGTAGTGAATTTATAAGTCACTCCACACTCATTCCACATGTGCTTTAGGTATGCTGACATGAAGTTGGTACCTCTGTCAGACACCACCTCCTTAGGGAAACCCACTCTGGTAAAGATACCAATGAGGGCCTTGGCTACTGCAGGGGCAGTAGTCGACCTAAGGGGAATAGCTTCAGGATACCTGGTAGCATGATCCACTACTACCAGGATATACATATTTCCTGAGGCTGTGGGAGGTTCTAGTGGACCAACTATGTCCACACCCACTCTTTCAAAGGGAACCCCCACCACTGGAAGTGGAATGAGGGGGGCCTTTGGATGCCCACCTGTCTTACCACTGGCTTGACAGGTGGGGCAGGAGAGGCAAAACTCCTTAACCATGTTGGACATATTGGGCCAGTAGAAGTGGTTGACTAACCTCTCCCACGTCTTGGTTTGTCCCAAATGTCCAGCAAGGGGAATGTCATGGGCCAATGTTAGGATGAACTTCCTGAACAGCTGAGGCACTACCACTCTCCTAGTGGCACCAGGTTTGGGGTCTCTGGCCTCAGTGTACAGGAGTCCATCTTCCCAATAGACCCTATGTGTTCCATTTTTCTTGCCTTTGGACTCTTCAGCAGCTTGCTGCCTAAGGCCTTCAAGAGAGGGACAGGTTTCTTGTCCCTTACACAGCTCCTCCCTTGAGGGTCCCCCTGGGCCCAAGAGCTCAACCTGGTAAGGTTCAAGCTCCAAAGGCTCAGTTCCCTCAGAGGGCAGAACTTCTTCCTGAGAAGAGAGGTTCCCTTTCTTTTGCTGTGTTGCAGTTGGTTTCCCAACTGACTTTCCTTTCCTCTTGGTAGGCTGGGCCATTCTTCCAGACTCCAGCTCTACTTGTTCACCCTGTGCCTTGCATTGTGCTCTTGTTTTCACACACACCAGTTCAGGGATACCCAGCATTGCTGCATGGGTTTTTAGTTCTACCTCAGCCCATGCTGAGGACTCCAGGTCATTTCCAAGCAGACAGTCCACTGGGATATTTGAGGAGACCACCACCTGTTTCAGGCCATTGACCCCTCCCCATTCTAAAGTAACCATTGCCATGGGATGTACTTTTCTCTGATTGTCAGCGTTGGTGACTGTGTAAGTTTTTCCAGTCAGGTATTGGCCAGGGGAAACCAGTTTCTCTGTCACCATGGTGACACTGGCACCTGTATCCCTCAGGCCCTCTATTCTAGTCCCATTAATTAAGAGTTGCTGTCTGTATTTTTGCATGTTAGGCGGCCAGACAGCTAGTGTGGCTAAATCCACCCCACCCTCAGAAACTAGAGTAGCTTCAGTGTGGACCCTGATTTGCTCTGGGCACACTGTTGATCCCACTTGGAGACTATCCATACCAGTGTTACCTGGATGGGAGTTTGGAGTGGAACCTTTCTTGGGACAGGCCTTGTCTCCAGTTTGGTGTCCATGCTGTTTACAGCTATGACACCAGGCCTTTTTGGGATCAAAGTTTTTACCCTTGTACCCATTGTTTTGTGAAGAGGCTCTGGGCCCACCCTCCTGTGCAGGTTTTTGGGGGCCTGTAGAAGACTCTTTACTATTTTTAGTTTTGGTTGTCTCATCACCCTTCCCCTGGGGAGTCTTTGTGACCCCTTTCTTTTGGTCACCCCCTGTTGAAGTCTTGGACACCCTTGTCTTGACCCAATGGTCCGCCTTCTTTCCCAATTCTTGGGGAGAAATTGGTCCTAGGTCTACCAGATGCTGATGCAGTTTATCATTGAAACAATTACTCAATAGGTGTTCTTTCACAAATAAATTGTACAGCCCATCATAATTACTTACACCACTGCCTTGAATCCAACCATCTAGTGTTTTCACTGAGTAGTCAACAAAGTCAACCCAGGTCTGGCTCGAGGATTTTTGAGCCCCCCTGAACCTAATCCTGTACTCCTCAGTGGAGAATCCAAAGCCCTCAATCAGGGTACCCTTCATGAGGTCATAAGATTCTGCATCTTTTCCAGAGAGTGTGAGGAGTCTATCCCTACACTTTCCAGTGAACATTTCCCAAAGGAGAGCACCCCAGTGAGATCTGTTCACTTTTCTGGTTACACAAGCCCTCTCAAAAGCTGTGAACCATTTGGTGATGTCATCACCATCTTCATATTTAGTCACAATCCCTTTGGGGATTTTTAACATGTCAGGAGAATCTCTGACCCTATTTATATTGCTGCCACCATTGATGGGTCCTAGGCCCATCTCTTGTCTTTCCCTTTCTATGGCTAGGAGCTGTCTCTCTAAAGCCAATCTTTTGGCCATCCTGGCTAACAGGAGGTCATCTTCACTGAGAGCATCCTCAGTGATTTCAGAAATGTGGGACCCTCCTGTGAGGGACTCACTATTTCTGACTAACACCGTTGGAGACAGGACTTGAGGGGTCCTGTTCTCCCTATTTAGGACTGGAGGAGGGATATTGGCCTCCAAGTCACTAATTTCTTCCTCTGTGATGTCATCATCAGAGGGGTTGGCTTTTTCAAACTCTGCCAACAGCTCCTGGAGCTGAATTTTGGTAGGTCTGGAGCCAATGGTTATTTTTTTGATATTACAGAGAGACCTTAGCTCCCTCATCTTAAGATGGAGGTAAGGTGTGGTGTCGAGTTCCACCACATTCATCTCTGTATCAGACATTATTTTGCTAAAAGTTGGAAGACTTTTTAAAGAATCTAAAACTGTTTCTAGAATCTAATTTCAAACTTTTACAAACTTTTAAACTCTAAAAGAAATGCTAAACAGGATCTAACACAAGGCCCTAGCAGGTCTTTTAAGAATTTAGAAAACTTTTCAAATTGCAAAAATCAATTTCTAATGACAATTTTGGAATTTGTCGTGTGATCAGGTATTGGCTGAGTAGTCCAGCAAATGCAAAGTCTTGTACCCCACCGCTGATCCACCAATGTAGGAAGTTGGCTCTGTATGTGCTATTTCAAAGTAAGGAATAGCATGCACAGAGTCCAAGGGTTCCCCTTAGAGGTAAAATAGTGGTAAAAAGAGATAATACTAATGCTCTATTTTGTGGTAGTGTGGTCGAGCAGTAGGCTTATCCAAGGAGTAGTGTTAAGCATTTGTTGTACATACACATAGACAATAAATGAGGTACACACACTCAGAGACAAATCCAGCCAATAGGTTTTTATATAGAAAAATATATTTTCTTAGTTTATTTTAAGAACCACAGGTTCAAATTCTACATGTAATATCTCATTCGAAAGGTATTGCAGGTAAGTACTTTAGGAACTTCAAATCATCAAAATTGCATGTATACTTTTCAAGTTATTCACAAATAGCTGTTTTAAAAGTGGACACTTAGTGCAATTTTCACAGTTCCTAGGGGAGGTAAGTATTTGTTAGGTTAACCAGGTAAGTAAGACACTTACAGGGCTTAGTTCTTGGTCCAAGGTAGCCCACCGTTGGGGGTTCAGAGCAACCCCAAAGTCACCACACCAGCAGCTCAGGGCCGGTCAGGTGCAGAGTTCAAAGTGGTGCCCAAAACACATAGGCTAGAATGGAGAGAAGGGGGTGCCCCGGTTCCGGTCTGCTTGCAGGTAAGTACCCGCGTCTTCGGAGGGCAGACCAGGGGGGTTTTGTAGGGCACCGGGGGGGACACAAGCCCACACAGAAATTTCACCCTCAGCAGCGCGGGGGCGGCCGGGTGCAGTGTAGAAACAAGCGTCGGGTTTGTAATGGAAGTCAATGGGAGATCTAGGGATCTCTTCAGCGCTGCAGGCAGGCAAGGGGGGGGTTCCTCGGGGAAACCTCCACTTGGTCAAGGGAGAGGGACTTCTGGGGGTCACTCCTCCAGTGAAAGTCCGGTCCTTCAGGTCCTGGGGGCTGCGGGTGCAGGGTCTCTCCCAGGTGTCGGGACTTAGGATTCAAAGAGTCGCGGTCAGGGGAAGCCTCGGGATTCCCTCTGCAGGCGGCGCTGTGGGGGCTCAGGGGGGACAGGTTTTTGTACTCACAGTCTTAGAGTAGTCCTGGGGTCCCTCCTGAGGTGTTGGATCGCCACCAGCCGAGTCGGGGTCGCCGGGTGCAGTGTTGCAAGTCTCACGCTTCTTCCGGGGAGCTTGCAGGGTTCTTTAAAGCTGCTGGAAACAAAGTTGCAGCTTTTCTTGGAGCAGGTGCGCTGTCCTCGGGAGTTTCTTGTCTTTTCGAAGCAGGGGCAGTCCTCAGAGGATGTCGAGGTCGCTGGTCCCTTTGGAAGGCGTCGCTGGAGCAGGATCTTTGGAAGGCAGGAGACAGGCCGGTGAGTTTCTGGAGCCAAGGCAGTTGTCGTCTTCTGGTCTTCCTCTGCAGGGGTTTTCAGCTAGGCAGTCCTTCTTCTTGTAGTTGCAGGAATCTAATTTTCTAGGGTTCAGGGTAGCCCTTAAATACTAAATTTAAGGGCGTGTTTAGGTCTGGGGGGTTAGTAGCCAATGGCTACTAGCCCTGAGGGTGGGTACACCCTCTTTGTGCCTCCTCCCAAGGGGAGGGGGTCACAATCCTAACCCTATTGGGGGAATCCTCCATCTGCAAGATGGAGGATTTCTAAAAGTTAGAGTCACCTCAGCTCAGGACACCTTAGGGGCTGTCCTGACTGGCCAGTGACTCCTCCTTGTTGCTTTCTTTGTTCCCTCCAGCCTTGCCGCCAAAAGTGGGGGCCGTGGCCGGAGGGGGCGGGCAACTCCACTAAGCTGGAGTGCCCTGCTGGGCTGTGACAAAGGGGTGAGCCTTTGAGGCTCACCGCCAGGTGTCACAGCTCCTGCCTGGGGGAGGTGTTAGCATCTCCACCCAGTGCAGGCTTTGTTACTGGCCTCAGAGTGACAAAGGCACTCTCCCCATGGGGCCAGCAACATGTCTCTGGTGTGGCAGGCTGCTAGAACTAGTCAGCCTACACAGACAGTCGGTTAAGTTTCAGGGGGCACCTCTAAGGTGCCCTCTGTGGTGTATTTTACAATAAAATGTACACTGGCATCAGTGTGCTTTTATTGTGCTGAGAAGTTTGATACCAAACTTCCCAGTTTTCAGTGTAGCCATTATGGTGCTGTGGAGTTCGTGTTTGACAGACTCCCAGACCATATACTCTTATGGCTACCCTGCACTTACAATGTCTAAGGTTTTGTTTAGACACTGTAGGGGTACCATGCTCATGCACTGGTACCCTCACCTATGGTATAGTGCACCCTGCCTTAGGGCTGTAAGGCCTGCTAGAGGGGTGTCTTACCTATACTGCATAGGCAGTGAGAGGCTGGCATGGCACCCTGAGGGGAGTGCCATGTCGACTAGCTCGTTTTGTCCTCACTAGCACACACAAGCTGGCAAGCAGTGTGTCTGTGCTGAGTGAGAGGTCTCCAGGGTGGCATAAGACATGCTGCAGCCCTTAGAGACCTTCCTTGGCATCAGGGCCCTTGGTACTAGAAGTACCAGTTACAAGGGACTTATCTGGATGCCAGGGTCTGCCAATTGTGGATACAAAAGTACAGGTTAGGGAAAGAACACTGGTGCTGGGGCCTGGTTAGCAGGCCTCAGCACACTTTCAATTGTAAACATAGCATCAGCAAAGGCAAAAAGTCAGGGGGCAACCATGCCAAGGAGGCATTTCCTTACAGTGGGGTATAAAGTGGTACAAGTTACCAAGTTAGAAGGGAGCGCATAATCACTGGGGTCTTAGTTAGAAGGATCCCACTGAACACAGTCAAACACACTGACAACAAGCAGAAAAGGGGGTAACCATGCCAAGAAAGAGGGTACTTTCCTACAGTTGGCCAGCACCGTTGGTACCAGGTCAGCTGCTGTTTTTCTCCTCTTCAGGCGCGGCTTTTCATTTGGGGAGGGAGGGCTGGGTGGCTTCCTCTGCTTTGAGGGATCCCGATTTGCATTTCAAACACAGCAGCCCTTTGATGGTTGCCTCCTTAGGCAGGCTAATCAGCAGCTCATCATGTGGGAAGGGGTGTTACACACTCTTCATGGACAGGTGTTTGTTCTGGGCCTCCTGAGAGGAGAGGGCTCACACCCTAGGGTACCGGAATCGTGTCTTGGGTGACATGCTGGCAGAAACTGGTCACCGAGCACACCAGAAGCAGGTAGGGTGTCCATTTAAAAAAGAGGCATTTTCCTACATTTTGGACTACCTGAACATCGCCACTTTTTTGTCTTTAGTCTTGTGTCTTTATTGGTTGTGCAAGAATTCTGTCCCCAAGACAACTTTCTGCCCTTCTAGGGTGATTTGCTACTGACTCCTGGGAAAGCAGATAATAGAAGCCTGCACTGGAGAGAGGTGTTACCTCCCTCCTGCAGGAAATCCACATAGGTGTTGGCCCAAAAGTAAATTGAGAGTGGAAGGCGCCTTTGAAGGGCAAATCGGTAACACTTGGGAGAGGGGTTGCTCTTTTTTTCTAGTTACAAATTCTGGCACTAAAACAATGCAGGGGAAACCAGTTGCCAAGCCGTTTTTCAGGAGCATGTAGCCCCCTTGCTAACCACACCTTTCAGTTGGGTTAGGGAACTCTGGATGCCAAGAGAGGGGTTCTGCTATGTTGTAAGTGGGCAGAATTGTGCATCCTGGGATAGCAGATTCCACACTTCACAGGCAGTGGCCCTCAGGAGGGCGGGAACTTGGTAGCCCATTGACTACCAACCACATCCTACCCTGAAGGCATTTTCTTGACATAAAAGGGCACCCAGGGCACTCCAAACTCAGATCTTGACTGGACTCTAAGAAGGACAACTCTGCTGCACTGAGGAACTGGCAAAGAGAGGCTGCACCTGGGTGGACTTCACCTGCTGAACTGGTTGGCTAGTAATGGAGACGGGACTGTGCCTGCTCTTGGAGAAATCAGTCCAGAGCTCCGCCAAAGCAAAGGACTCTAAGGGTCAGTTGACTGACCTACTGTTCGCAGCACTGGGCCACAATAGCTGAAGAAGCCTGCTGGGGCGAGTTCGCAGCCTATAATAACACTGCCCCAATCACTCCGTGCAGCAACAGAGCTGAGGACCCAGCGCTCAGTTGTGTCCGCTAGACTTGGAAGATTCATAAGAGTGCAGCTTGGGCGCTGTAGGAAGGTGGCTCTGTATATACTATTTCAAAGTAAGAAATAGTGTGCACAGAGTCCAAGGGTTCCCTCTAGAGGTAAGATAGTGGCAAAAGTAGATCATTCTAATGCTCTATTTTTGTGGTAGTGTGGTCGAGCAGTAGGCTTATCAGAGGGTAGTGTTAAGCATTTGTTGTACACAGTCAATAAATGAGGAACACACACTCGCAGACTTACTCCAGGCCAATAGGGTTTTATATTGAAAAATATATTTTCTTAGTTTATTTTAAGAACCACAGGTTCAAGATTTACATCAAACTCTTCATATGTAATGTACTTCACTTAGATACTTTAGGAACTTTGAATGAAAACAATATCATGTACAGTCTTAGTAAAAATGGCAATAAGCTATTTTTAAAGTGGACAGTGCAAAAAACAACAGTTCCTGGGAGAGGTAAGTAAAGGTTAGATTAGGAGGTAAGTAAAACACTTACAAGTCTCAGTGCTGGGCATAGGCAGCCCACCGTTGGGGGTTCAAGGCAACCCCAAAGTTACCACACCAGTAGCTCAGGGCCGGTCAGGTGCAGAGGTCAAAGAGGTGCCCAAAATACATAGGCACCTATGGAGAACAGGGGTGCTCTGGTTCCAGTCTGCCAGCAGGTAAGTACCTGCGTCATCTGGGGCAGACCGGGGAGGTGGGGGGGTTTGTAGAGCACTGGGGGGGGAACACAAGTAGGCACACAAAACACACCCTCAGCGGCAGAAGGGCGGCCGGGTGCAGTGTGTAAAGCAGGCGTCGGGTTTTGTATGGGTTTCAGTGGCGGGACCTGGGGGTCACTCTAGCGATGCAGGCAGGCACAGGGGGGCTTCTCGGGACAGCCACCATCTGGGCAAGGCAGAGGGTCGCCTGGGGGTCACTCCTGTGTCGAAGTTTTGTTCCTTCAGGTCCTGGGGGCTGCGGGTGCAGTGTTGGTTCCATGCGTCGGGTCCCTTGTTACAGGCAGTCGCGGTCAGGGGGAGCCTCTGGATTCTTTCGGCAGGTGTCGCAGGGGGGTAGTCTCTGGTTACTCACGGGCTCACAGTCGCCGGGGAGTCCTCCCGGAGGTGTTGGTTTTCTGCAGGTGGAACTGGGTGTGTCGGGTGCAGAGTGTAGAGTCTCACGCTTCTGGCAGGAAACGTGAAGTCTTTGGAAGTTGCTTCTTTGTTGCAAAGAAGTAGCTGGTTTTGAACAGGGCCGCTGTTCACTGGAGTTTCTTGGTCCTGTAGTCCAGGGCAGTCCTCTGAGGCTTCAGAGGTTGCTGGTCCCTGTCGGATGGGTCGCTGGAGCAGGTTTTCGAAGTTGGAGACAGGCCAGTAGGGCTGGGGCCAGATCAGTTGTCGTCTTCCTCTTTCTCTGCAGGCTTGTAGGTCAGCAGTCCTTCTTTCTTCAGGTTGCAGGAATCTGATTTCCTTGGTTCTGGGGTGCCCCTAAATACTGAATTTAGGGGTGTGTTTAGGTCTCGGAGGGCGTATCCAATGGCTACTGTCCTTGAGGGTGGCTACACCCTCCTTGTGCCTCCTCCCTGAGGGGAGGGGGGCACATCCCTATTCCTATTGGGGGAATCCTCCAAAATCAAGATGGAGGATTTCTAAAGGCAGGGGTCACCTCAGCTCAGGACACTTTAGGGGCTGCTCTGACCGGTGGGTGACTCCTCCTTGTTTTTCTCATTATCTCCCCAGGACTTGCTGCCAAAAGTGGGGGCTGTGTCCATGGGACGGGCATCTCCACTAGCTGGAGTGCCCTGGGGCATTGTAACACGAAGCTTGAGCCTTTGAGGCTCACTGCTAGGTGTTACAGTTCCTGCAGGGGGGAGGTGTTAAGCATCTCCACCCAGTGCAAGCTTTGTTTCTGGCTTCAGAGAGCACAAAGGCCCTCACCCCAGGGGGTCAGAAACTCGTCTCTCAGCAGCAGGTTGGCACAGACCAGTCAGTCCTGCACTGAAGGATTGGGTAAAATACAGGGGGCATCTCTAAGATGCCCTCTGTGTGCATTTTGTAATAAATCCAACACTGGCATCAGTGTGGGTTTATTATTCTGAGAAGGTTGATACCAAACTTCCCAGTATTCAGTGTAGCCATTATGGAGCTGTGGAATTCGTGTTTGACAAACTCCCAGACCATATACTTAATATATATGGCCACACTGTACTTACGAAGCCTAAGAATAGACTTAGACACTGTAGGGGCATATTGCTCATGCAGCTATGCCCTCACCTGTGGTATAGTGCACCCTGCCTTAGGGCTGTAAGGCCTGCTAGAGGAGTGGCTTACCTATGCCACAGGCAGTGTTTTGTGTGCAGGGCATCCTGAGGGGGCTGCCATGTCGACTTTGCCTTTTTCTCCTCACCAGCCCACACAATCTGCAATGGCAGTGTGCATGTGTTAGGTGAGGGGTCCCTAAGGGTGGCACAACACATGCTGCAGCCCTTAGAGACCTTCCCTGGTCACAGGGCCCTTGGTACCACTGGTAGCTTTTACAAGGGACTTATCTGTGTTCCAGGGGGGTGCCAATTGTGGAAACAATGGTACATTTTTAGTGAAAGAACACTGGTGCTGGGGCCTGGTTAGCAGGGTCCCAGCACACTTCTCAGTCACGTCAGCATGAGTATCAGGCAAAAAGTGGGAGGTAACTGCAAAAGGGAGCCATTTTCCTACAGGTGCCTAGAAGACGAGTTATTGCTCATGGACCGATTGGCTGTAACAGCAATGCCGGGGTCCTGGACTATCCCAGGACTGAGAGGATTTTGAGGGATGTCAACCCGTGGCCAGGACTGCCTCACCCAATCTGTGGCCCGAGTAGCCGCCACAGGAAGACTTCCATTGACTGGTTCGCATTCACAGTCCAGCATCCTGTATCCCTTGCATCAGGACTACTTCCTTAGTAACCTACAGCAGAGGATAAAAGTACTTTGAACTGACTGAAGACTGCTTCACTGATTGAGGTGGCTGTTTCTGAGGACATTGCTGGTCCTCCGGACTGGCTCCCTCTTGGAGTTGGCAGCCTAAAGTAATTATATCAGACCACAATACAACTAAACAGATTTTGCTAAAAAAGTTTTGAAGCGTTGAATTCAGTGAATTTCCTATTGCTTGAATGCGGTTGAGTAAAACAAATTTACAATACCTTATACAACCTATGTCTCCGGAACACTTCAGTTGATCTTTTTCGCTGTGCTGTTTAAAAATATAATAATTTTTTTTATAAATTGTCAGATTTCTTGAGTCTTGTCTATTTCTTCAGTTGTTTCAGGGCTTTTTAAATGCTTTACTCTTATTCCTTTGTGTAAGCCTTGCTCTGAACCACAGCTTACCAGAGCTGAGCCAGAGGGTTTACCAAACGAACCTAACTGATCCGAGAGGGTGTGCTAAGTGTATTACATGGTGAGGTCGCCCAACCACACCATATAATGCACCCATTTACTCACACCACACTAACGTCGGTTTTTATTCTGTACTGGCTATCAAGCTGTAAAAACTTGATTAGTGGTAGGGAACTTTTCTTTATTTTGTGTGGTTAGTCTGGGATGCTGTATTCTTAAATACCTTCTTTAATGCCACCAACCGGCTAATCTACATGCTTTGTGTCTGCATATTTTTTATCATTGTAACTAGTGAAAGAGACTCTGCTACTAAGGCTAGGCTGGTGGGCTTGGACTGTTTGTGTAAGGAGAGACATACAACATGTGCTATGGTCCTTAATTTTTCACCATGTGCCTATGGTCCTTATTGTTTCACTCAGTCAGATGCTCTAGATGTCCCTAAATATGTAATAAGTTGGCTGATGTTCCAGATCCACAATTTTAATACGGCGGTCATGTGGGTGTGCCTGTCTGATTGCAGTTTTCTTGTCTTACCAGCTCCCTTGGAAGTCTTTGGCCAGCATTGTACAATTCTACTACATGTGGAAAACTACAGACCGCTACATCCAACAAGTGAGTAACAGCACCCTCCTGTGTGACATTTGTAATTGAAACTGCTCTTATTTGTGGTACCAGCGGGTAGACTTGAGGGAATGTTCTTATTTCTCCTTGATATCTTATACTTTTCACTCATTTCCAGATGTGAACATTTTCCTCCGTGTGAGTGAGGCTCCATTGTGATTGCAGGTTCCTCCCACCTTTTGTGCATTTGGTGCCATGTCCTTGCTTCTTCTAACAGCTGTGTTTCTGCTGGTGGTACTAAGCACAGTGTGGGTCCCATACATGCTTATTGAATCTGCAATGAGTGAAGTGTTTTCTGAAATTTTAAGGGCGCTGAACATACTATAGACCTATAAAAACAGATTTCTTGCTTAATAATTGTCAGTCGGGGACATGGGGAGCAGGGGTAGCAGACCAGTTAGTAACTGATGCTTTTTTCTTTTTGCAGAAACGGTTGAAGGCAGCTGAAGCTGACAGCAAATTAAAGCAGGTTTACATTCCAACCTAGTGAGTATTTATTTCCCAAAGTGTGACCGTGGTTTTGGGTTGATCCCACCCAGTTTATCTCCATGCAATAATTATTTGATTTGCTACCTGGCTTACCTCAACTATGTTCTCCACTGTGAATTCAACCTCTTATTGCTCCTGTCATGCCTTCCTACATCTTCTTTTATATTCTATGTAATGGTTTTACTTGCCCAAAAGCTTAAAGCATGTTTGAGACGAGTAACTTTTTAGGGCACTCCTGGCTGCCCAGTTGAGCTGGCCGGTACCCATGTTGGCTTTAGTCTTGCACAGAGGCATTGCGCGGTAGCAGACATGTTCTTAAGGTGTTATAATGTCATTTTAGATGTCTGTATGTATCCTCACTCTCCTCACCTTTGTTTTAAATCATTAAATGATTGATCGCTTCTGTATGGAATGGTTGCAATAATCTGTTCCCTTAAAGCATTGTAGGCATGCACCTTTTCCTTGAGAATCTGAACGTAAAGTTTATGCGCAGTCTCTGGCCTGCAAATTTGTATGGATTATTCAAATTACATTGGAAGCACCACCATTTACCAGGAGCAATTCCTGGGCCTCTTTTGTGCACAAAAACAAACCTTACAGCTAGACCTTCCCTCACCAAAAGAAAAGCCCTTCAGTTTCAGTAAATCATTTTCTTTTAGGGTATTGCCCTTTTTCTGTACTTTTCATTTTGATTTCCTGCTTGCGTATTAACCCTATTCTGTTTGGATAATTTCAAGTTTCTGCCATTTTTCAAAACTGTAATTTACTAGATTTAATTTCTTTTTTTTTTCCATAAAAAACCTGTTTGTGTGCTACTAAACGTTTACCATCCATGAACCATTAGTTGTTGACTTACCTTATTGTTTTGTGAATTGTTTTTAATTTTTTTTATAACATTAGTGCTGGAAATTCTTGCTGGCGAGGTTGCCGGCTTAATATTTTTAATTGTGTTGCCAGATGCATTTGTTGGTCTTTTGTAGAGGGAGGTGGTACCATTAGCTTTTGTACATAAGAACCTTGCAACGCCTGGCCCTGCATACCAAACTGCTAGACTTTTCTTTTTCACCTACAGCACAAAACCCAATCCAAATCAGATCATTTCGGCAGGCTCAAAGCCAGGTCTTAACGGAACTGGATTCCAGAAGGGACTGACCTGCGAAAGCTGTCACAGTAAGTACAGGTGTCAGTGGTGGGTTGCAGGGCTGATCGTGGAATCTGTGCATGGGCCTTAAGTTATGTCTGTTGCGCACATTACCCACCACAAGTCTGAATTGTAGTGAAGAAACCTTTGAAAAAAGATATCCAAAGTAGATCAGTAACAAAAAATATTACTGAGGAAATAGCTCCTACAGATCAGTGGACAATTGCATAAAGTGCTTGGAGTTTTTAAGACTCTGCAAAGACATAAACATTTTTTCTTTTTGTTTATTATAAGCATCCCCCGGTTAGTGCAGTTTTTCCTGAAGTTTAAATATCCCCTGGTGCATGAGACCTGCTCATGGCTGCATAATGAATCTCAATTAGGGGTTAGCACTTGCCAAAAAAAATCAAGCTGCTCGGGTCCTCCCCAGTAGTTCTATATAAAAATTCTGAAGAGTGGCGGCATACACATATTCAGATTACTGGGCAGGAAACTGATTTACGTGCATGCAGTAAACCAAAACAGAGTGTTGTTCAGTGTTAGGAAAGTATGAAAGGAACTAAACAGAAATGATAATGTTCTTTTAAAGAGCCTTTTGTCCCTTTAGTGATCATCTTTTCACCTGGACTCCCACTGACTTAATTTTGAGTTATTTTCCTGGAGTGAGTTGAAGATCCTCTGATAGGGGGGAAAAGAGCTACTGCCATTGGTCGGGGATCTAGGCAGTGCCTGCTTCAAACTAGTCCTTAATAGTATAACTAACCAGATAATCATCTGCTCCTTCTTTACCAAAGCATCCCGTATAACCTACACATTGCTTTAAGGAGCTACCCTCTCGGGGGCGTGGCCAAGATGGCGGCCGGAGCGGACGCTTGAGCAAAGAGCTCCGCTCGCGTCCCTCCTTCTTGCCGAGTATCCTGGTCCCCGGTCCCTGGTCGGCGCTAATATGGTGAGGCTTCCCCCTTCGTGCCGGCGGCAGCCCCCAAGAAAACAGTAACAGCTGCGGATGGCCCCGTAATCGATTGCAGGATCCGAAGGAACGAGGCGCGCCTGGAGCCTTGGATCGGGAGGTGAGGCGGCCCGCTCGCGGTCGGCGGGACGCCCCGCTCGCGGTCGGCGAGGCGGGTGCGCGAAGGCGAGGTTGCCCCGCTCGGCCTCCCCGTGGGATCGCCGGGGGGTCGGGGACTAGTGGGCCCGGACTGTGGTGGGCTCTGGAGGTGGGCCTGTCGGCTGGGGTGCGGCCCCGGGAACGCCGCGGCTTCCGGCTTGCCCGCGTTCTGCCGGAGCAACAAGAAGCTCGGGGGGGGCACGCGGCTGTGAGCGAGCCCCCCCTGCTATGATCTAGCACCCCGGACAATTCTCAGTGACCCCCCCTGCCTGGGGCTGGTAACCGCATTGTGCGGTGAGGCTGCGGCGGGCGCTTTGGGCCGTGTCTCCCCGCGGGGCCGTGCCTCGGACGTGCCGGCGCCAGGTCCGGGCATTTGGCATACCGTGACGCTCCACCCTTGATCTAGGGTGGCGGCCGGCGAGCGCGTGCTCGGGTGGAGCCGGGGCCCCGGCGTGCCTTCTGGGCCCTCCTCTGGTGGCGTGGACCGGACCGGCGGGGAAGACTCGCGGGCGGCCGCCTCCCCTCCTGCACAGGAAAAAGAAATAACAGCGCACTGGGCTAACGTCCTTCAAGCACCAGCCCAGACCCAACACAGGGGATAAAAAGAAGAGGCGGAGGAGCGGAAAGGAAGATTAAAAAAAAATAAAAAAATAAAAAAAGGGAACCAATAAATTAAAGTGGGAAAAAAAAAAAAACAGGAAGAAAATAAAGAAATCGAAGAACGTAGCTTGTGAGCGCAGGTATATAATAAATTTAAAAACATATAAAGCAACCACGCTGGGCCACCAAAATACCAAGCCACAAGCACACAAGTGGAAAACCCATCGCACCTGTCCCAGGATCGAGGCAGACAGCTCTCTGCCGGGCGACGTGGAACGGGATGAAGATATAGCAGCAAGCGGCCCTCAGACAATAAGTAAACATACTAACTCCTAACATCCCTAAAAATACGCTACCACGCCTTGGACTACTGAATACGCTAAAATCACCCACTTTGGCGTTCGGGGCCCCTGCTTTGCCCCCCAGGACACATCGCTGATTTCTTACGGCCTAGCTCCTTGGGCACAATGGTTAAACCTAAGCACTCCAAAACAGGGACCTCTGCGGAGGGAGAAACCCTCCCCTCCGTGGGCCACCCGGACATGCAAAATGCAACGTTGCTTCAACTGAACGAGACGCTACGCACACACTCTCAGTAATTTGATAAAATTATGCAGGCAATCATGGAAACCAAAACCTCGCTAGAAGGGAAAATTGATGCCGCAGTGCTGGAGGTCTCCCTACTCCGAGCTGATCATCGTAAACTATCTGATAGAATGCATAATGCTGAACTGTCGCTAAAAACTGTTCAACCGGAGATGTCAGACATGAAAAGCAAATTTAAACAAATGGAAACTGAGCTGGCGCAGCTACAACGCCGAGTTGAAGAGGCAGAGGGGCGCTCAAGACGTAACAATATCAGATTCACTGGCATCCCAGAACGATTGGAACTACCCAAAGCCGAGGATTTCCTAGAAAACTGGCTGAAAGAAATAATGAAAATACAGGATGCCACAAAATCACCAATGATAGAGAGAGCCCACCGCATGCCGGGCAGACCTCCGCGGCCTGGAGCACCACCTCGACCCATGATAGCCAGATTTCTCAACCACAGAGACAGAGATTCTGTTCTTCAACACTTCAGATCTTCCAGTCAAATCAGCTTGGAAAATAGTAACATATCTGCATACCCGGACTATACACTGGAAGTACAACGTAGAAGAGCAACTTTTTTAAAGATTAAACAAATCTTGCGACAAAATAACATTACTTACTCTCTTATGTTTCCAGCCCGCCTGTGTATCACCATAGACGAGAAAACGCTCATGTTCCCTACCCCAGAGGATGCATGGACATGGATTCACGCTAAAGGTTTGATCAGCCCACCAACGGAAAGGACAACAACCGAGGACTGGATAACTCCCAGCACCAGGAGAAAAAAAAGACAAAGCAAGACTACATTGCGCCCAACGAAATCGCAAATGGAATCAGAGCAAGCTCAAATATTACGGGAGACTAGCTCCTTCACCCGACCACAATCCAAAACCCGTAGCGACACAGATGCTACAGACAGCGGTTCCCCAGGTGGGGAATCCAGTGCATCCTCCTCCTCCTTCCTTCTGGCCGGCCCTGATCTTACTCCGCGCGTTGCGGATGATCTCTAGGCCTCAGGAGTGAACACGATCTGTGCCACCAACGCGAGTCTGGCAGAGGGACACGCGACCTCCCACCCTCCTGCGGCCTGGAGCGGGGCTTGGTGGTTTCCCTGGGTTGGGATCTGGCTGCCTGCTTCCTTGACGGGGACTAACGGGGTCATCAAGCGGACGAACTTACAACTTGGACCGTGCAGGGACAAAATTATCCTGGAATCGGGTCGTTACCCGCCCGGCTATACCAAAACCACGCTCTCCGACACCCAAGTCACTCCCGAATGGAACTTAATTTCGCAGTTTGCAGTTTAGGCACCAGTTGTGCCACTATGTTTACCTCCGGGCTTTACCCGAAATATCCTTTTGCCTGTTATTTCTTTCTCTCTCACTTTTATTATTTTCTTTTGAAAATGTTATTTTGTAGGCCTGGGGGGGATGGGGGGCGGGGGCGGATGGCGGGGGGGATTCGTGGGCGGGAAGCGCATACTAGTCTACCGGAAGGCTCTGGTCGCGTCACGGGGTCGGCCCCACTGTACACAAACACAGATGTGCAACAACCTAACTTAACATGACAAATAAGGTACCAACGTACAACATAATGACGTGGAATATTAAGGGAATGGCGGGCATAAGTAAGCGCAATAGGATACACGCACACCTAAAACGTCACCACATCCATATAGCCATTCTCCAAGAAACGCACATCACCCCTGCTGATATCCCCTGGTTGGAAAGGAGGTGGGGAGGACAGATCTACGGTTCGGGAAATTCAACATTTGCAAGAGGGGTTCTGATATGGATAGCCCCAGGGGTCCCGTACACCATACAGCGCAGCGTCACTGACATAGAGGGCAGGTACATACATTTAACAGGCCGCTTAGACGGGGAACCAGTAACACTGAACGGACTCTACGTCCCGAACGTGGGACAAAGTGAATTCCTATACAAAACGATCTCACACTTCTCAAATGACCTCCCCTCTACATGCATCTGGGGTGGGGATATGAACTGCGTTCCACATATAGACACGGACAGATCACACCCCCCCATAGCAGCCTCCCCAACAATTAAAAATTCGCAGATGCTGCGTCAATGGATGGCAGACCGCCGTCTCACAGACACCTGGAGGCACATACACCCCCACGATCGCGAATACTCCTACTATTCCCCAGTACACCTCCTCCACACTCGCATAGACCTTATCCTCACTTCCCAAGACATTACCAACAGGATCACAAGCGCCGATTTCACCGCCAGGGTAATATCAGATCACTCCCCTCTCATCGTTCATATCAGATGGGGTAGTCCGCGCGCATGCATCCCAACTTGGCGCCTCCAGACCCGATTGCTGCAAGACCCTCCGTTTCGAGAATTAGCCACACACATATCCTCTTACTTCACCCAAAACAAGGGGACAACGTGTTCTAGATCAACAGAATGGGACGCACACAAGGCAGTAATTCGAGGAACATGCATATCAGCAACAGTCGGTGCACGTCAAACACTAGTACGCGAGCTTAGCAATTTAGAAAAGGAAGTACATTCTTTCGAGAATTACTTCGCCAGGGGCGAGATTACACAAACCGAACTAGCTGGGAAGCGCTCACAATGGCACGATGCTGACAGAAGACTAGGTCTGTTCGATTATCGCCACTACATAGCTCGCAATCACGCTGAAGGAGACAGATCGGGTAAATTATTGTCATGGCTCATACACAACGGAGGCCGGAAATCCCCCATAGGAGCTATCCGTTTAGAAACAGGACTAATAGTAAATGCCCAGGCCGATATCAACCTAGCCTTCAAGGAGTATTACAGCACGCTATACAAAGCTCCCCTTTCTCCACCTGAAACACCACTGAATGAATTTTTTATTGACATTGAGCTGAATCATCTAACGGTCGATCAGGTCGCAAACCTGGAAAGACCTATCGATATTAGTGAGATACAGCAGGCCCTAAAACAGCTGCCATATGGCAAGGCACCAGGCAACGATGGACTGCCTATTGAATACTATAGCATGTTCCAGACTCAAACACTAACCCCATACCTAGAGATGCTGACTGAGGCGCTAGAGTGTGGACAACTACCGGACACATGCCGTGAAGCACTGATAGCAGTGCTACCTAAACCGGGGAGAGACCCTCTGGATGTACGTTCATACAGACCACTATCACTACTGAACACAGACTGCAAGCTACTCTGCAAACTGCTAGCCAACCGCTTGCTCCCATGTATGCCGGACCTGATACATCATGACCAGGCTGGATTCATACCTGGCCGGAGCACGTTTAGTAATATCCGAAACTTACTGCGCCTAATGGCGAACTCACAAACGGACGACTATGCTCAAGTGGCAGTCTCACTGGACATAGAAAAAGCATTCGATACGCTTGGTTGGCCCTTTCTGATGGAAACATTGCGCCGTATGGGTTTCGGCAGAACATTCATTAGATGGATAGGGGTACTTTACACTAACCCATCAGCAAGAGTTAAAACGGGCGACACGATTTCGCAACCATTTAAAATAGAGAGAGGAACCAGACAGGGCTGTCCATTATCCCCGCTTTTATTCGCCCTCGCAATAGAACCCTTAGCAGCTCATCTACGTGCGGCAGCCCCTGCGTGGGGCATCCGAGACGACCACACATACCGCATAGTGTCACTATACGCAGACGATGCACTTATTTTCTTACGAGATTACTGTAGGAAGTTGGCTCTGTATGTGCTATTTCAAAGTAAGGAATAGCATGCACAGAGTCCAAGGGTTCCCCTTAGAGGTAAAATAGTGGTAAAAATAGATAATACTAATGCTCTATTTTGTGGTAGTGTGGTCGAGCAGTAGGCTTATCCAAGGAGTAGTGTTAAGCATTTGTTGTACATACACATAGACAATAAATGAGGTACACACACTCAGAGACAAATCCAGCCAATAGGTTTTGTATAGAAAAATATCTTTTCTTAGTTTATTTTTAAGAACTACAGGTTCAAATTCTACATGTAATATCTCATTCGAAAGGTATTGCAGGTAAGTACTTTAGGAACTTCAAATCATCAAAATTGCATGTATACTTTTCAAGTTATTCACAAATAGCTGTTTTAAAAGTGGACACTTAGTGCAATTTTCACAGTTCCTAGGGGAGGTAAGTATTTGTTAGGTTAACCAGGTAAGTAAGACACTTACAGGGCTTAGTTCTTGGTCCAAGGTAGCCCACCGTTGGGGGTTCAGGGCAACCCCAAAGTCACCACACCAGCAGCTCAGGGCCGGTCAGGTGCAGAGTTCAAAGTGGTGCCCAAAACGCATAGGCTAGAATGGAGAGAAGGGGGTGCCCCGGTTCCGGTCTGCTTGCAGGTAAGTACCCGCGTCTTCGGAGGGCAGACCAGGGGGGTTTTGTAGGGCACCGGGGGGGACACAAGTCCACACAGAAATTTCACCCTCAGCAGCGCGGGGGCGGCCGGGTGCAGTGTAGAAACAAGCGTCGGGTTTTCAATGTTAGTCTATGAGAGATCTCGGGATCTCTTCAGCGCTGCAGGCAGGCAAGGGGGGGATTCCTCGGGGAAACCTCCACTTGGGCAAGGGAGAGGGACTCCTGGGGGTCACTTCTCCAGTGAAAGTCCGGTCCGTCAGGTCCTGGGGGCTGCGGGTGCAGGGTCTCTCCCAGGCGTCGGGACTTTAGGTTCAAAGAGTCGCGGTCAGGGGAAGCCTCGGGATTCCCTCTGCAGGCGGCGCTGTGGGGGCTCAGGGGGGACAGGTTTTGGTACTCACAGTATCAGAGTAGTCCTGGGGTCCCTCCTGAGGTGTTGGATCGCCACCAGCCGCGTCGGGGTCGCCGGGTGCAGTGTTGCAAGTCTCACGCTTCTTGCGGGGAGCTTGCAGGGTTCTTTCAAAGCTGCTGGAAACTAAGTTGCAGCTTTTCTTGGAGCAGGTCCGCTGTCCTCGGGAGTTTCTTGTCTTTTCGAAGCAGGGGCAGTCCTCAGAGGATGTCGAGGTCGCTGGTCCCTTTGGAAGGCGTCGCTGGAGCAGGATCTTTGGAAGGCAGGAGACAGGCCGGTGAGTTTCTGGAGCCAAGGCAGTTGTCGTCTTCTGGTCTTCCGCTGCAGGGGTTTTCAGCTAGGCAGTCCTTCTTCTTGTAGTTGCAGGAATCAAATTTTCTAGGGTTCAGGGTAGCCCTTAAATACTAAATTTAAGGGCGTGTTTAGGTCTGGGGGGTTAGTAGCCAATGGCTACTAGCCCTGAGGGTGGGTACACCCTCTTTGTGCCTCCTCCCAAGGGGAGGGGGTCACAATCCTAACCCTATTGGGGGAATCCTCCATCTGCAAGATGGAGGATTTCTAAAAGTTAGAGTCACTTCAGCTCAGGACACCTTAGGGGCTGTCCTGACTGGCCAGTGACTCCTCCTTGTTTTTCTCATTATTTTCTCCGGCCTTGCCGCCAAAAGTGGGGCCTGGCCGGAGGGGGCGGGCAACTCCACTAGCTGGAGTGTCCTGCTGGGTTGGCACAAAGGAGGTGAGCCTTTGAGGCTCACCGCCAGGTGTGACAATTCCTGCCTGGGAGAGGTGTTAGCACCTCCACCCAGTGCAGGCTTTGTTACTGGCCTCAGAGTGACAAAGGCACTCTCCCCATGGGGCCAGCAACATGTCTCGGTTTGTGGCAGGCTGCTAAAACTAGTCAGCCTACACAGATAGTCGGTTAAGTTTCAGGGGGCACCTCTAAGGTGCCCTCTGTGGTGTATTTTTCAATAAAATGTACACTGGCATCAGTGTGCATTTATTGTGCTGAGAAGTTTGATACCAAACTTCCCAGTTTTCAGTGTAGCCATCATGGTGCTGTGGAGTTCGTGTTTGACAAACTCCCAGACCATATACTCTTATGGCTACCCTGCACTTACAATGTCTCAGGTTTTGTTTAGACACTGTAGGGGTACCATGCTCACGCACTGGTACCCTCACCTATGGTATAGTGCACCCTGCCTTAGGGCTGTAAGGCCTGCTAGTGGGGTGTCTTACCTATACTGCATAGGCAGTGAGAGGCTGGCATGGCACCCTGAGGGGAGTGCCATGTCGACTTACTCGTTTTGTCCTCACTAGCACACACAAGCTGGCAAGCAGTGTGTCTGTGCTGAGTGAGAGGTCTCCAGGGTGGCATAAGACATGCTGCAGCCCTTAGAGACCTTCCTTGGCATCAGGGCCCTTGGTACTAGAAGTACCAGTTACAAGGGACTTATCTGGATGCCAGGGTCTGCCAATTGTGGATACAAAAGTACAGGTTAGGGAAAGAACACTGGTGCTGGGGCCTGGTTAGCAGGCCTCAGCACACTTTCAATTGTAAACATAGCATCAGCAAAGGCAAAAAGTCAGGGGGCAACCATGCCAAGGAGGCATTTCCTTACACAACCCCCCCCCAAACGAAAGAGGATGAGACTAACCTTTCCCAAGAGAGTCTTCATTTTCTAAGTGGAAGAACCTGGAAAGGCCATCTGCATTGGCATGGGCAGTCCCAGGTCTGTGTTCCACTATAAAGTCCATTCCCTGTAGGGAGATGGACCACCTCAACAGTTTAGGATTTTCACCTTTCATTTGCATCAGCCATTTGAGAGGTCTGTGGTCAGTTTGAACTAGGAAGTGAGTCCCAAAGAGGTATGGTCTCAGCTTCTTCAGGGACCAAACCACAGCAAAGGCCTCCCTCTCAATGGCACTCCAACGCTGCTCCCTGGGGAGTAACCTCCTGCTAATGAAAGCAACAGGCTGGTCAAGGCCATCATCATTTGTTTGGGACAAAACTGCCCCTATCCCATGTTCAGAGGCATCAGTCTGCACAATGAACTGCTTAGAATAATCTGGAGCTTTGAGAACTGGTGCTGAGCACATTGCCTGTTTCAGGGTGTCAAAGGCCTGTTGGCATTCCACAGTCCAGTTTACTTTCTTGGGCATTTTCTTGGAGGTGAGTTCAGTGAGGGCTGTCACAATGGATCCATATCCCTTCACAAACCTCCTGTAGTACCCAGTCAAGCCAAGGAATGCCCTGACTTGAGTCTGGGTTTTTGGAGCTACCCAGTCCAGAATAGTCTGGATCTTGGGTTGGAGTGGCTGAACTTGGCCTCCACCTACAAGGTGTCCCAAGTAAACCACAGTTCCCTGCCCTATCTGGCATTTGGATGCCTTGATAGAGAGGCCTGCAGATTGCAGAGCCTTCAAAACCTTCTTCAGGTGGACCAGGTGATCCTGCCAGGTGGAGCTAAAGACAGCAATATCATCTAGATAAGCTGTGCTAAAGGACTCCAAGCCAGCAAGGACTTGATTCACCAACCTTTGGAAGGTGGCAGGGGCATTCTTTAAACCAAAGGGCATAACAGTAAACTGATAATGCCCATCAGGTGTGGAGAAGGCTGTTTTCTCTTTTGCTCCAGGTGCCATTTTTATTTGCCAGTACCCTGCTGTCAAGTCAAAGGTACTTAAGAATTTGGCAGCACCTAATTTGTCTATGAGCTCATCAGCTCTTGGAATTGGATGAGCATCTGTCTTGGTGACAGAATTGAGCCCTCTGTAGTCCACACAAAACCTCATCTCTTTCTTTCCATCTTTGGTGTGAGGTTTGGGGACTAAGACCACTGGGCTAGCCCAGGGGCTGTCAGAGCGCTCAATTACTCCCAATTCCAGCATCTTGTGGACTTCCACCTTGATGCTTTCCTTAACATGGTCAGATTGTCTAAAGATTTTGTTCTTGACAGGCATGCTGTCTCCTGTGTCCACATCATGGGTACACAGGTGTGTCTGACCAGGGGTTAAGGAGAAGAGTTCAGGAAACTGTTGTAGGACTCTCCTACAATCAGCTTGTTGTTGGCCAGAGAGGGTGTCTGAGTAGATCACTCCATCTACTGTGCCATCTTTTGGGTCTGATGACAGAAGATCAGGGAGAGGTTCACTCTCTGCCTCCTGATCCTCATCTGTTACCATCAACAGATTGACATCAGCCCTGTCGTGGAAGAGCTTAAGGCGGTTTACATGGATCACCCTCTTGGGGCTCCTGCTTGTGCCCAGGTCCACCAGGTAGGTGACCTGACTCTTCCTTTCTAGTACTGGGTAAGGGCCACTCCATTTGTCCTGGAGTGCCCTGGGAGCCACAGGCTCCAGAACCCAGACTTTCTGCCCTGGTTGGAACTCAACCAGTGCAGCCTTTTGGTCATACCAAAACTTCTGGAGCTGTTGGCTGGCCTCAAGGTTTTTGGTCGCCTTTTCCATGTACTCTGCCATTCTAGAGCGAAGGCCAAGTACATAGTCCACTATGTCCTGTTTAGGCTCATGGAGAGGTCTCTCCCAGCCTTCTTTAACAAGGGCAAGTGGTCCCCTTACAGGATGACCAAACAGGAGTTCAAAGGGTGAGAATCCTACTCCCTTCTGTGGCACCTCTCTGTAAGCGAAAAGCAGACATGGCAAGAGGACATCCCATCTCCTTTTGAGCTTTTCTGGGAGCCCCATGATCATGCCTTTTAATGTCTTGTTGAATCTCTCAACCAAGCCATTAGTTTGTGGATGGTATGGTGTAGTGAATTTATAAGTCACTCCACACTCATTCCACATGTGCTTTAGGTATGCTGACATGAAGTTGGTACCTCTGTCAGACACCACCTCCTTAGGGAAACCCACTCTGGTAAAGATACCAATGAGGGCCTTGGCTACTGCAGGGGCAGTAGTCGACCTAAGGGGAATAGCTTCAGGATACCTGGTAGCATGATCCACTACTACCAGGATATACATATTTCCTGAGGCTGTGGGAGGTTCCAGTGGACCAACTATGTCCACACCCACTCTTTCAAAGGGAACCCCCACCACTGGAAGTGGAATGAGGGGGGCCTTTGGATGCCCACCTGTCTTACCACTGGCTTGACAGGTGGGGCAGGAGAGGCAAAACTCCTTAACCATGTTGGACATATTGGGCCAGTAGAAGTGGTTGACTAACCTCTCCCACGTCTTGGTTTGTCCCAAATGTCCAGCAAGGGGAATGTCATGGGCCAATGTTAGGATGAACTCTCTGAACAGCTGAGGCACTACCACTCTCCTAGTGGCACCAGGTTTGGGGTCTCTGGCCTCAGTGTACAGGAGTCCATCTTCCCAATAGACCCTATGCGTTCCATTTTTCTTGCCTTTGGACTCTTCAGCAGCTTGCTGCCTAAGGCCTTCAAGAGAGGGACAGGTTTCTTGTCCCTTACACAGCTCCTCCCTTGAGGGTCCCCCTGGGCCTAAGAGCTCAACCTGATAAGGTTCAAGCTCCAAAGGCTCAGTTCCCTCAGAGGGCAGAACTTCTTCCTGAGAAGAGAGGTTCCCTTTCTTTCGCTGTGTTGCAGTTGGTTTCCCAACTGACTTTCCTTTCCTCTTGGTAGGCTGGGCCATTCTTCCAGACTCCAGCTCTACTTGTTCACCCTGTGCCTTGCACTGTGCTCTGGTTTTCACACACACCAGTTCAGGGATACCCAGCATTGCTGCATGGGTTTTTAGTTCTACCTCAGCCCATGCTGAGGACTCCAGGTCATTTCCAAGCAGACAGTCCACTGGGATATTTGAGGAGACCACCACCTGTTTCAGGCCATTGACCCCTCCCCATTCTAAAGTAACCATTGCCATGGGATGTACTTTTCTCTGATTGTCAGCGTTGGTGACTGTGTAGGTTTTTCCAGTCAGGTATTGGCCAGGGGAAACCAGTTGCTCTGTCACCATGGTGACACTGGCACCTGTATCCCTCAGGCCCTCTATTCTAGTCCCATTAATTAAGAGTTGCTGTCTGTATTTTTGCATGTTAGGCGGCCAGACAGCTAGTGTGGCTAAATCCACCCCACCCTCAGAAACTAGAGTAGCTTCAGTGTGGACCCTGATTTGCTCTGGGCACACTGTTGATCCCACTTGGAGACTAGCCATACCAGTGTTACCTGGATGGGAGTTTGGAGTGGAACCTTTCTTGGGACAGGCCTTGTCTCCAGTTTGGTGTCCATGCTGTTTACAGCTATGACACCAGGCCTTTTTGGGATCAAAGTTTTTACCCTTGTACCCATTGTTTTGTGAAGAGGCTCTGGGCCCACCCTCCTGTGCAGGTTTTTGGGGGCCTGTAGAAGACTCTTTACTATTTTTAGTTTTGGTTGTCTCATCACCCTTCCCCTGGGGAGTCTTTGTGACCCCTTTCTTTTGGTCACCCCCTGTTGAAGTCTTGGACACCCTTGTCTTGACCCAATGGTCCGCCTTCTTTCCCAATTCTTGGGGAGAAATTGGTCCTAGGTCTACCAGATGCTGATGCAGTTTATCATTGAAACAATTACTTAACAGGTGTTCTTTCACAAATAAATTGTACAGCCCATCATAATTACTTACACCACTGCCTTGAATCCAACCATCTAGTGTTTTCACTGAGTAGTCTACAAAGTCAACCCAGGTCTGGCTCGAGGATTTTTGAGCCCCCCTGAATCTAATCCTATACTCCTCAGTGGAGAATCCAAAGCCCTCAATCAGGGTACCCTTCATGAGGTCATAAGATTCTGCATCTTGTCCAGAGAGTGTGAGGAGTCTATCCCTACACTTTCCTGTGAACATTTCCCAAAGGAGAGCACCCCAGTGAGATCTGTTCACTTTTCTGGTTACACAAGCCCTCTCAAAAGCTGTGAACCATTTGGTGATGTCATCACCATCTTCATATTTAGTTACAATCCCTTTAGGGATTTTCAACATGTCAGGAGAATCTCTGACCCTATTTATGTTGCTGCCACCATTGATGGGTCCTAGGCCCATCTCTTGTCTTTCCCTCTCTATGGCTAGGATCTGTCTTTCCAAAGCCAATCTTTTGGCCATCCTGGCTAACTGGATGTCCTCTTCACTGGGGCTATCCTCAGTGATTTCAGAGGTGTTGGTCTCTCCTGTGAGGGAACCAGAATCTCTGACTATTATTTTTGGAGTCAGGGTTTGAGGGACCCTGTTCTCCCTAGATAAGATTGGTAGGGGGGAATTGTCCTCCAAGTCACTATCCTCTTCCTCTGAGTTGCCACCCTCAGAGGGGTTGGCCTTTTCAAACTCTGCCAAAAGCTCCTGGAGCTGTATTTTGGTAGGTTTGGGGCCCATTGTTATTTTCTTTATTTTACAGAGTGACCTTAGCTCCCTCATCTTAAGATGGAGGTAAGGTGTGGTGTCGAGTTCCACCACAGTCACATCTGTGCTAGACATTTTGCTTCTAAAAGTTGGAATACTTTTTAAGAATCTACAACTGGTTCTAGAATCTAATTCAAACTTTTACAAACTTTTAAACTCTAAAAGAAATGCTAAACAGGATCTAACACAAGGCCCTAGCAGGTCTTTTAAGAATTTAGAAAACTTTTCAAATTGCAAAAATCAATTTCTAATGACAATTTTGGAATTTGTCGTGTGATCAGGTATTGGCTGAGTAGTCCAGCAAATGCAAAGTCTTGTACCCCACCGCTGATCCACCAATGTAGGAAGTTGGCTCTGTATGTGCTATTTCAAAGTAAGGAATAGCATGCACAGAGTCCAAGGGTTCCCCTTAGAGGTAAAATAGTGGTAAAAATAGATAATACTAATGCTCTATTTTGTGGTAGTGTGGTCGAGTAGTAGGCTTATCCAAGGAGTAGTGTTAAGCATTTGTTGTACATACACATAGACAATAAATGAGGTACACACACTCAGAGACAAATCCAGCCAATAGGTTTTGTTATAGAAAAATATCTTTTCTTAGTTTATTTTAAGAACCACAGGTTCAAATTTAACATGTAATATCTTGTTTGAAAGGTATTGCAGGTAAGTACTTTAGGAACTTCAAATCATCAAAATTGCAGGTATACTTTTCAAGTTATTCACAAATAGCTGTTTTAAAAGTGGACACAGTGCAATTTTCACAGTTCCTAGGGGAGGTAAGTATTTGTTAGGTTAACCAGGTAAGTAAGACACTTACAGGGCTTAGTTCTTGGTCCAAGGTAGCCCACCGTTGGGGGTTCAGAGCAACCCCAAAGTCACCACACCAGCAGCTCAGGGCCGGTCAGGTGCAGAGTTCAAAGTGGTGCCCAAAACACATAGGCTAGAATGGAGAGAAGGGGGGTGCCCCGGTTCCGGTCTGCTTGCAGGTAAGTACCCGCGTCTTCGGAGGGCAGACCAGGGGGGTTTTGTAGGGCACCGGGGGGGACACAAGTCCACACAGAAATTTCACCCTCAGCGGCGCGGGGGCGGCCGGGTGCAGTGTAGAAACCAGCGTCGGGTTCGCAATGTTAGTCTATGAGAGATCTCGGGATCTCTTCAGCGCTGCAGGCAGGCAAGGGGGGGATTCCTCGGGGAAACCTCCACTTGGGCAAGGGAGAGGGACTCCTGGGGGTCACTTCTCCAGTGAAAGTCCGGTCCTTCAGGTCCTGGGGGCTGCGGGTGCAGGGTCTCTCCCAGGCGTCGGGACTTTAGGTTCAAAGAGTCGCGGTCAGGGGAAGCCTCGGGATTCCCTCTGCAGGCGGCGCTGTGGGGGCTCAGGGGGGACAGGTTTTGGTACTCACAGTATCAGAGTAGTCCTGGGGTCCCTCCTGAGGTGTTGGATCGCCACCAGCCGCGTCGGGGTCGCCGGGTGCAGTGTTGCAAGTCTCACGCTTCTTGCGGGGAGCTTGCAGGGTTCTTTCAAAGCTGCTGGAAACAAAGTTGCAGCTTTTCTTGGAGCAGGTCCGCTGTCCTCGGGAGTTTCTTGTCTTTTCGAAGCAGGGGCAGTCCTCAGAGGATGTCGAGGTCGCTGGTCCCTTTGGAAGGCGTCGCTGGAGCAGGATCTTTGGAAGGCAGGAGACAGGCCGGTGAGTTTCTGGAGCCAAGGCAGTTGTCGTCTTCTGGTCTTCCGCTGCAGGGGTTTTCAGCTAGGCAGTTCTTCTTCTTGTAGTTGCAGGAATCTAATTTTCTAGGGTTCAGGGTAGCCCTTAAATACTAAATTTAAGGGCGTGTTTAGGTCTGGGGGGTTAGTAGCCAATGGCTACTAGCCCTGAGGGTGGGTACACCCTCTTTGTGCCTCCTCCCAAGGGGAGGGGGTCACAATCCTAACCCTATTGGGGGAATCCTCCATCTGCAAGATGGAGGATTTCTAAAAGTTAGAGTCACTTCAGCTCAGGACACCTTAGGGGCTGTCCTGACTGGCCAGTGACTCCTCCTTGTTTTTCTCATTATTTTCTCCGGCCTTGCCGCCAAAAGTGGGGCCTGGCCGGAGGGGGCGGGCAACTCCACTAGCTGGAGTGTCCTGCTGGGTTGGCACAAAGGAGGTGAGCCTTTGAGGCTCACCGCCAGGTGTGACAATTCCTGCCTGGGAGAGGTGTTAGCACCTCCACCCAGTGCAGGCTTTGTTACTGGCCTCAGAGTGACAAAGGCACTCTCCCCATGGGGCCAGCAACATGTCTCGGTTTGTGGCAGGCTGCTAAAACTAGTCAGCCTACACAGATAGTCGGTTAAGTTTCAGGGGGCACCTCTAAGGTGCCCTCTGTGGTGTATTTTTCAATAAAATGTACACTGGCATCAGTGTGCATTTATTGTGCTGAGAAGTTTGATACCAAACTTCCCAGTTTTCAGTGTAGCCATTATGGTGCTGTGGAGTTCGTGTTTGACAAACTCCCAGACCATATACTCTTATGGCTACCCTGCACTTACAATGTCTCAGGTTTTGTTTAGACACTGTAGGGGTACCATGCTCACGCACTGGTACCCTCACCTATGGTATAGTGCACCCTGCCTTAGGGCTGTAAGGCCTGCTAGTGGGGTGTCTTACCTATACTGCATAGGCAGTGAGAGGCTGGCATGGCACCCTGAGGGGAGTGCCATGTCGACTTACTCGTTTTGTCCTCACTAGCACACACAAGCTGGCAAGCAGTGTGTCTGTGCTGAGTGAGAGGTCTCCAGGGTGGCATAAGACATGCTGCAGCCCTTAGAGACCTTCCTTGGCATCAGGGCCCTTGGTACTAGAAGTACCAGTTACAAGGGACTTATCTGGATGCCAGGGTCTGCCAATTGTGGATACAAAAGTACAGGTTAGGGAAAGAACACTGGTGCTGGGGCCTGGTTAGCAGGCCTCAGCACACTTTCAATTGTAAACATAGCATCAGCAAAGGCAAAAAGTCAGGGGGCAACCATGCCAAGGAGGCATTTCCTTACAGCACCCTGAGGGGAGTGCCATGTCGACTTACTCGTTTTGTCCTCACTAGCACACACAAGCTGGCAAGCAGTGTGTCTGTGCTGAGTGAGAGGTCTCCAGGGTGGCATAAGACATGCTGCAGCCCTTAGAGACCTTCCTTGGCATCAGGGCCCTTGGTACTAGAAGTACCAGTTACAAGGGACTTATCTGGATGCCAGGGTCTGCCAATTGTGGATACAAAAGTACAGGTTAGGGAAAGAACACTGGTGCTGGGGCCTGGTTAGCAGGCCTCAGCACACTTTCAATTGCAAACATAGCATCAGCAAAGGCAAAAAGTCAGGGGGCAACCATGCCAAGGAGGCATTTCCTTACAATTAGGAACTTTGAATCATTTCAATTGCATGTATACTTTTCAAGTTATTCACAAATAGCTATTTTAAAAGTGGACACAGTGCAATTTTCACAGTTCCTGGGGGAGGTAAGTATTTGTTAGTTTTACCAGGTAAGTAAGACACTTACAGGGTTCAGTTCTTGGTCCAAGATAGCCCACCGTTGGGGGTTCAGAGCAACCCCAAAGTTACCACACCAGCAGCTCAGGGCCGGTCGGGTGCAGAGTTCAAAGTGGTGCCCAAAACGCATAGGCTTCAATGGAGAGAAGGGGGGGGCCCCGGTTCCAGTCTGCCAGCAGGTAAGTACCCGCGTCTTCGGAGGGCAGACCAGGGGGGTTTTGTAGGGCACCGGGGGGGGACACAAGCCCACACAGAAATTTCACCCTCAGCGGCGCGGGGGCGGCCGGGTGCATGTTAGAACAAGCGTCTGGTTCGCAATGGAAGTCAATGAGAGATCAAGGGATCTCTTCAGCGCTGCAGGCAGGCAAGGGGGGGCTTCCTCGGGGAAACCTCCACTTGGACAAGGGAGAGGGACTCCTGGGGGTCACTTCTGCAGTGAAAGTCCGGTCCTTCAGGTCCTGGGGGCTGCGGGTGCAGGGTCTTTTCCAGGCGTCGGGACTTAGGTTTCAGAGAGTCGCGGTCAGGGGAAGCCTCGGGATTCCCTCTGCAGGCGGCGCTGTGGGGGCTCAGGGGGGACAGGTTTTGGTACTCACAGTCGTAGAGTAGTCCGGGGGTCGTCCCTGAGGTGTTGGTTCTCCACCAGCCGAGTCGGGGTCGCCGGGTGCAGTGTTGCAAGTCTCACGCTTCTTGCGGGGAGATTGCAGGGTTCTTTAAAGCTGCTCCTTTGGATAAAGTTGCAGTCTTTTTGGAGCAGGTCCGCTGTCCTCGGGAGTTTCTTGTCGTCGTCGAAGCAGGGCAGTCCTCAGAGGATGCAGAGGTCGCTGGTCCCTTTGGAAGGCGTCGCTGGAGCAGAGTTCTTTGGAAGGCAGGAGACAGGCCGGTGAGTTTCGGGAGCCAAGGCAGTTGTTGTATTCTGGTCTTCCTCTGCAGGGGTTTTCAGCTAGGCAGTCCTTCTTGTTGTTGCAGGAATCTAAATCTTTAGGTTCAGGGAAGCCCTTAAATACTAAATTTAAGGGCGTGTTTAGGTCTGGGGGGTTAGTAGCCAATGGCTACTAGCCCTGAGGGTGGGTACACCCTCTTTGTGCCTCCTCCCAAGGGGAGG
Organism: Pleurodeles waltl; assembly: GCF_031143425.1. Lineage (NCBI taxonomy): Eukaryota > Metazoa > Chordata > Amphibia > Caudata > Salamandridae > Pleurodeles > Pleurodeles waltl. The sequence continues at coordinate 389,711,471 of NC_090448.1, forward strand.
GGGTCACAGTCCTAACCCTATTGGGGGAATCCTCCATCTGCAAGATAGAGGATTTCTAAAAGTTAGTCACCTCAGCTCAGGACACCTTAGGGGCTGTCCTGACTGGCCAGTGACTCCTCCTTGTGGCTTTCTTTGTTCCCTCCAACCTTGCCGCCAAAAGTGGGGGCCGTGGCCGGAGGGGGCGGGCAACTCCACTAAGCTGGAGTGCCCTGCTGGGCTGTGACAAAGGGGTGAGCCTTTGAGGCTCACCGCCAGGTGTTACAGCTCCTGCCTGGGGGAGGTGTTAGCATCTCCACCCAGTGCAGGCTTTGTTACTGGCCTCAGAGTGACAAAGGCACTCTCCCCATGGGGCCAGCAACATGTCTCTAGTGTGGCAGGCTGCTGGAACTAGTCAGCCTACACAGACAGTCGGTTAAGTTTCAGGGGGCACCTCTAAGGTGCCCTCTGGGGTGTATTTTGCAATACAATGTACACTGGCATCAGTGTGTGTAGGAAGTTGGCTCTGTATGTGCTATTTCAAAGTAAGGAATAGCATGCACAGAGTCCAAGGGTTCCCCTTAGAGGTAAAATAGTGGTAAAAATAGATAATACTAATGCTCTATTTTGTGGTAGTGTGGTCGAGTAGTAGGCTTATCCAAGGAGTAGTGTTAAGCATTTGTTGTACATACACATAGACAATAAATGAGGTACACACACTCAGAGACAAATCCAGCCAATAGGTTTTTGTATAGAAAAATATATTTTCTTAGTTTATTTTAAGAACCACAGGTTCAAATTCTACATGTAATATCTCATTCGAAAGGTATTGCAGGTAAGTACTTTAGGAACTTTAAATCATAAATATATTGCATGTATACTTTTCAAGTTATTGACAAATAGCGGTTTTAAAAGTGGATACTTAGTGCAATTTTCACAGTTCCTAGGGGAGGTAAGTTTTTGTTAGGTTTACCAGGTAAGTAAGACACTTACAGGGTTCAGTTCTTGGTCCAAGGTAGCCCACCGTTGGGGGTTCAGAGCAACCCCAAAGTCACCACACCAGCAGCTCAGGGCCGGTCAGGTGCAGAGTTCAAAGTGGTGCCCAAAACACATAGGCTAGAATGGAGAGAAGGGGTGCCCCGGTTCCGGTCTGCTTGCAGGTAAGTACCCGCGTCTTCGGAGGGCATACCAGGGGGGTTTTGTAGGGCACCGGGGGGGACACAAGCCCACACAGAAATTTCACCCTCAGCAGCGCGGGGGCGGCCGGGTGCAGTGTAGAAACAAGCGTCGGGTTCGCAATGTTAGTCTATGAGAGATCTCGGGATCTCTTCAGCGCTGCAGGCAGGCAAGGGGGGGATTCCTCGGGGAAACCTCCACTTGGGCAAGGGAGAGGGACTCCTGGGGGTCACTTCTCCAGTGAAAGTCCGGTCCTTCAGGTCCTGGGGGCTGCGGGTGCAGGGTCTCTCCCAGGCGTCGGGACTTTGGATTCAAAGAGTCGCGGTCAGGGGAAGCCTCGGGATTCCCTCTGCAGGCGGCGCTGTGGGGGCTCAGGGGGGACAGGTTTTGGTACTCACAGTATCAGAGTAGTCCTGGGGTCCCTCCTGAGGTGCTGGATCTCCACCAGCCGAGTCGGGGTCGCCGGGTGCAGTGTTGCAAGTCTCACGCTTCTTGCGGGGAGCTTGCAGGGTTCTTTCAAGGCTGCTGGAAACAAAGTTGCAGCCTTTCTTGGAGCAGGTCCGCTGTCCTCGGGAGTTTCTTGTCTTTTCGAAGCAGGGGCAGTCCTCAGAGGATGTCGAGGTCGCTGGTCCCTTTGGAAGGCGTCGCTGGAGCAGGATCTTTGGAAGGCAGGAGACAGGCCGGTGAGTTTCTGGAGCCAAGGCAGTTGTCGTCTTCTGGTCTTCCTCTGCAGGGGTTTTCAGCTAGGCAGTCCTTCTTGTAGTTGCAGGAATCTAATTTTCTAGGGTTCAGGGTAGCCCTTAAATACTAAATTTAAGGGCGTGTTTAGGTCTGGGGGGTTAGTAGCCAATGGCTACTAGCCCTGAGGGTGGGTACACCCTCTTTGTGTCTCCTCCCAAGGGGAGGGGGTCACAATCCTAACCCTATTGGGGGAATCCTCCATCTGCAAGATGGAGGATTTCTAAAAGTTAGAGTCACCTCAGCTCAGGACACCTTAGGGGCTGTCCTGACTGGCCAGTGACTCCTCCTTGTTACTTTCTTTGTTCCCTCCAGCCTTGCCGCCAAAAGTGGGGGCCGTGGCCGGAGGGGGCGGGCAACTCCACTAAGCTGGAGTGCCCTGCTGGGCTGTGACAAAGGGGTGAGCCTTTGAGGCTCACCGCCAGGTGTCACAGCTCCTGCCTGGGGGAGGTGTTAGCATCTCCACCCAGTGCAGGCTTTGTTACTGGCCTCAGAGTGACAAAGGCACTCTCCCCATGGGGCCAGCAACATGTCTCTGGTGTGGCAGGCTGCTGGAACTAGTCAGCCTACACAGACAGTCGGTTAAGTTTCAGGGGGCACCTCTAAGGTGCCCTCTGTGGTGTATTTTACAATAAAATGTACACTGGCATCAGTGTGCATTTATTGTGCTGAGAAGTTTGATACCAAACTTCCCAGTTTTCAGTGTAGCCATTATGGTGCTGTGGAGTTCGTGTTTGACAGACTCCCAGACCATATACTCTTATGGCTACCCTGCACTTACAATGTCTAAGGTTTTGTTTAGACACTGTAGGGGTACCATGCTCATGCACTGGTACCCTCACCTATGGTATAGTGCACCCTGCCTTAGGGCTGTAAGGCCTGCTAGAGGGGTGTCTTACCTATACTGCATAGGCAGTGAGAGGCTGGCATGGCACCCTGAGGGGAGTGCCATGTCGACTTACTCGTTTTGTCCTCACTAGCACACACAAGCTGGCAAGCAATGTGTCTGTGCTGAGTGAGAGGTCTCCAGGGTGGCATAAGACATGCTGCAGCCCTTAGAGACCTTCCTTGGCATCAGGGCCCTTGGTACTAGAAGTACCAGTTACAAGGGACTTATCTGGATGCCAGGGTCTGCCAATTGTGGATACAAAAGTACAGGTTAGGGAAAGAACACTGGTGCTGGGGCCTGGTTAGCAGGCCTCAGCACACTTTCAATTGTAAACATAGCATCAGCAAAGGCAAAAAGTCAGGGGGCAACCATGCCAAGGAGGCATTTCCTTACAGTGTGCATTTATTGTGCTGAGAAGTTTGATACCAAACTTCCCAGTTTTCAGTGTAGCCATTATGGTGCTGTGGAGTTCGTGTTTGACAAACTCCCAGACCATATACTCTTATGGCTACCCTGCACTTACAATGTCTAAGGTTTTGCTTAGACACTGTAGGGGTACCATGCTCATGCACTGGTACCCTCACCTATGGTATAGTGCACCCTGCCTTAGGGCTGTAAGGCCTGCTAGAGGGGTGACTGACCTATACTTGCATAGGCAGTGAGAGGCTGGCATGGCACCCTGAGGGGAGTGCCATGTCGACTTACTCGTTTTGTTCTCACTAGCACACACAAGCTGGTAAGCAGTGTGTCTGTGCTGGGTGAGGGGTCTCTAGGGTGGCATAATACATGCTGCAGCCCTTAGAGACCTTCCCTGGCATCAGGGCCCTTGGTACTAGAAGTACCAGTTACAAGGGACTTATCTGGATGCCAGGGTCTGCCAATTGTGGATACAAAAGTACAGGTTAGGGAAAGAACACTGGTGCTGGGGCCTGGTTAGCAGGCCTCAGCACACTTTCAATTCAAAACATAGAATCAGCAAAGGCAAAAAGTCAGGGGGTAACCATGCCAAGGAGGAATTTCCTTACAGCAGACTTTATGTATAATGTGTAGAGAAAGAAACCAGGAACACTTCTTCCTGCCCCTCTGACACCATACAACAAGCACATCACAGACTTCCTATGTTTACAAAGAACATTCATCAGCTGAGCTTGGTTCTAACACTGCGATTTCAAGACACAAACTTTCACTACAACACTTTGGGCCAGGCAGGCACTGCTCACATTGCAAGCAGTGATCTGTAAATAAATGAAAAAGCACACAAATAAGCACACGCCTCCCCCTTTTAAATAAGAACAAGCAAATATAGATTATCAACCATTATGTACACAATTTTGTCTCTTACCAATGGGCGATGAAAACACATGTTTTTACGAGTAAGTGTGCCATAGTCTTTTCTTAGCCTGACTTATGCCTGTATTTCCCTGCATACTTTGTGAATCGGGTTAAATGTCTACATACCTTAGTGACTCCAGCCAACGAGGTCTCATCAAGGCTTCCCAGACTCATAAAGCAATACTGGAAGCTGCAAGTATGAGTGCATTACACTGGTGGTGCTGGTAACATGATACCACGTAACATAACAAACCTACATAACTGAACACTTTATTTCCAAACTCAAATGTAGTTCAAGTCGCATTTAGATAGTCACCACAACATAATGTATTCCTCATGTCAAGACCGTTTGGCTTTTCAGTGCTTTTTTTTTTTATGTAAGACTTCTGCTCTGAAGCTAAACAGGCACTAACTTTTCCTCACTTAAAGTTTAACAGATTTTTGCCTGGGAACCATTTTTTCCCCTGAATGCGTTTGATACAGTGTGGGCGATATTTAAAATATCTATGCTGTGACGTAATAAGTCATGAATATTCTTTGGACAACGTGAGTCGGGCTGGGCAGCCCTCCCTTCTCGAGGTACTGGAAAAGGGAAAGGCACAAACAGAAGCGCATGGCAAGGAAGGAGGGGCACCCAGACTGTTGAAGGAAGGGCACGAGACTTCAAGTGGGCATGCCAAGGAAGGGCACTGAGACTGTGGAAGTAATATTTTTGGAACTCAAACTTCACCTCAACTGTCTTTTCTGGTACAAAGCGTGCCAGTGAATAGCAGTGCAGGCTCAGACAGACACAGAAAGCATGAATCAGATTTAAGTATACAACCAGATATGGAAAACTCATATGTTCTGATTTTTTTATTTAATCCTTTTCTGTGGTACGTAATACTGTGATCACTGTTCATAAAATGATAGCAAATGCAGGAGGTTGATTTTATTGAATGAACTAACAATATTCGTTTGCTGGGTTTGACTCTTAATAGCTAGGAATGGCAAGACTGAGCACAGACTAGAACAAGTTCATGCTGTATGAAACATGAGCTCCAAGGGGAGAGACGAGGAAATAAAACGTAGTTCACCCACACTGAAGTACATCAGCAATCATGCAACAATCCAAGTAACAGTTTGCAAGGCGTGACAAACACACCCTCGAAGCGGGACAAACGTAAAGCACTCACCAATTACATGAAGTGATTTTTTTTTTTTTAAAGGCAGGCCCAGGAACAAATGAAAATGAAGGGCTTGAGATGGATGTGATTAAAAGTCCACAACACTTACAACAGGTCAAAGCATTTGCACATTCGATCTAAAAAGAGAGCACATCTGAGGTTTCATCTATCACTGAGCTGCATTCTGGAATTGATGGACATTTTTTTGCTGCCCTAATCTACAGTGCAGTTTGCTCTTTTAATCTGAGGCTGCCTGCCTCTGGAAACAGTGTGCTTCATGTTTTTTTTTTTTTTTTTTTTTTTTTTTTTAATAAAGAGGGGAAATATTATGGAGTTTGTCAACAATAAAAGTCAAATATTTTTTGTACATGTAGTCTTGGCCATAAGTGGCTTCTGAAAATCTTTCGTCACTTTAGGATTTGTGCTAATGATCTAAATACGGCTTACATTAATTCTACAGTTAAAGTAATCCCTTTTTCCCACTACCATCTGACAGTTCATTCTGCAGTAAACGCCTATGTTTGATAGTTGGTACAGAAAGTTCTTATGGTGTTCGACTGCCATTTGGGTAAGAGGGATCTTTTCTTATGGCTTACATTTTTTTGCAGAAGTCCCTTCTAAGCTTTGGTGTTCACATAGGATTTCAAGACAGAGTGCACTGTTTTTCTGTAAGCGTGTGCTGCATATCTGTACACCTTTATTTAATTTTACAGTTTCAAAGAGAGGCCTTTTAGAAGTTACAGTCCCTGGCTTCCGCATAATTGCTGCCTTTTTAAAACGAAAATAAGTTACTTTTGTATGGGTATATAAAAACCTTAATTCTCTTGAAGCGTTCTGCGATTCCACACACAATTGGACTGTTCATTGTTTGAGTTAATTTAAGATTTCTACCATTAAGCAAGATTACAAGTAATGTACATTTTCTGCCTGTGAAAGGCTTATTATAAGTTTGAGTTTTCTCTTCCCCTCTAGCTACACAGTCAGCACAATGGTATGCGTGGGGTCCCCCGAACATGCAGTGCCGCCTCTGTGCCTCATGCTGGATCTACTGGAAGAAGTATGGGGGGCTGAAGACTCCCACACAGCTAGAGGGTGCTGCACGAAGTGTGACGGTAAAGAAACTGATCTCTTTAAATACTCTGTTTCTTATACAAAGTTGCAAGAACACTGGCTGGCATATAGTGATGTTTCTATTTTAGGCAGACATGTTGTGGACCCGACGTACCTGCACAGATTAAGGTGGCTGTCTGGCCCATGCTCTGAACTACTCAAACCAGAATGTTAAACATTGTAGTCCTGGGATGGGCAGATGCCCTTACAAAGGTTTTCGGATTATCTGAATTCACCTGTTCTACAATGTCTTTTCTTTGCCTCTTGTTCCCAACTTGGTTCATAAGCTCAAAAAACAGCAGAAAGCACCAAATGGTACTGGCAGACTTTCATTGAATCAAATGATTTTACTGCATTGTTGTGCTTGAGTATTTATATTCTGTTACCTTTCTCACAAAGTAGGCTTCTCTGCTGATTTTACACATGGTCAGGGTTTAGGGTACTCCCAAACAATTCCTGAGCTTACCTTTTTGGTGCCTTGAGTTTGACTACAGCTATGTTTGTGTCTTAGAGTGAGATTAGTATTCCAGTAGCAACATGAAATCCCTCACCTGAAGATATATTAGAGCAGTATACTTTTGTTTCTAGGCTCTGGGAAATCAAATTAATCCTCTAACCCCTGTTTTTTGTACAAGTCATTTTATTGGTTTTTCTCTGGACTGTTTCTGGTATCCAGAGAAATTGCTGTAAGAGTTACATGGTCTTAGAATTTCCAAGTTTTAATATGTTTTGCCAAGAGACTTTGATGGGGGCTTCTAGTTGCAAATTCCTTACCTTAGAATTTCCCTCAGGCGTCAGACTGGATCTGGAGATTTTTCTTTGAGCAGTACCCTTGCGTGGCGTCTGTGGACACCGCGGGCGTCATTGCCATCGTGGTCGCCGTGATGATGTCGAGTGTCATATATAGAAGCCGCCTCAGCTCGGTGACGTCAGTTCTTTTCAATCCACAACATGCGCTGATCTGGAGAGAGCTACCCTAGGTCAAATTTTGACCAACGTCGACACTTATGTTGAGTGTTTGGTGCTTCGACCAGGTCCCTGAAGACCGGTGTCAAGCTTTGTGTGGCTTGTCATCACATGATGTCGGTGACAAATCCACACTGGGTGTATTTGTGGTTCCTGGAGCACAACCACGACCTGAATTTGTGCTCCAAGTTGTGGACCATGCACCCAAAGGCTTTGAGGGAGTGCCTGATGCACGACTCCGCATCATTCCTGGTCTCGCTCGAGAGGAAGGTCTCGTCGTCCTCCAAGTCGGGTTAGTCAGGTAAGAAGTAGTTAAGGAAGGCTAGGTATCCTTCGACTTCACCCTGTCGCTCATCTGATGTGACACGGGAGGAGCTCTAGGCTGCCGTCCTCAGAGCCAACATCTGGGTCCCCTCCCCGACTTTCTGGGAGCCGGAGCGACCCCTGCCCAATCGAAAATTCTGTGAGGCCATGTGTCTCATTTTTGGGCAGTCCGAACCCCTTTCGGTACCTTCGGGCCCCAGGTGTTTGGCTGGGGGACCTTTGGGTTCTGCACTGGTGGCTCCAGCCACAGCCCCAGAGGACCCCTCCGGATCCGCTACCAGATCTGTACCGATGCCGATCATACCTTTTGAGACCTTCTCTGGCGCCGGTTTGATCCTCTGCGCTCCCAACGTCAGTTGTGCCCATGATTGACGTTGACGCGATCCTAATCCCCGACGACTGTCAGAGCTGCGTCGGCCACCGCCACCCTCTTCTTTGATGGGATCTCTTCACCCCAGGTTAGATTCAGACCCTTATTCTTATGGGTTTGAATACAGGGAAGGATTGGAAGGGTCCCTTGACCCATATGAATACTAGGACGACCCTAATATGGACTGGGCACAGGAATACTTCTCCAGAGGCTGGCATGCTTTCTTCTCCTACCGTGGCTATGGTGGAGGGAGCCTCATATTCTATGGTGGTCAGTAGGGCGGATGAGGTCCTTGGACTTGAGCTGCCTACTGTTGAAGTTTGGTCTAATCTCTTGACGGAGGTGCTTCAACCCAGGGGCTTTCACATCTGAGCCTCTCCTATCTTTCAATGAAGCCCTCACTGATGTCCTTCTGGGTACTTGGTCCAGGCCCGCACAGGTGCTGCCGTGAACATGACGATCGCTCACCATCATCATCCCACCCCGAACAACCCTACATTCTGTCCCAACACCCCACGTCTTAGCACCTTGTTATCCAGGCATCCTCTTCATCTGGCGTATTCCCTTCCACACCTTTAGATCAGGAATCAGACTGGACCAACTTGGGAAGATGATGTTTTCTTCCTCCAGTCTGGCGTTGCGGTCAGTGAACACTGCATGCCCTTTGGTCCGTTATACTCACTCCCTGTGGGATGCGGTCATGCACATCTTGCCCCAGATACCGAAGGTGGCCTGGACTGTCCTCTCCCAAGCAGTTGCTGATGGGAGAGATGCAGCGAAGTTCACTATTTGATGTGGGCTGAACACAGCCGACTCACTAGGTAGATCAGTGGCATTGACAGTGGCCTTGAGGCGCCAAGCCTGGTTGAGGACATCTGGTTTCTCAGGGGATGTCCAACCGACCCCTGGACCATGTCCTTTGATGGCACCTGTCTCTTTGGAGACAAGGCAGATTCTGTGCTTGAGAGGTTCAAGGACTCCCGGGCTGTGGCTCGGTCCTTTGGCCTTTCGACTGCCCCTCATCCCCAACAGTCCACCTTTCGCCGCCACGGAAGGGGTTCCCTGTTGCGTCACTTTCCCAGCCACCGTGCCACCTATGCTGATCAGCCACTGAGTGGCCTGAGATGCGGAATCCCACGGGCTCGTGGGACTGGAAACCAGAGGTCTGCCAAGTCCAACCCTGCTGCAGCCTCCAAGCCTTCCTAGTCCATCCGACCACTCAAGACTAGTTGGTGGCAGTATTTGCCATCACCTGCCCCACTGGGAATCCATCACTACGGACAGGTGGGTTTCGCAGATCGTCCGAAAAGGCTACTCCCTCCCCTTTGAGGATCATCTGGCTCTTCTCCGCAAGGAGGTTGTGGCTCTCTTGACCAAGGAAGCCATAGAGAGGTCCCTGCGCCAGAAGTAGGTTGTGGTTATTATTCCTGCTGCTTTCTAGTGCCCAGAAAGTACAAGGGCTTACGTCCTATCCTAGACCTTCGGGCCCTCATTCTCTTCCCCAAAAAGGAGGAGTTCAAAATGCTTACCCTGACTCGGGTCCTGTCTGCCTTGGACCCAGGAGACTGGATGGTTGGGCTTACAGGACGCTTATTTCCATATCCCCGTCTTGCCTGCCCACAGACACCTACGATTCGTGGTTGGTCACGAGCACCTTCAATTTACTGTGCTTCCCTTTGGCCTTACCAGTGCCCCTCAGGTGTTCACAAAAGTGATGGCGGTTGTTGCAGCTCATCTGCGCAGGTTGGAGGTTTCAGTTTTCTCCTACCTCGATGACTGGCTGTTGAAGGCGGACACGCCCCCAGAAAATCATCTCCCACCTTCAGACTACAGTGAACCTTCTGCACACGCCGGGGTTCCCTATAAACATGCCGAAATCACACCTGACTCCCTCTCAGACGCTCGCTTTCATCAGGGCTGTTCTGGACACAGTGAAGTTTTGGGCCTATGCTCCCAAAAAGCGAGTCCAGGATATTCAGGCTATGATTCAGATATTTCAGACTATATTCTGGGGTTTGTTGAGAATGACTGAGGCTGCTAGGTCTTATGGCCTCCTGCATCCTGGTAGTGACACATGCCAGATGGCATGTGTGGGCTCTGCAGTGGGACCTGAAGTTCCAGTGGGCGCAGCATCAGAGAAATCCAGATCTTGGAGGGGACTGCAAAAGACATGAAGTGGTGGCTTTTGAATCAGGATTGGGTCAACTGCAGATCCCTCTCCCTTTCTCAACCAGATGTCAGTAGTGACAGATGCGCCACTCTTGGGATGGGGTGGCCATATGGGAGAGGTGGAGATCAGAAGTCTCCGGCGGAGTCTGGACTCCACATCAATCTTTTGGAGCTCCGTGCGATCAGGCTTGTATTGAAAACATTCCTTCCCTCTCTCAAAGGGAAAGTGGTGCAGGTGTTCACGGACAACACTGACGCCATGTGGTACTGCAACAAACAGGGCACATTGTGGTCCTGGAATCTGTCAGGAGGCTCTGCGCCTCGGGATATAGCTGTCACATCAGGGCATTTTCCTGGGGTTTCAACATCGGACGGGCTCTCTGAAAGCCAGAGCAGGCGAACTCAGTTGTGATGCATAGCCGATCACGAATGATGTCGCCAACCGGAAGTGGCGCAAGGTCTCTTTCAGCAGCAAGGAGAGCCTTGAATAGATCTGTTCACCTCTGTAGAGAACACACAATGTCAGCTTTTTTTCGTGTTGGAGTTTCCACGGCGGCACTTAATCGCTGACGCTTTTCGTCTTGTGTGCGACTCCAGCCTCCTGTACTCCTTTCCGCCTACACCACTTACGTCCAGAGTTCTGAAGAAGATCAAGAACGACCAGGCCCAAGTAATCTTGGTGGCTTCTGACTGGGCATGGAGAGTATGGTATCCAGAGCTACCGAGCATGGCCACCGATCTTCAACTCAGACTGCCCACCCGAACCTGTCCAATCTTCGCCTTCATGAGTGGAGATTGAGCGGCAGCAGTTGACTGCTTGTGACCTTCCACCCGAAGTATGTGGTGTTATCTTGGCAGCCAGGTGTCCCTCCACCAAAACGATATACACCTGTCGTTGGAATAATTTCTGTGGCATGGTGTACCAACAAGTCTGTTGATCCCCTCTCTGCTCCTCTTTCTGAGGTTCTTTTGTTCATTCTTTCTTTGGCCCAGCAGGGCTCTGCTTTGTGCACCCTTTAAGGTTACTTATCGGCTATCTCAGACTTTCTTAAATTGCCTGATCAACCTTACCTTTTTAAGTCTCCTATTGTTGGTAGATTCCTTAAGGGCCTCATACATTTGTTTCCTCCCACTCTGTTAATCATGCCTCAGTGGGATTTCAATCTTGTCCTTACTTTCTTGATGTGTGCTCCTTTTACACAATTGTCCCTTACAGCTCCTTACTTTCAAAAGTTTTTCTTGTTGCCATCACCTCTGCTTGCAGAGTGAGTGAGCTTCACGCTCTTTCTTCCAAGCCCCCATTTTTGTCTGCACCCTGACAAAGTGGTGTTACGCACTAGGGCCTCATTCCTTCCCAAAGTAGTTACACCTTTTCAGGTAGGCCAGTCCATCACTTAGCCTACTTTTTACGCACCTCCACATCCTTCTCATGAAGAGGGGAGACTCCACCTCCTGGATCCAAAAGGAGGATTGGCGTTCTACCTCAATCGTACTAAAGATTTCCAGGTGGATTGTAGGAAGTGGATGATTAACTTTTTGTTGGATATGTGGTTGCAAAGAAAGGGAAGGTGGTGCAAAAGCTACTACTTTGCATCAAAATGTGTTACGCTTTGGCAAAGAAGCAACCCCCATGAGGGCTTGCGTGCTCATTCCACCAGAGCAACTGCTGCTACCACAGCGTTAGCACGCGGAATTCCTGTCCTGGATATCTGCCAGGCAGCACCGTGGGAATCCATGCACAAGTTGACTAAACATTATTGCCCGGACAGTCGGGTCCACAGGGACGGCTACTTTGGTCATTCGGTCCTGCAGGACTTTCTAGTATGATCTTGGTTCGCAGCCCACCACCGAGGATGGCATTGCTTGGATATCTATTCTAAAGTAAGGAATCTGCAACCAGAAGTCCCTATGAGATGAACAAGTTACATACCTTCGGTAACAATTTATCTGGTTATTGATTCTAGTTGCAGATTCTTTACCGACCCACCCATCCTCCCCGCTTGCGAACTGATTTCTAGGAACAGGGATTCCACATTCAGGGCCTTAGCTCTGGCGCATCATTTTCAGTGTTCTTCATGGCTCTGTGCTTTGGCGTGGAAAGTCATGAAAAGAAACTGACGTCACCATGCTGAGGCAGCATCTATATACGACTCCCGACATCGTGGCAACCACGACACCAACAATGCCTGTGGTGTCGACTGACGCCACCTAATGACGTGCAAGAGTACTGCTCGAAGAAAAATCTCCGGGTACAGGCTGGCGCCTGGGGAAAAATCTAAGATAAGGAATCTGCAACTAGAATATGTCTCTACCAGATAAATCGTTACTGAAGGTAAGTAACTTGTTCGTTACGAATTGACATGCAGTTTGTGACACCTTTTCATGTGGTGCTCAAACTGTGATTGACAGTATTTTACATAGGTCATGTTTTTTTTTTTTACAGTAATGTTCCAAGATCACAATTCTATTAGTGCATGGTGTCGGAAAGGCCCCTTTTTGACACGGTCACTGTAGGAAGTTGGCTCTGTATGTGCTATTTCAAAGTAAGGAATAGCATGCACAGAGTCCAAGGGTTCCCCTTAGAGGTAAAATAGTGGTAAAAAGAGATAATACTAATGCTCTATTTTGTGGTAGTGTGGTCGAGCAGTAGGCTTATCCAAGGAGTAGTGTTAAGCATTTGTTGTACATACACATAGACAATAAATGAGGTACACACACTCAGAGACAAATCCAGCCAATATGTTTTGTTATAGAAAAATATCTTTTCTTAGTTTATTTTAAGAACCACAGGTTCAAATTTCACATGTAATAGCTTGTTTGGAAGGTATTGCAGGTAAGTACTCTAGGAACTTTGAATCATTACATTAGCATGAATACTTTTGTCATAGAACACAATAAGCTGTTTTAAAAGTGGACACTTAGTGCAATTTTCACAGTTCCTGGGGGAGGTAAGTTATTGTTAGTTTTCACAGGTAAGTAAGTCACTTACAGTTCTCAGTTTTTGGTCCAAGGTAGCCCACCGTTGGGGGTTCAGAGCAACCCCAAAGTTATCACACCAGCAACTCAGGGCCGGTCAGGTGCAAAGGTCAAAGAGGTGCCCAAAACACATAGGCTATAAATGGAGAGAAGGGGGTGCCTCGGTTCCAGTCTGCCAGCAGGTAAGTACCCGCGTCTTCGGAGGGCAGACCAGGGGGGTTTTGTAGGGCACCAGGGGGGACACAAAGTAGCACAGAAAGTACACCCTCAGCAGCGCGGGGGCGGCCGGGTGCAGTGTGCAGACACGCGTCGGGTTTCCTTCAGGTTTCAATGGGAGACCAAGGGGTCTCTTCAGCGATGCAGGCAAGGGGGGGGGCTCCTCGGGGTAGCCACCACCTGGGCAAGGGAGAGGGCCTCCTGGGGGTCACTCCTGCACAGAAGTTAAGTTTCTTTAGGGGTTGGGGGCTGCGGGTGCAGGGCCTTTTCCAGCCGTCGGGAAATGAAGTTCAGACCGTCGCGGTCAGGGGGAGCCTGGGGATTCCCTCTGCAGGCGTCGCTGTGGGGGCTCAGGGGGGACAACTTTGGTTACTCACAGTCGTAGAGTCGCCGGAGGGTCCTCCCTGAGTTGGTTGTTCTCCACCAGTCGAGTCGGGGTCGCCGGGTGCAGTGTTGCAAGTCTCACGCTTCTTGCGGGGAATTGCAGGGGTCTTTAAATCTGCTCCTTGTAACAAAGTTGCAGTTCTTTTGGAGCAGTGCCGCTGTCCTCGGGAGTTTCTTGTCTTTTTCGAAGCAGGGCAGTCCTCAGAGGATTCAGAGGTCGCTGGTCCCTTGGAAAGCGTCACTGGAGCAGGTTCTTTGGAAGGCAGGAGACAGGCCGGTAAGTCTGGGGCCAAGGCAGTTGGTGTCTTCTGGTCTTCCTCTGCAGGGGTCTTTCAGCTCGGCAGTCCTTCTTCTTGTAGTTGCAGGAATCTAAATTCTTAGGTTCAGGGAAGACCTTAAATACTAAATTTAAGGGCGTGTTTAGGTCTGGGGGGTTAGTAGCCAATGGCTACTAGCCCTGAGGGTGGGTACACCCTTTTTGTGCCTCCTCCCAAGGGGAGGGGGTCACATCCCTATTCCTATTGGGGGAATCCTCCATCTGCAAGATGGAGGATTTCTAAAAGTCAGAGTCACCTCAGCTCAGGACACCTTAGGGGCTGTCCTGACTGGCCAGTGACTCCTCCTTGTTTTTCTCATTATTTCTCCTGGACTTGCCGCCAAAAGTGGGGGCTGGGTCCAGGGGGCGGGCATCTCCACTAGCTGGAGTGCCCTGGGGCATTGTAACACGAAGCTTGAGCCTTTGAAGCTCACTGCTAGGTGTTACAGTTCCAGCAGGGGGGAGGTGTGAAGCACCTCCACCCAGAGCAGGCTTTGTTTCTGTCCTCAGAGAGCACAAAGGCTCTCACCGCATGAGGTCGGAAACTCGTCTCAGCAGCAGGCTGGCACAGACCAGTCAGTCCTGCACTGAACAATTGGGTAAAATACAGGGTGCATCTCTAAGATGCACTCTGTGTGTATTTTTTAATAAATCCAACACTGGCATCAGTGTGGGTTTATTATTCTGAGAAGTTTGATACCAAACTTCCCAGTATTCAGTGTAACCATTATGGAGCTGTGGAGTTCGTTTTTGACAGACTCCCAGCCCATATACTCTTATGGCTACCCTGCACTTACAATGTCTAAGGTTTTGCTTAGACACTGTAGGGGCATAGTGCTCATGCACATATGCCCTCACCTGTGGTATAGTGCACCCTGCCTTAGGGCTGTAAGGCCTGCTAGAGGGGTGACTTACCTATGCCACAGGCAGTGTGAGGTTGGCATGGCACCCTGAGGGGAGTGCCATGTCGACTTAGTCATTTTCTCCCCACCAGCACACACAAGCTGGCAAGCAGTGTGTCTGTGCTGAGTGAGGGGTCCCTAGGGTGGCATAAGACATGCTGCAGCCCTTAGAGACCTTCCCTGGCATCAGGGCCCTTGGTACCAGGGGTACCAGTTACAAGGGACTTACCTGGGTGCCAGGGTTGTGCCAATTGTGGAGACAATGGTACATTTTAGGTGAAAGAACACTGGTGCTGGGGCCTGGTTAGCAGGGTCCCAGCACACTTCTCAGTCAAGTCAGCATCAGTATCAGGCAAAAAGTGGGGGGTAACTGCAACAGGGAGCCATTTCTTTACAGTCACCATCACTTTTTGCCTGGTATTGGATGCAATTTTGATAAAGATTCCCTAGTTCCTGCTAACCAAGCCCCAGTGCCAGATCTCTTTCCCTAAAACTGTGCAATTGTTTCCCAGTTAGCAATACTTTCCCCCTCAATATGTCCCTGGTGAATGGTACCCCTGGTACTTAGGGCCTTGGTACCAACGAGGGTCCCCAAGAGCTGCAGCATGTATTGTGCCACCCTATGGGACCCCTCACCTAGCACATACAGACTACCATTGCACGTCTTGGTGCAGCAGAAAGTGAAAACATGCCATGGCACATAGCCTGTGTGCCATGTCCCCTAACACTGCACGTAATATATGTAAGTGCTTTTCTGTAAGGCTGTCTGTGCTGGTTTTGCCAGCGCCTTTCTTGATGGCTGTTCTTTGGGCGCTGGTGCACTTTCAGTTGCTCCTGTCGGGGTTGGCGGTGCTGGTACAAATGGCCAACCTGGTCACTAAGGCGTCCCTTACCAGGTTTCGGTGTCCTCTGGCTTGGGCAGAGGACATATTGAATCGTCACTGGTCTCAGTCTCCTCTATGCCTTCCTGCCCTTTCAGTCGTCAGGTCTTTCCTGGTGCTGGTCCAGGCTCAGGTGATTTTGGTGTCCTTAAGTTGAAGTCGAGCAAATTGGTTGCCCTGCCTGCCTTTGTTGTAGGGCGAGCTAGAGTGAGTTTTTCCAGTTCAGCCTCTCTCTGGGTCCTTGAGGTTAACTGCAGTTCGATGGCATCTGTCGCTGTAGATACGCATGTTTTGCAATAGCTCACCATCTGGTGTTGGGCCGGAGTGTTACAAGTTGTTTTTCTTCGAAGAAGTCTTTCGAGTCACGGGACCGAGTGACTCCTCCTTTTGTCTCCATTGCGCATGGGCGTCGACTCCATCTTCGATTGTTTTTTTTCCGCCATCGGGTTCGGACGTGTTCCTGTCGCTCCGAGTTTCGGAACGGAAAATTAGCTAATTTCGGAAGATTTTCGTCGGTATTGTTGCGTTCGGGATCGGCGTACTTAGATTCAACACCGCATCGAAGATCGAAGAGCTCCGGTGCCCTTCGGGGTAGTTTTTTCGATTCCCCCATCGGGGCCTGGTCGGCCCGACCGCGTGCTGAAGAACGCCGATGGAACGGACCCTGTTCCGTTTCTGCCCCAAATGCCACAATAAATACCCCTATACAGACCAACACTTGGTCTGTAACCTGTGCCTGTCACCTGAGCACAGTGAAGACACCTGTGAGGCCTGTCGTGCGTTCCGGTCCCGAAAGACACTCCGAGACCGTCGAACCAGAAGACTTCAGATGGCGTCCGCGCCGACAGCCCACCGAGAGTTCGAGGAGCAGGAAGAGGAAGGTACCTTCTCGATCCAAGAATCGGACTCCGAAGGATTCGACGATACACAAACCGTGAGTAGGACGTCGAAAACCACACAGAGGAAAATTTACAAGGCCCAGGGGACGCCACTGCCATCAGGCCATGGCTCCTCCCATAAATTCGGTGACCGACCGTCGGCACCGAAAAAGGCCCAAACAGTGCCGAGATCGTCCGACTCCGGTCGAGACACCGGCACGCAGCCTTCTCGGGACCGAGAAAGTGCTGGAGACAAGCCTCGACACCGAGATGCCGGTGTGGACACGGCTCGACGCCGAGACAGCGGCACCGAAGAAGATAGACGCCGAGAGGTTTCGGCCCCGAAAAAGAAAAAAGTCACCTCGGAGCCGAAAAAACACGCAGACAGGGTTTCGGTGCCGAAACAAACTGCAATCGACGCAGCTTCAGGCTCTTATACAGAAGAGCACTCGCTAACCTCCCAAATGCAAAAGCATAGGTTTGAGGAAGAGCTACAATCAACTGATGTGGACCATACGCAAAAGCGTATCTTCATACAGCAGGGGACAGGAAAAATAAGCACCCTTCCCCCCATTAGAAGAAAGAGAAGGTTGGAGTTCCAAACTGAAGAGACACCACAACCAAAAGTGGTAAAAAGAGTTACCCCACCACCCTCTCCTCCGCCCGTGATTAACGTCTCACCAGCACGAACTCCATCACACTCCCCAGCTCACACCACCATAAGCCAGGGTGACCAGGATCAAGACGCATGGGACCTATACGACGCCCCAGTGTCAGATAACAGTCCGGAGGCATACCCTACGAAGCCATCTCCACCTGAAGACAGCACCGCGTATTCTCAAGTGGTGGCTAGAGCAGCACAATTTCACAACGTAAGCCTCCACTCAGAACAGGTCGAGGATGATTTTTTATTCAACACACTCTCCTCCACCCACAGCTCATACCAAAGCCTGCCTATGCTCCCTGGTATGCTCCGGCACGCGAAAGAAATCTTTAAGGAGCCGGTCAAAAGTAGGGCAATCACACCAAGGGTGGAAAAAAAGTATAAGGCGCCTCCTACAGACCCGGTTTTCATCACTACACAGCTGCCACCAGACTCTGTCGTTGTAGGAGCAGCTAGGAAAAGGGCCAACTCTCACACATCTGGAGATGCACCACCCCCAGATAAAGAAAGCCGCAAGTTCGATGCAGCTGGTAAAAGAGTTGCAGCACAAGCTGCAAACCAGTGGCGCATCGCGAACTCCCAAGCACTACTTGCGCGCTATGACAGAGCCCACTGGGACGAGATGCAACATCTCATTGAACATCTGCCCAAGGACTTACAAAATAGGGCAAAACAAGTGGTTGAGGAGGGACAGACCATTTCCAACAACCAGATCCTCTCCTCCATGGACGCTGCAGATACAGCTGCACGGACAATTAATACATCTGTAACTATCAGAAGGCATGCATGGCTCCGAACGTCTGGATTTAAACCAGAGATTCAACAAGCAGTTCTCAATATGCCTTTTAATGAAAAAGAACTGTTCGGTCCAGAAGTGGACACAGCGATTGAGAAACTCAAAAAAGATACGGACACTGCCAAAGCCATGGGCGCACTCTACTCCCCGCAGAGCAGAGGCAATTACAGCACATTCCGTAAAACACCCTTTCGAGGGGGGTTTCGGGGTCAGAGCACACAAGCCAGCACCTCACAAGCAACACCGTCCAGTTACCAGGGACAGTATAGAGGAGGTTTTAGGGGACAATATAGAGGAGGGCAATTCCCTAGAAATAGAGGAAGATTTCAGAGCCCCAAAACCCCTACTACTAAACAGTGACTCACATGTCACTCACCCCCTCCACACAACACCAGTGGGGGGAAGAATAAGTCATTATTACAAAGCATGGGAGGAAATCACTACAGACACTTGGGTTCTAGCAATTATCCAACATGGTTATTGCATAGAATTTCTACAATTCCCTCCAAACATACCACCAAAAGCACAAAATTTGACAACACACCATTCCAATCTCCTGGAGATAGAAGTGCAGGCACTATTGAAAAAGAATGCAATCGAATTAGTGCCAAACACACAAATAAACACAGGAGTTTACTCACTGTACTTTCTGATACCAAAGAAGGACAAAACGCTGAGACCAATCCTAGACCTCAGAGTAGTGAACACTTTCATCAAATCAGACCACTTTCACATGGTCACACTACAAGAAGTATTGCCATTGCTAAAACTACACGACTACATGGCAACTTTAGACCTCAAGGATGCTTATTTCCATATACCAATACACCCATCGCACAGGAAATACCTAAGGTTTGTATTCAAGGGAATACATTACCAATTCAGGGTACTGCCTTTCGGATTAACAACCGCACCAAGAGTCTTTACCAAATGTCTAGCGGTAGTCGCTGCACACATAAGAAGGCAGCAAATACATGTGTTCCCATATCTAGACGACTGGCTAATCAAGGCCCATTCGTTAATACAGTGCTCAAATCACACAAATCATATCATACAAACCCTCTTCAAACTAGGGTTCACCGTCAATTTCACAAAATCCAAAATTCTGCCGCGCAAGGTACAACAATACCTGGGAGCCATAATAGACGCATCAAAAGGAGTAGCCACTCCAAGTCCACAAAGAATTCGAAATTTCAACACCATCATACAACGCATGTATCCAACACAAAGGATACACGCAAAGATGGTACTACAACTCCTAGGCATGATGTCTTCATGCATAGCCATTGTCCCAAACGCAAGACTGCACTTGAGGCCCTTACAACAGTGCCTAGCATCACAATGGTCGCAAGCACAGGGTCACCTTCTAGATCTGGTGTTAATAGACCGCCAAACTTACCTCTCGCTTCTGTGGTGGAACAACATAAATTTAAACAAAGGGCGGCCTTTCCAAGACCCAGTGCCACAATACGTAATAACAACAGATGCTTCCATGACAGGGTGGGGAGCACACCTCGATCAACACAGCATACAAGGACAATGGAACATACATCAAACAAAACTGCATATAAATCACCTAGAACTACTAGCAGTTTTTCAAGCACTAAAAGCATTCCAACCAATGATAGTTCACAAATACATCCTCGTCAAAACAGACAACATGACAACAATGTATTATCTAAACAAGCAAGGGGGGACGCACTCCACGCAGTTAAGCCTGCTACCACAAAAGATTTGGCGTTGGGCAATTCACAACCAAATTCGCCTAATAGCACAATTTA
This sequence comes from Pleurodeles waltl, assembly GCF_031143425.1. Classification (NCBI taxonomy): domain Eukaryota; kingdom Metazoa; phylum Chordata; class Amphibia; order Caudata; family Salamandridae; genus Pleurodeles; species Pleurodeles waltl. Next base: position 389,731,481 of record NC_090448.1, read on the forward strand.
TACCAGGGATCCAAAATCAACTCGCAGACAATCTCTCTCGAGCTCACCAACAGGTCCACGAATGGGAAATTCACCCCCAAATTCTGAACACTTATTTCAAACTCTGGGGAACACCTCAGATAGACTTGTTTGCGACAAGGGAGAACGCAAAATGCCAAAACTTCGCATCCAGATACCCACACAAACAGTCCCAAGGCAATGCCCTATGGATGAACTGGTCAGGGATATTTGCTTACGCTTTTCCTCCTCTCCCTCTCCTTCCTTACCTGGTAAACAAACTCAGTCAAAACAAACTCAAACTCATATTGATAGCACCAACTTGGGCAAGGCAACCCTGGTACACAACGCTGCTAGACCTATCAGTAGTACCCTGCATCAAATTGCCCAACAGGCCAGATCTGTTGACACAGCACAACCAAAAGATCAGACACCCAGATCCAGCATCGCTGAATCTAGCAATCTGGCTCCTGAAATCCTAGAATTCGGGCACTTACAACTTACCCAAGAATGTATGGAAGTCATAAAACAAGCCAGAAGGCCATCCACCAGGCACTGCTATGCAAGTAAATGGAAAAGGTTTGTTTGCTACTGCCATATTAATCAAATACAACCATTACACACAACTCCAGAACATGTAGTGGGTTACTTGCTTTACTTACAAAAATCTAACCTGGCTTTCTCTTCCATTAAAATACACCTTGCAGCAATATCTGCATACCTGCAGACTACCTATTCAACTTCCCTATATAAGATACCAGTCATTAAAGCATTCATGGAGGGCCTTAGGAGAATTATACCACCAAGAACACCACCTGTTCCTTCATGGAACCTAAATGTTGTCCTAACTAGACTTATGGGTCCACTGTAAAGAAATGGCTCCCTGTTGCAGTTACCCCCCACTTTTTGCCTGATACTGATGCTGACTTGACTGAGAAGTGTGCTGGGACCCTGCTAACCAGGCCCCAGCACCAGTGTTCTTTCACCTAAAATGTACCATTGATCCCACAATTGGCACACCCTGGCATCCAGATAAGTCCCTTGTAACTGGTACCTCTGGTACCAAGGGCCCTGATGCCAGGGAAGGTCTCTAAGGGCTGCAGCATGCATTATGCCACCCTAGAGACCCCTCACTCAGTACAGCCACACTGCTTACAAGCCTGTGTGTGCTAGTGAGAACAAAATGAGTAAGTCGACATGGCACTCCCCTCAGGGTGCCATGCCAGCCTCTCACTGCCTATGCAGTATAGATAAGACACCCCTCTAGCAGGCCTTACAGCCCTAAGGCAGGGTGCACTATACCATAGGTGAGGGTACCAGTGCATGAGCACTGTGCCCCTACAGTGTCTAAGCAAAACCTTAGACATTGTAAGTGCAGGGTAGCCATAAGAGTATATGGTCTGGGAGTCTGTTTTACACGAACTCCACAGCACCATAATGGCTACACTGAAAACTGGGAAGTTTGGTATCAAACTTCTCAGCACAATAAATGCACACTGATGCCAGTGTACATTTTATTGTAAAATACACCACAGAGGGCACCTTAGAGGTGCCCCCTGAAACTTAACCGACTATCTGTGTAGGCTGACTAGTTTTAGCAGCCTGCCACAAACCGAGACATGTTGCTGGCCCCATGGGGAGAGTGCCTTTGTCACTCTGAGGCCAGTAACAAAGCCTGCACTGGGTGGAGATGCTAACACCTCCTCCAGGCAGGAGTTGTCACACCTGGCGGTGAGCCTCAAAGGCTCACCTCCTTTGTGCCAACCCAGCAGGGCACTCCAGCTTAGTGGAGTTGCCCGCCCCCTCCGGCCAGGCCCCACTTTTGGCGGCAAGGCCGGAGAAAATAATGAGAAAAACAAGGAGGAGTCACTGGCCAGTCAGGACAGCCCCTAAGGTGTCCTGAGCTGAAGTGACTCTAACTTTTAGAAATCCTCCATCTTGCAGATGGAGGATTCCCCCAATAGGGTTAGGATTGTGACCCCCTCCCCTTGGGAGGAGGCACAAAGAGGGTGTACCCACCCTCAGGGCTAGTAGCCATTGGCTACTAACCCCCCAGACCTAAACACGCCCTTAAATTTAGTATTTAAGGGCTACCCTGAACCCTAGAAAATCAGATTCCTGCAACAAGAAGAAGGACTGCCCAGCTGAAAACCCCTGCAGCGGAAGACCAGAAGACGACAACTGCCTTGGCTCCAGAAACTCACCGGCCTGTCTCCTGCCTTCCAAAGATCCTGCTCCAGCGACGCCTTCCGAAGGGACCAGCGACCTCGACATCCTCTGAGGACTGCCCCTGCTTCGAAAAGACAAGAAACTCCCGAGGACAGCGGACCTGCTCCAAGAAAAGCTGCAACTTTGTTTCCAGCAGCTTTAAAGAACCCTGCAAGCTCCCCGCAAGAAGCGTGAGACTTACAACACTGCACCCGGCGACCCCGACTCGGCTGGTGGAGATCCGACACCTCAGGAGGGACCCCAGGACTACTCTGATACTGTGAGTACCAAAACCTGTCCCCCCTGAGCCCCCACAGCGCCGCCTGCAGAGGGAATCCCGAGGCTTCCCCTGACCGCGACTCTTTGAATCTAAAGTCCCGACGCCTGGGAGAGACCCTGCACCCGCAGCCCCCAGGACCTGAAGGACCGGACTTTCACTGGAGAAGCGACCCCCAGGAGTCCCTCTCCCTTGCCCAAGTGGAGGTTTCCCCGAGGAACCCCCCCCTTGCCTGCCTGCAGCGCTGAAGAGATCCCGAGATCTCTCATAGACTAACATTGCGAACCCGACGCTTGTTTCTACACTGCACCCGGCCGCCCCCGCGCCGCTGAGGGTGAAATTTCTGTGTGGACTGGTGTCCCCCCCGGTGCCCTACAAAACCCCCCTGGTCTGCCCTCCGAAGACGCGGGTACTTACCTGCAAGCAGACCGGAACCGGGGCACCCCCTTCTCTCCATTCTAGCCTATGTGTTTTGGGCACCACTTTGGACTCTGCACCTGACCGGCCCTGAGCTGCTGGTGTGGTGACTTTGGGGTTGCTCTGAACCCCCAACGGTGGGCTACCTTGGACCAAGAACTGAGCCCTGTAAGTGTCTTACTTACCTGGTTAATCTAACAAATACTTACCTCCCCTAGGAACTGTGAAAATTGCACTAAGTGTCCACTTTTAAAACAGCTATTTGTCAATAACTTGAAAAGTATACATGCAATTTTGATGATTTGAAGTTCCTAAAGTACTTACCTGCAATACCTTTCGAATGAGATATTACATGTAGAATTTGAACCTGTGGTTCTTAAAATAAACTAAGAAAAGATATTTTTCTATATAAAAACCTATTGGCTGGATTTGTCTCTGAGTGTGTGTACCTCATTTATTGTCTATGTGTATGTACAACAAATGCTTAACACTACTCCTTGGATAAGCCTACTGCTCGACCACACTACCACAAAATAGAGCATTAGTATTATCTATTTTTACCACTATTTTACCTCTAAGGGGAACCCTTGGACTCTGTGCATGCTATTCCTTACTTTGAGATAGCACATACAGAGACAACTTCCTACATTGGTGGATCAGCGGTGGGGTACAAGACTTTGCATTTGCTGGACTACTCAGCCAATACCTGATCACACGACAAATTCCAAAATTGTCATTAGAAATTGATTTTTGCAATTTGAAAAGTTTCCTAAATTCTTAAAAGACCTGCTAGGGCCTTGTGTTAAATCCTGTTTAGCATTTCTTTTAGAGTTTAAAAGTTTGTAAAAGTTTGAATTAGATTCTAGAACCAGTTTTAGTTTCTTAAAAAGTATTCCAACTTTTAGAAGCATAATGTCTAGCACAGATGTGAATGTGGTGGAACTCGACACCACACCTTACCTCCATCTACAGATGAGAGAGCTAAGGTCACTCTGTAAACTAAAGAAAATAGCAATGGGCCCCAAACCTACCAAAGTACAGCTCCAGGAGCTGTTGGCAGAGTTTGAAAAGGCCAACCCCTCTGAGGATGGCAACTCAGAGGATGAAGATAGTGACTTGGAGGGAAATTCCCCCCCTCCAGTCCTACTTAGGGAGAGCAGGGCTTCTCAAGCCCTGACTCCACAAATAATAGTCAGAGATGCTGGTTCCCTCACAGGAGGGACCAACAACTCTGAAATCACTGAGGATAACTCCAGTGAAGAGGACATCCAGTTAGCCAGGATGGCCAAAAGATTGGCTTTGGAAAGACAGATCCTAGCCATAGAGAGGGAAAGACAAGAGATGGGCCTAGGACCCATCGATGGTGGCAGCAACTTAAATAGGGTCAGAGATTCTCCTGACATCCTAAAAATCCCCAAAGGGATTGTAACAAAATATGAAGATGGTGATGACATCACCAAATGGTTCACAGCTTTTGAGAGGGCTTGTGTAACCAGAAAAGTAAACAGATCTCACTGGGGTGCTCTCCTTTGGGAAATGTTCACTGGAAAGTGTAGGGATAGACTCCTCACACTCTCTGGAAAAGATGCAGAATCTTATGACCTCATGAAGGGTACCCTGATTGAGGGCTTTGGATTCTCCACTGAGGAGTATAGAATTAGATTCAGGGGGGCTCAAAAATCCTCGAGCCAGACCTGGGTTGATTTTTTAGACTACTCAGTAAAAACACTAGATGGTTGGTTAACTGGAAATGAAGTGTGTGACTATGTTGGGCTTTATAATTTGTTTATGAAAGAACACATTTTAAGTAACTGCTTCAATGAAAAGTTGCATCAGTATCTGGTAGACCTAGGTCCAATTTCTCCCCAAGAATTGGGAAAGAAGGCAGACCACTGGGTCAAGACTAGGGTAACCAAAACTTCCACTGGGGGTGACCAAAAGAAAGGGGTTACAAAAACTCCCCAGGAGAAAGTGGGTGACACTAGAAACAAAGAAAAAGAGTCCTCTGTAGGCCCCCAAAAACCAGAACAGGTGGGTGGGCCCCAAGACACAACCCAAAACAAAGGTGGGTACCAGGGTAAGAACTGGGATGCCACTAAGGCATGGTGCCACAACTGTAAACAGTCTGGGCACCACACCAAGGACACTTCTTGTCCCAAAAACAAACCCCAGAACAAGATTCCAGGGGTAACCAGTGTAGCCATGGGAGATGACTCCTCAGATGAGGAGGTCTTCATAGCCTTCAACTGGAAACAGGGCCCAACAGGTGAGTTGGAGATTCCAGAGGGAAGTAGACACTTCCACCACCTACTGGTGAATGGAATCCCAACCACTGCCCTGAGAGACACTTGTGCCAGTCACACTATTGTGCATGACAGGCTGGTGCTCTCAAACCAGTACATCCCAGGTGAGACTGCCAGGGTAAGAGTTAGCCTAGACAGGGTCACTAAGAGGCCTGTGGCTTTAGTGCCCATAGAAGTGGGTGGCACTCTTAGCTGGAGAAGGGTAGTAGTCAGTACAGACCTCCCCCTTGATTGTCTCCTTGGAAATGACTACCCAGAGGTTAGTCAGAGCCCAAGAGAGGAACTGGTCCAGTGCCAGTCCTCTCCCAAGGATTCTGGAAGTCCTGCCTCTGCAGTAAATGCAAGCAGACCCCAGAAGAAGAAGAAAAGAAAACAGAGTAGGAAGGGTGGACAACCTTTAGCCAAGGTTACAGCAAGCCAAGGAGATTCTGCTCCAGTAGGGGAGAACTCCAAAAATGGCCCTGATAAAGTCCAACCTGACCCACAAGAAGTCCTGGCTAGTCAGGCAACTGTTAAACCTGAGTGGGTGGCTCCTCAGCTAACAGAAGAAAGAGTGGAAGAAGGGTGTTTACTACAAGATGTGGTAACCCCCCACTCTAATACAGCAGACAGGCAACCTGAACCCAAAGAAGCCTGTAACTTAGCCCCTTCCCTTTTAGGTGAAGAGCTAAAGGTGTGGTTCTGGGCACTGACAGCTGTCAGTGGCCTCTGCTGGGTGTTAGCCTTTATGGCTGCACTATCCTTAGCATGGTGGTCTGACCCCATGCCAAATAGCAAGTTAGGCCCCCTGACCCTATTGGTCATGGTGGGGTTACTCCAGCTCTGGGTAACCTCTTTGGGTAAGCTAGGGGTAACCCTGGCCAAGATAAGGTTAGCAGAGGTGGATACCTCTAAGACCAAAATAGAAAGAATGGGTGGAGACATTGAAGAGGCAGACAAGAGGCAATTCAGACTAGGTCCTATCACTGTGGAAGTGGGTCAGTTCCCCAAAGGGAATGACCTGAACAGAAGGATGTAAGGCAGAGTAGGCCCTGCAACTAACCAGCCTATTTCTCCTACTCTTCCTCGCCTGACAGACTAGGAAGACTCTCCCAGCTTGGGCTGAGTCTCCTGGCCTGTGGGCTGGGGGGGGCTTGTGTAAAGAAATGGCTCCCTGTTGCAGTTACCCCCCACTTTTTGCCTGATACTGATGCTGACTTGACTGAGAAGTGTGCTGGGACCCTGCTAACCAGGCCCCAGCACCAGTGTTCTTTCACCTAAAATGTACCATTGATCCCACAATTGGCACACCCTGGCATCCAGATAAGTCCCTTGTAACTGGTACCTCTGGTACCAAGGGCCCTGATGCCAGGGAAGGTCTCTAAGGGCTGCAGCATGCATTATGCCACCCTAGAGACCCCTCACTCAGTACAGCCACACTGCTTACAAGCCTGTGTGTGCTAGTGAGAACAAAATGAGTAAGTCGACATGGCACTCCCCTCAGGGTGCCATGCCAGCCTCTCACTGCCTATGCAGTATAGATAAGACACCCCTCTAGCAGGCCTTACAGCCCTAAGGCAGGGTGCACTATACCATAGGTGAGGGTACCAGTGCATGAGCACTGTGCCCCTACAGTGTCTAAGCAAAACCTTAGACATTGTAAGTGCAGGGTAGCCATAAGAGTATATGGTCTGGGAGTCTGTTTTACACGAACTCCACAGCACCATAATGGCTACACTGAAAACTGGGAAGTTTGGTATCAAACTTCTCAGCACAATAAATGCACACTGATGCCAGTGTACATTTTATTGTAAAATACACCACAGAGGGCACCTTAGAGGTGCCCCCTGAAACTTAACCGACTATCTGTGTAGGCTGACTAGTTTTAGCAGCCTGCCACAAACCGAGACATGTTGCTGGCCCCATGGGGAGAGTGCCTTTGTCACTCTGAGGCCAGTAACAAAGCCTGCACTGGGTGGAGATGCTAACACCTCCTCCAGGCAGGAGTTGTCACACCTGGCGGTGAGCCTCAAAGGCTCACCTCCTTTGTGCCAACCCAGCAGGGCACTCCAGCTTAGTGGAGTTGCCCGCCCCCTCCGGCCAGGCCCCACTTTTGGCGGCAAGGCCGGAGAAAATAATGAGAAAAACAAGGAGGAGTCACTGGCCAGTCAGGACAGCCCCTAAGGTGTCCTGAGCTGAAGTGACTCTAACTTTTAGAAATCCTCCATCTTGCAGATGGAGGATTCCCCCAATAGGGTTAGGATTGTGACCCCCTCCCCTTGGGAGGAGGCACAAAGAGGGTGTACCCACCCTCAGGGCTAGTAGCCATTGGCTACTAACCCCCCAGACCTAAACACGCCCTTAAATTTAGTATTTAAGGGCTACCCTGAACCCTAGAAAATCAGATTCCTGCAACAAGAAGAAGGACTGCCCAGCTGAAAACCCCTGCAGCGGAAGACCAGAAGACGACAACTGCCTTGGCTCCAGAAACTCACCGGCCTGTCTCCTGCCTTCCAAAGATCCTGCTCCAGCGACGCCTTCCGAAGGGACCAGCGACCTCGACATCCTCTGAGGACTGCCCCTGCTTCGAAAAGACAAGAAACTCCCGAGGACAGCGGACCTGCTCCAAGAAAAGCTGCAACTTTGTTTCCAGCAGCTTTAAAGAACCCTGCAAGCTCCCCGCAAGAAGCGTGAGACTTACAACACTGCACCCGGCGACCCCGACTCGGCTGGTGGAGATCCGACACCTCAGGAGGGACCCCAGGACTACTCTGATACTGTGAGTACCAAAACCTGTCCCCCCTGAGCCCCCACAGCGCCGCCTGCAGAGGGAATCCCGAGGCTTCCCCTGACCGCGACTCTTTGAATCTAAAGTCCCGACGCCTGGGAGAGACCCTGCACCCGCAGCCCCCAGGACCTGAAGGACCGGACTTTCACTGGAGAAGCGACCCCCAGGAGTCCCTCTCCCTTGCCCAAGTGGAGGTTTCCCCGAGGAACCCCCCCCTTGCCTGCCTGCAGCGCTGAAGAGATCCCGAGATCTCTCATAGACTAACATTGCGAACCCGACGCTTGTTTCTACACTGCACCCGGCCGCCCCCGCGCCGCTGAGGGTGAAATTTCTGTGTGGACTGGTGTCCCCCCCGGTGCCCTACAAAACCCCCCTGGTCTGCCCTCCGAAGACGCGGGTACTTACCTGCAAGCAGACCGGAACCGGGGCACCCCCTTCTCTCCATTCTAGCCTATGTGTTTTGGGCACCACTTTGGACTCTGCACCTGACCGGCCCTGAGCTGCTGGTGTGGTGACTTTGGGGTTGCTCTGAACCCCCAACGGTGGGCTACCTTGGACCAAGAACTGAGCCCTGTAAGTGTCTTACTTACCTGGTTAATCTAACAAATACTTACCTCCCCTAGGAACTGTGAAAATTGCACTAAGTGTCCACTTTTAAAACAGCTATTTGTCAATAACTTGAAAAGTATACATGCAATTTTGATGATTTGAAGTTCCTAAAGTACTTACCTGCAATACCTTTCGAATGAGATATTACATGTAGAATTTGAACCTGTGGTTCTTAAAATAAACTAAGAAAAGATATTTTTCTATATAAAAACCTATTGGCTGGATTTGTCTCTGAGTGTGTGTACCTCATTTATTGTCTATGTGTATGTACAACAAATGCTTAACACTACTCCTTGGATAAGCCTACTGCTCGACCACACTACCACAAAATAGAGCATTAGTATTATCTATTTTTACCACTATTTTACCTCTAAGGGGAACCCTTGGACTCTGTGCATGCTATTCCTTACTTTGAGATAGCACATACAGAGACAACTTCCTACATCCACCTTTTGAACCCATGCACTCCTGCGACATACAGTTCCTAACCTGGAAGGTGGCATTTCTCATCGCCATTACTTCCCTAAGAAGAGTAAGCGAGATTCAGGCGTTTACAATACAGGAACCTTTTATACAACTACACAAGAATAAGGTCGTCCTAAGGACCAATCCTAAATTTTTGCCAAAGGTTATTTCACCGTTCCATCTAAATCAAACAGTGGAACTTCCAGTGTTCTTTCCACAGCCAGATACCGTAGCTGAAAGGGCACTACATACATTAGATGTCAAAAGAGCATTGATGTATTACATTGACAGAACAAAAAACATCAGAAACACTAAACAACTATTTATTGCATTTCAAAAACCTCATGCAGGAAACCCAATATCAAAACAAGGTATAGCCAGATGGATAGTTAAATGCATCCAAATCTGCTACCTTAAAGCTAAACGACAGCTGCCCATTACACCAAGGGCACACTCAACCAGAAAGAAGGGTGCTACCATGGCCTTTCTAGGAAACATCCCAATGCAAGAAATATGTAAGGCAGCCACATGGTCTACGCCTCACACATTCACCAAGCACTACTGTGTAGACGTGTTATCCACACAACAAGCCACAGTAGGTCAAGCCGTATTAAGAACATTATTTCAGACTACTTCCACTCCTACAGGCTGATCCACCGCTTTTGGGGAGATAACTGCTTACTAGTCTATGCAAAACATGCGTATCTACAGCGACAGATGCCATCGAACTGAAAATGTCACTTACCCAGTGTACATCTGTTCGTGGCATCAGTCGCAGTAGATTTGCATGTGCCCACCCGCCTCCCCGGGAGCCTGTAGCAGTTTGGAAGTTACCTTCAATTATTTATGTGTAAAGAAATGGCTCCCTGTTGCAGTTACCCCCCCACTTTTTGCCTGATACTGATGCTGACTTGACTAAGAAGTGTGCTGGGACCCTGCTAACCAGGCCCCAGCACCAGTGTTCCTTCACCTAAAATGTACCATTGTATCCACAATTGGCACACCCTGGCATTCAGATAAGTCCCTTGTAAACTGGTACTTCTAGTACCAAGGGCCCTGATGCCAAGGAAAGGTCTCTAAGGGCTGCAGCATGTCTTATGCCACCCTAGAGACCCCTCACTCAGCACAGACACACTGCTTACAAGCCTGTGTGTGCTAGTGAGAACAAAATGAGTAAGTCGACATGGCACTCCCCTCAGGGTGCCATGCCAGCCTCTCACTGCCTATGCAGTATAGGTAAGACACCCCTCTAGCAGGCCTTACAGCCCTAAGGCAGGGTGCACTATACCATAGGTGAGGGTACCAGTGCATGAGCACTGTGCCCCTACAGTGTCTAAACAAATCCTTAGACATTGTAAGTGCAGGGTAGCCATAAGAGTATATGGTCTGGGAGTCTGTTTTACACGAACTCCACAGCACCATAATGGCTACACTGAAAACTGGGAAGTTTGGTATCAAACTTCTCAGCACAATAAATGCACACTGATGCCAGTGTACATTTTATTACAAAACACACCCCAGAGGGCACCTTAGAGGTGCCCCCTGAAACTTAACCGACTGTCTGTGTAGGCTGACTAGTTCCAGCAGCCTGCCACACCAGAGACATGTTGCTGGCCCCATGGGGAGAGTGCCTTTGTCACTCTGAGGCCAGTAACAAAGCCTGCACTGGGTGGAGATGCTAACACCTCCCCCAGGCAGGAGCTGTGACACCTGGCGGTGAGCCTCAAAGGCTCACCCCTTTGTCACAGCCCAGCAGGGCACTCCAGCTTAGTGGAGTTGCCCGCCCCCTCCGGCCACGGCCCCCACTTTTGGCGGCAAGGCTGGAGGGAACAAAGAAAGCAACAAGGAGGAGTCACTGGCCAGTCAGGACAGCCCCTAAGGTGTCCTGAGCTGAGGTGACTCTAACTTTTAGAAATCCTCCATCTTGCAGATGGAGGATTCCCCCAATAGGGTTAGGATTGTGACCCCCTCCCCTTGGGAGGAGGCACAAAGAGGGTGTACCCACCCTCAGGGCTAGTAGCCATTGGCTACTAACCCCCCAGACCTAAACACGCCCTTAAATTTAGTATTTAAGGGCTACCCTGAACCCTAGAAAATTAGATTCCTGCAACTACAAGAAGGACTGCCCAGCTGAAAACCCCTGCAGCGGAAGACCAGAAGACGACAACTGCCTTGGCTCCAGAAACTCACCGGCCTGTCTCCTGCCTTCCAAAGATCCTGCTCCAGCGACGCCTTCCGAAGGGACCAGCGACCTCGACATCCTCTGAGGACTGCCCCTGCTTCGAAAAGACAAGAAACTCCCGAGGACAGCGGACCTGCTCCAAGAAAGGCTGCAACTTTGTTTCCAGCAGCTTTAAAGAACCCTGCAAGCTCCCCGCAAGAAGCGTGAGACTTGCAACACTGCACCCGGCGACCCCGACTCGGCTGGTGGAGACCCGACACCTCAGGAGGGACCCTAGGACTACTCTGATACTGTGAGTACCAAAACCTGTCCCCCCTGAGCCCCCACAGCGCCGCCTGCAGAGGGAATCCCGAGGCTTCCCCTGACCGCGACTCTTTGAATCCTAAGTCCCGACACCTGGGAGAGACCCTGCACCCGCAGCCCCCAGGACCTGAAGGACCGGACTTTCACTGGAGGAGTGACCCCCAGGAGTCCCTCTCCCTTGACCAAGTGGAGGTTTCCCCGAGGAACCCCCCCCTTGCCTGCCTGCAGCGCTGAAGAGATCCCGAGATCTCTCATAGACTAACATTGCGAACCCGACGCTTGTTTCTACACTGCACCCGGCCGCCCCCGCGCCGCTGAGGGTGAAATTTCTGTGTGGGCTTGTGTCCCCCCCGGTGCCCTACAAAACCCCCCTGGTCTGCCCTCCGACGACGCGGGTACTTACCTGCAAGCAGACCGGAACCGGGGCACCCCCTTCTCTCCATTCTAGCCTATGTGTTTTGGGCACCACTTTGAACTCTGCACCTGACCGGCCCTGAGCTGCTGGTGTGGTGACTTTGGGGTTGCTCTGAACCCCCAACGGTGGGCTACCTTGGACCAAGAACTGAGCCCTGTAAGTGTCTTACTTACCTGGTTAACCTAACAAATACTTACCTCCCCTAGGAACTGTGAAAATTGCACTAAGTGTCCACTTTTAAAACAGCTATTTGTGAATAACTTGAAAAGTATACATGCAATTTTGATGATTTGAAGTTCCTAAAGTACTTACCTGCAATACCTTTCGAATGAGATATTACATGTAGAATTTGAACCTGTGGTTCTTAAAATAAACTAAGAAAAGATATTTTTCTATATAAAAACCTATTGGCTGGATTTGTCTCTGAGTGTGTGTACCTCATTTATTGTCTATGTGTATGTACAACAAATGCTTAACACTACTCCTTGGATAAGCCTACTGCTCGACCACACTACCACAAAATAGAGCATTAGTATTATCTCTTTTTGCCACTATCTTACCTCTAAGGGGAACCCTTGGACTCTGTGCATGCTATTCCTTACTTTGAAATAGCACATACAGAGCCAACTTCCTACATTGGTGGATCAGCGGTGGGGTACAAGACTTTGCATTTGCTGGACTACTCAGCCAATACCTGATCACACGACAAATTCCAAAATTGTCATTAGAAATTGATTTTTGCAATTTGAAAAGTTTTTCTAAATTCTTAAAAGACCTGCTAGGGCCTTGTGTTAGATCCTGTTTAGCATTTCTTTTAGAGTTTAAAAGTTTGTTAAAAGTTTGAAATTAGATTCTAGAAACAGTTTTAGATTCTTTAAAAAGTCTTCCAACTTTTAGCAAAATAATGTCTGATACAGAGATGAATGTGGTGGAACTCGACACCACACTTTACCTCCATCTTAAGATGAGGGAGCTAAGGTCTCTCTGTAATATAAAGAAAATAACCATTGGCTCCAGACCTACCAAAATTCAGCTCCAGGAGCTGTTGGCAGAGTTTGAAAAAGCCAACCCCTCTGAGGATGACTTCACAGAGGAAGAAATTAGTGACTTGGAGGGCAATTCCCCTCTTCCAGTCCTAAATAGGGAGACCAGGGCCTCTCAAGCCCTGTCTCCAAAAATGATAGTCAGAAATGTTGCTTCCCTCACAGGAGGGTCCAGCATTCCTGAAATCACTGAGGATGCTCTCAGTGAAGATGACCCCCTGTTAGCCAGGATGGTCAAAAGATTGGCTTTGGAAAAGCAGCTCCTAGCCATAGAAAGGGAAAGAAAAGAGATGGGCCTAGGTCCCATCGATGGTGGCAGCAACTTAAATAGGGTCAGAGATTCTCCTGACATCCTAAAAATCCCCAAAGGGATTGTAACAAAATATGAAGCTGGTGATGACATCACCAAATGGTTCACAGCTTTTGAGAGGGCTTGTGTAACCAGAAAAGTGAACAGATCTCACTGGGGTGCTCTCCTTTGGGAAATGTTCACTGGAAAGTGTAGGGATAGACTCCTCACACTCTCTGGAAAAGATGCAGAATCTTATGACCTCATGAAGGGTACCCTGATTGAGGGCTTTGGATTCTCCACTGAGGAGTATAGAATTAGATTCAGGGGGGCTCAAAAATCCTCGAGCCAGACCTGGGTTGATTTTGTAGACTACTCAGTAAAAACACTAGATGGTTGGTTAACTGGAAATGAAGTGTGTGACTATGTTGGGCTTTATAATTTGTTTATGAAAGAACACATTTTAAGTAACTGCTTCAATGAAAAGTTGCATCAGTATCTGGTAGACCTAGGTCCAATTTCTCCCCAAGAATTGGGAAAGAAGGCAGACCACTGGGTCAAGACTAGAGTAACCAAAACTTCCACTGGGGGTGACCAAAAGAAAGGGGTTACAAAAACTCCCCAGGAGAAAGTGGGTAACACTAGAAACAAAGAAAAAGAGTCCTCTGTAGGCCCCCAAAAACCAGAACAGGTGGGTGGGCCCCAAGACACAACCCAAAACAAAGGTGGGTACCAGGGTAAGAACTGGGATGCCACTAAGGCCTGGTGCCACACCTGTAAACAGTCTGGGCACCACACCAAGGACACTTCTTGTCCCAAAAACAAACCCCAGAACAAAATTCCTGGGGTAACCAGTGTAGCCATGGGAGATGACTCCTCAGATGAGGAGGTCTTCCTAGCCTTCAACTGGAAACAGGGCCCAACAGGTGAGTTGGAGATTCCAGAGGGAAGTAGACACTTCCACCACCTACTGGTGAATGGAATCCCAACCACTGCCCTTAGAGACACTTGTGCCAGTCACACTATTGTGCATGACAGGCTGGTGCTCTCAAACCAGTACATCCCAGGTGAGACTGCCAGGGTAAGAGTTAGCCTAGACAGGGTCACTAAGAGGCTTGTGGCTTTAGTACCCATAGAAGTGGGTGGCACTCTTAGCTGGAGAAGGGTAGTAGTCAGTACAGACCTCCCCCTTGATTGTCTCCTTGGAAATGACTACCCAGAGGTTAGTCAGAGCCCAAGAGAGGAACTGGTCCAGTGCCAGTCCTCTCCCAAGGATTCTGGAAGTCCTGCCTCTGCAGTAAATGCAAGCAGGCCCCAGAAGAAGAAGAAAAGAAAACAGAGTAGGAAGGGTGGACAACCTTTAGCCAAGGTTACAGCAAGCCAAGGAGATTCTGCTCCAGTAGGGGAGAACTCCAAAAATGGCCCTGATAAAGTCCAACCTGACCCACAAGAAGTCCTGGCTAGTCAGGCAACTGTTAAACCTGAGTGGGTGGCTCCTCAGCTAACAGAAGAAAGAGTGGAAGAAGGGTGTTTACTACAAGATGTGGTAACCCCCCACTCCAATACAGCAGACAGGCAACCTGAACCCAAAGAAGCCTGTAACTTAGCCCCTTCCCTTTTAGGTGAAGAGCTAAAGGTGTGGTTCTGGGCACTGACAGCTGTCAGTGGCCTCTGCTGGGTGTTAGCCTTTATGGCTGCACTATCCTTAGCATGGTGGTCTGACCCCATGCCAAATAGCAAGTTAGGCCCTGTAGGAAGTTGGCTCTGTATGTGCTATTTCAAAGTAAGGAATAGCATGCACAGAGTCCAAGGGTTCCCCTTAGAGGTAAAATAGTGGTAAAAATAGATAATACTAATGCTCTATTTTGTGGTAGTGTGGTCGAGCAGTAGGCTTATCCAAGGAGTAGTGTTAAGCATTTGTTGTACATACACAAGACAATAAATGAGGTACACACACTCAGAGACAAATCCAGCCAATAGGTTTTTATATAGAAAAATATCTTTTCTTAGTTTATTTTAAGAACCACAGGTTCAAATTCTACATGTAATATCTCATTCGAAAGGTATTGCAGGTAAGTACTTTAGGAACTTCAAATCATCAAAATTGCATGTATACTTTTCAAGTTATTGACAAATAGCTGTTTTAAAAGTGGACACTTAGTGCAATTTTCACAGTTCCTAGGGGAGGTAAGTATTTGTTAGATTAACCAGGTAAGTAAGACACTTACAGGGCTCAGTTCTTGGTCCAAGGTAGCCCACCGTTGGGGGTTCAGAGCAACCCCAAAGTCACCACACCAGCAGCTCAGGGCCGGTCAGGTGCAGAGTCCAAAGTGGTGCCCAAAACACATAGGCTAGAATGGAGAGGAGGGGGTGCCCTGGTTCCGGTCTGCTTGCAGGTAAGTACCCGCGTCTTCGGAGGGCAGACCAGGGGGGTTTTGTAGGGCACCGGGGGGGACACAAGTCCACACAGAAATTTCACCCTCAGCGGCGCGGGGGCGGCCGGGTGCAGTGTAGAAACAAGCGTCGGGTTTGCAATGTTAGTCTATGAGAGATCTCGGGATCTCTTCAGCGCTGCAGGCAGGCAAGGGGGGGGTTCCTCGGGGAAACCTCCACTTGGGCAAGGGAGAGGGACTCCTGGGGGTCACTTCTCCAGTGAAAGTCCGGTCCTTCAGGTCCTGGGGGCTGCGGGTGCAGGGTCTCTCCCAGGTGTCGGGACTTTAGGTTCAAAAGAGTCGCGGTCAGGGGAAGCCTCGGGATTCCCTCTGCAGGCGGCGCTGTGGGGGCTCAGGGGGGACAGGTTTTTGTACTCACAGTCTTAGAGTAGTCCTGGGGTCCCTCCTGAGGTGTTGGATCGCCACCAGCCGAGTCGGGGTCGCCGGGTGCAGTGTTGCAAGTCTCACGCTTCTTGCGGGGAGCTTGCAGGGATCTTTAAAGCTGCTGGAAACAAAGTTGCAGCTTTTCTTGGAGCAGGTCCGCTGTCCTCGGGAGTTTCTTGTCTTTTTTGAAGCAGGGGCAGTCCTCAGAGGATGTCGAGGTCGCTGGTCCCTTCGGAAGGCGTCGCTGGAGCAGGATCTTTGGAAGGCAGGAGACAGGCCGGTGAGTTTCTGGAGCCAAGGCAGTTGTCGTCTTCTGGTCTTCCTCTGCAGGGGTTTTTCAGCTAGGCAGTCCTTCTTCTTGTAGTTGCAGGAATCTAATTTTCTAGGGTTCAGGGTAGCCCTTAAATACTAAATTTAAGGGCGTGTTTAGGTCTGGGGGGTTAGTAGCCAATGGCTACTAGCCCTGAGGGTGGGTACACCCTCTTTGTGCCTCCTCCCAAGGGGAGGGGGACACAATCCTAACCCTATTGGGGGAATCCTCCATCTGCAAGATGGAGGATTTCTAAAAGTTAGAGTCACCTCAGCTCAGGACACCTTAGGGGCTGTCCTGACTGGCCAGTGACTCCTCCTTGTTGCTTTCTTTGTTCCCTCCAGCCTTGCCGCCAAACGTGGGGGCCGTGGCCGGAGGGGGCGGGCAACTCCACTAAGCTGGAGTGCCCTGCTGGGCTGTGACAAAGGGGTGAGCCTTTGAGGCTCACCGCCAGGTGTTACAGCTCCTGCCTGGGGGAGGTGTTAGCATCTCCACCCAGTGCAGGCTTTGTTACTGGCCTCAGAGTGACAAAGGCACTCTCCCCATGGGGCCAGCAACATGTCTCTAGTGTGGCAGGCTGCTGGAACCAGTCAGCCTACACAGATAGTTGGTTAAGTTTCAGGGGGCACCTCTAAGGTGCCCTCTGTGGTGCATTTTACAATAAAATGTACACTGGCATCAGTGTGCATTTATTGTGCTGAGAAGTTTGATACCAAACTTCCCAGTTTTCAGTGTAGCCATTATGGTGCTGTGGAGTTCGTGTTTGACAGACTCCCAGACCATATACTCTTATGGCTACCCTGCACTTACAATGTCTAAGGTTTTGTTTAGACACTGTAGGGGTACCATGCTCATGCATTGGTACCCTCACCTATGGTATAGTGCACCCTGCCTTAGGGCTGTAAGGCCTGCTAGAGGGGTGTCTTACCTATACTGCATAGGCAGTGAGAGGCTGGCATGGCACCCTGAGGGGAGTGCCATGTCGACTTACTCGTTTTGTCCTCACTAGCACACACAAGCTGGCAAGCAGTGTGTCTGTGCTGAGTGAGAGGTCTCTAGGGTGGCATAAGACATGCTGCAGCCCTTAGAGACCTTCCTTGGCATCAGGGCCCTTGGTACTAGAAGTACCAGTTACAAGGGACTTATCTGGATGCCAGGGTCTGCCAATTGTGGATACAAAAGTACAGGTTAGGGAAAGAACACTGGTGCTGGGGCCTGGTTAGCAGGCCTCAGCACACTTTCAATTGTAAACATAGCATCAGCAAAGGCAAAAAGTCAGGGGGCAACCATGCCAAGGAGGCATTTCCTTACACAACCCCCCCCCCAAACGAAAGAGGATGAGACTAACCTTTCCCAAGAGAGTCTTCATTTTCTAAGTGGAAGAACCTGGAAAGGCCATCTGCATTGGCATGGGCAGTCCCAGGTCTGTGTTCCACTATAAAGTCCATTCCCTGTAGGGAGATGGACCACCTCAACAGTTTAGGATTTTCACCTTTCATTTGCATCAGCCATTTGAGAGGTCTGTGGTCAGTTTGAACTAGGAAGTGAGTCCCAAAGAGGTATGGTCTCAGCTTCTTCAGGGACCAAACCACAGCAAAGGCCTCCCTCTCAATGGCACTCCAACGCTGCTCCCTGGGGAGTAACCTCCTGCTAATGAAAGCAACAGGCTGGTCAAGGCCATCATCATTTGTTTGGGACAAAACTGCCCCTATCCCATGTTCAGAGGCATCAGTCTGCACAATGAACTGCTTAGAATAATCTGGAGCTTTGAGAACTGGTGCTGAGCACATTGCCTGTTTCAGGGTGTCAAAGGCCTGTTGGCATTCCACAGTCCAGTTTACTTTCTTGGGCATTTTCTTGGAGGTGAGTTCAGTGAGGGCTGTCACAATGGATCCATATCCCTTCACAAACCTCCTGTAGTACCCAGTCAAGCCAAGGAATGCCCTGACTTGAGTCTGGGTTTTTGGAGCTACCCAGTCCAGAATAGTCTGGATCTTGGGTTGGAGTGGCTGAACTTGGCCTCCACCTACAAGGTGTCCCAAGTAAACCACAGTTCCCTGCCCTATCTGGCATTTGGATGCCTTGATAGAGAGGCCTGCAGATTGCAGAGCCTTCAAAACCTTCCTCAGGTGGACCAGGTGATCCTGCCAGGTGGAGCTAAAGACAGCAATATCATCAAGATAAGCTGTGCTAAAGGACTCCAAGCCAGCAAGGACTTGATTCACCAACCTTTGGAAGGTGGCAGGGGCATTCTTTAAACCAAAGGGCATAACAGTAAACTGATAATGCCCATCAGGTGTGGAGAATGCTGTCTTTTCTTTTGCTCCAGGTGCCATTTTTATTTGCCAGTACCCTGCTGTCAAGTCAAAGGTACTTAGAAATTTGGCAGCACCTAATTTATCAATGAGCTCATCAGCTCTTGGAATTGGATGGGCATCTGTCTTGGTGACAGAATTGAGCCCTCTGTAGTCCACACAAAACCTCATCTCTTTCTTTCCATCTGTGGTGTGAGGTTTGGGGACTAAGACCACTGGGCTAGCCCAGGGGCTGTCAGAGCGCTCAATTACTCCCAATTCCAGCATCTTGTGGACTTCCACCTTGATGCTTTCCTTAACATGGTCAGACTGTCTGAAGATTTTGTTCTTGACAGGCATGCTGTCTCCTGTGTCCACATCATGGGTACACAGGTGTGTCTGACCAGGGGTTAGGGAGAAAAGCTCAGGAAACTGTTGTAGGACTCTCCTACAATCAGCCTGCTGTTGGCCAGAGAGGGTGTCTGAGTAGATCACTCCATCTACTGTGCCATCTTTTGGGTCTGATGACAGAAGATCAGGGAGAGGTTCACTCTCTGCCTCCTGATCCTCATCTGTTACCATTAACAGATTCACATCAGCCCTGTCATGGAAGAGCTTAAGGCGGTTCACATGGATCACCCTCTTAGGGCTCCTGCTTGTGCCCAGGTCCACCAGGTAGGTGACCTGACTCTTCCTCTCTAGCACTGGGTAAGGGCCACTCCATTTGTCCTGGAGTGCCCTGGGAGCCACAGGCTCCAGAACCCAGACTTTCTGCCCTGGTTGGAACTCAACCAGTGCAGCCTTTTGGTCATACCAAAACTTCTGGAGTTGTTGGCTGGCCTCAAGGTTCTTGGTTGCCTTTTCCATGTACTCTGCCATTCTAGAGCGAAGGCCAAGTACATAGTCCACTATGTCCTGTTTAGGCTCATGGAGAGGTCTCTCCCAGCCTTCTTTAACAAGGGCAAGTGGTCCCCTTACAGGATGACCAAACAGAAGTTCAAAGGGTGAGAACCCTACTCCCTTCTGTGGTACCTCCCTGTAAGCGAAAAGCAGACATGGCAGGAGGACATCCCATCTCCTTTTGAGTTTTTCTGGGAGCCCCATGATCATGCCCTTTAATGTCTTGTTGAATCTCTCAACTAAGCCATTAGTTTGTGGATGGTAAGGTGTAGTGAATTTATAAGTCACTCCACACTCATTCCACATGTGCTTTAGGTATGCTGACATGAAGTTGGTACCTCTGTCAGACACCACCTCCTTAGGGAAACCCACTCTGGTAAAGATACCAATGAGGGCCTTGGCTACTGCAGGGGCAGTAGTCGACCTAAGGGGAATAGCTTCAGGATACCTGGTAGCATGATCCACTACTACCAGGATATACATATTTCCTGAGGCTGTGGGAGGTTCTAGTGGACCAACTATGTCCACACCCACTCTTTCAAAGGGCACCCCCACCACTGGAAGTGGAATGAGGGGGGCCTTTGGATGCCCACCTGTCTTACCACTGGCTTGACAGGTGGGGCAGGAGAGGCAAAACTCCTTAACCATGTTGGACATGTTGGGCCAGTAGAAGTGGTTGACTAACCTCTCCCACGTCTTGGTTTGTCCCAAATGTCCAGCAAGGGGAATGTCATGGGCCAATGTTAGGATGAACTCTCTGAACAGCTGAGGCACTACCACTCTCCTAGTGGCACCAGGTTTGGGGTCTCTGGCCTCAGTGTACAGGAGCCCATCTTCCCAATAGACCCTATGTGTTCCATTTTTCTTGCCTTTGGACTCTTCAGCAGCTTGCTGCCTAAGGCCTTCAAGAGAGGGACAGGTTTCTTGTCCCTTACACAGCTCTTCCCTTGAGGGTCCCCCTGGGCCCAAGAGCTCAACCTGATAAGGCTCAAGCTCCAAAGGCTCAGTTCCCTCAGAGGGCAGAACTTCTTCCTGAGAAGAGAGGTTCCCTTTCTTTTGCTGTGTTGCAGTTGGTTTCCCAACTGACTTTCCTTTTCTCTTGGTAGGCTGGGCCATTCTTCCAGACTCCAGCTTTACTTGTTCACCCTGTGCCTTGCATTGTGCTCTGGTTTTCACACACACCAGTTCAGGGATACCCAGCATTGCTGCATGGGTTTTTAGTTCTACCTCAGCCCATGCTGAGGACTCCAGGTCATTTCCAAGCAGACAGTCCACTGGGATATTTGAGGAGACCACCACCTGTTTCAGGCCATTGACCCCTCCCCATTCTAAAGTAACCATTGCCATGGGATGTACTTTTCTCTGATTGTCAGCGTTGGTGACTGTGTAAGTTTTTCCAGTCAGGTATTGGCCAGGGGAAACCAGTTTCTCTGTCACCATGGTGACACTGGCACCTGTATCCCTCAGGCCCTCTATTCTAGTCCCATTAATTAAGAGTTGCTGTCTGTATTTTTGCATGTTAGGCGGCCAGACAGCTAGTGTGGCTAAATCCACCCCACCCTCAGAAACTAGAGTAGCTTCAGTGTGGACCCTGATTTGCTCTGGGCACACTGTTGATCCCACTTGGAGACTAGCCATACCAGTGTTACCTGGATGGGAGTTTGGAGTGGAACCTTTCTTGGGACAGGCCTTGTCTCCAGTTTGGTGTCCATGCTGTTTACAGCTATGACACCAGGCCTTTTTGGGATCAAAGTTTTTACCCTTGTACCCATTGTTTTGTGAAGAGGCTCTGGGCCCACCCTCCTGTGCAGGTTTTTGGGGGCCTGTAGAAGACTCTTTACTATTTTTAGTTTTGGTTGTCTCATCACCCTTCTGCTGGGGAGTCTTTGTGACCCCTTTCTTTTGGTCACCCCCTGTTGAAGTCTTGGACACCCTTGTCTTGACCCAATGGTCCGCCTTCTTTCCCAATTCTTGGGGAGAAATTGGTCCTAGGTCTACCAGATGCTGATGCAGTTTATCATTGAAACAATTACTTAACAGGTGTTCTTTCACAAATAAATTGTACAGCCCATCATAATTACTTACACCACTGCCTTGAATCCAACCATCTAGTGTTTTCACTGAGTAGTCAACAAAGTCAACCCAGGTCTGGCTCGAGGATTTTTGAGCCCCCCTGAACCTAATCCTGTACTCCTCAGTGGAGAATCCAAAGCCCTCAATCAGGGTACCCTTCATGAGGTCATAAGATTCTGCATCTTGTCCAGAGAGTGTGAGGAGTCTATCCCTACACTTTCCTGTGAACATTTCCCAAAGGAGAGCACCCCAGTGAGATCTGTTCACTTTTCTGGTTACACAAGCCCTCTCAAAAGCTGTGAACCATTTGGTGATGTCATCACCATCTTCATATTTTGTCACAATCCCTTTGGGGATTTTTAACTTGTCCGGAGAATCTCTGACCCTATTTATATTGCTGCCACCATTGATGGGTCCTAGGCCCATCTCTTGTCTTTCCCTCTCTATGGCTAGGATCTGTCTTTCCAAAGCCAATCTTTTGGCCATCCTGGCTAACTGGATGTCCTCTTCACTGGAGTTATCCTCAGTGATTTCAGAGTTGTTGGTCCCTCCTGTGAGGGAACCAGCATCTCTGACTATTATTTGTGGAGTCAGGGCTTGAGAAGCCCTGCTCTCCCTAAGTAGGACTGGAGGGGGGGAATTTCCCTCCAAGTCACTATCTTCATCCTCTGAGTTGCCATCCTCAGAGGGGTTGGCCTTTTCAAACTCTGCCAACAGCTCCTGGAGCTGTACTTTGGTAGGTTTGGGGCCCATTGCTATTTTCTTTAGTTTACAGAGTGACCTTAGCTCTCTCATCTGTAGATGGAGGTAAGGTGTGGTGTCGAGTTCCACCACATTCACATCTGTGCTAGACATTATGCTTCTAAAAGTTGGAATACTTTTTAAGAACTTAAACTGGTTCTAGAATCTAATTCAAACTTTTACAAAATTTTTAAACTCTAAAAGAAATGCTAAACAGGATCTAACACAAGGCCCTAGCAGGTCTTTTAAGAATTTAGAAAACTTTTCAAATTGCAAAAATCAATTTCTAATGACAATTTTTGAATTTGTCGTGTGATCAGGTATTGGCTGAGTAGTCCAGCAAATGCAAAGTCTTGTACCCCACCGCTGATCCACCAATGTAGGAAGTTGGCTCTGTATGTGCTATTTCAAAGTAAGGAATAGCATGCACAGAGTCCAAGGGTTCCCCTTAGAGGTAAAATAGTGGTAAAAATAGATAATACTAATGCTCTATTTTGTGGTAGTGTGGTCGAGCAGTAGGCTTATCCAAGGAGTAGTGTTAAGCATTTGTTGTACATACACAAGACAATAAATGAGGTACACACACTCAGAGACAAATCCAGCCAATAGGTTTTTATATAGAAAAATATCTTTTCTTAGTTTATTTTAAGAACCACAGGTTCAAATTCTACATGTAATATCTCATTCGAAAGGTATTGCAGGTAAGTACTTTAGGAACTTCAAATCATCAAAATTGCATGTATACTTTTCAAGTTATTGACAAATAGCTGTTTTAAAAGTGGACACTTAGTGCAATTTTCACAGTTCCTAGGGGAGGTAAGTATTTGTTAGATTAACCAGGTAAGTAAGACACTTACAGGGCTCAGTTCTTGGTCCAAGGTAGCCCACCGTTGGGGGTTCAGAGCAACCCCAAAGTCACCACACCAGCAGCTCAGGGCCGGTCAGGTGCAGAGTCCAAAGTGGTGCCCAAAACACATAGGCTAGAATGGAGAGGAGGGGGTGCCCCGGTTCCGGTCTGCTTGCAGGTAAGTACCCGCGTCTTCGGAGGGCAGACCAGGGGGGTTTTGTAGGGCACCGGGGGGGACACAAGTCCACACAGAAATTTCACCCTCAGCGGCGCGGGGGCGGCCGGGTGCAGTGTAGAAACAAGCGTCGGGTTTGCAATGTTAGTCTATGAGAGATCTCGGGATCTCTTCAGCGCTGCAGGCAGGCAAGGGGGGGGGTTCCTCGGGGAAACCTCCACTTGGGCAAGGGAGAGGGACTCCTGGGGGTCACTTCTCCAGTGAAAGTCCGGTCCTTCAGGTCCTGGGGGCTGCGGGTGCAGGGTCTCTCCCAGGTGTCGGGACTTTAGGTTCAAAAGAGTCGCGGTCAGGGGAAGCCTCGGGATTCCCTCTGCAGGCGGCGCTGTGGGGGCTCAGGGGGGACAGGTTTTTGTACTCACAGTCTTAGAGTAGTCCTGGGGTCCCTCCTGAGGTGTTGGATCGCCACCAGCCGAGTCGGGGTCGCCGGGTGCAGTGTTGCAAGTCTCACGCTTCTTGCGGGGAGCTTGCAGGGATCTTTAAAGCTGCTGGAAACAAAGTTGCAGCTTTTCTTGGAGCAGGTCCGCTGTCCTCGGGAGTTTCTTGTCTTTTTTGAAGCAGGGGCAGTCCTCAGAGGATGTCGAGGTCGCTGGTCCCTTCGGAAGGCGTCGCTGGAGCAGGATCTTTGGAAGGCAGGAGACAGGCCGGTGAGTTTCTGGAGCCAAGGCAGTTGTCGTCTTCTGGTCTTCCTCTGCAGGGGTTTTTCAGCTAGGCAGTCCTTCTTCTTGTAGTTGCAGGAATCTAATTTTCTAGGGTTCAGGGTAGCCCTTAAATACTAAATTTAAGGGCGTGTTTAGGTCTGGGGGGTTAGTAGCCAATGGCTACTAGCCCTGAGGGTGGGTACACCCTCTTTGTGCCTCCTCCCAAGGGGAGGGGGACACAATCCTAACCCTATTGGGGGAATCCTCCATCTGCAAGATGGAGGATTTCTAAAAGTTAGAGTCACCTCAGCTCAGGACACCTTAGGGGCTGTCCTGACTGGCCAGTGACTCCTCCTTGTTGCTTTCTTTGTTCCCTCCAGCCTTGCCGCCAAACGTGGGGGCCGTGGCCGGAGGGGGCGGGCAACTCCACTAAGCTGGAGTGCCCTGCTGGGCTGTGACAAAGGGGTGAGCCTTTGAGGCTCACCGCCAGGTGTTACAGCTCCTGCCTGGGGGAGGTGTTAGCATCTCCACCCAGTGCAGGCTTTGTTACTGGCCTCAGAGTGACAAAGGCACTCTCCCCATGGGGCCAGCAACATGTCTCTAGTGTGGCAGGCTGCTGGAACCAGTCAGCCTACACAGATAGTTGGTTAAGTTTCAGGGGGCACCTCTAAGGTGCCCTCTGTGGTGCATTTTACAATAAAATGTACACTGGCATCAGTGTGCATTTATTGTGCTGAGAAGTTTGATACCAAACTTCCCAGTTTTCAGTGTAGCCATTATGGTGCTGTGGAGTTCGTGTTTGACAGACTCCCAGACCATATACTCTTATGGCTACCCTGCACTTACAATGTCTAAGGTTTTGTTTAGACACTGTAGGGGTACCATGCTCATGCATTGGTACCCTCACCTATGGTATAGTGCACCCTGCCTTAGGGCTGTAAGGCCTGCTAGAGGGGTGTCTTACCTATACTGCATAGGCAGTGAGAGGCTGGCATGGCACCCTGAGAGGAGTGCCATGTCGACTTACTCGTTTTGTCCTCACTAGCACACACAAGCTGGCAAGCAGTGTGTCTGTGCTGAGTGAGAGGTCTCTAGGGTGGCATAAGACATGCTGCAGCCCTTAGAGACCTTCCTTGGCATCAGGGCCCTTGGTACTAGAAGTACCAGTTACAAGGGACTTATCTGGATGCCAGGGTCTGCCAATTGTGGATACAAAAGTACAGGTTAGGGAAAGAACACTGGTGCTGGGGCCTGGTTATTAATAAATAATTTAGTATTTAAGGGCTACCCTGAACCCTAGAAAATTAGATTCCTGCAACTACAAGAAGAAGGACTGCCCAGCTGAAAACCCCTGCAGCGGAAGACCAGAAGACGACAACTGCCTTGGCTCCAGAAACTCACCGGCCTGTCTCCTGCCTTCCAAAGATCCTGCTCCAGCGACGCCTTCCGAAGGGACCAGCGACCTCGACATCCTCTGAGGACTGCCCCTGCTTCGAAAAGACAAGAAACTCCCGAGGACAGCGGACCTGCTCCAAGAAAGGCTGCAACTTTGTTTCCAGCAGCTTTAAAGAACCCTGCAAGCTCCCCGCAAGAAGCGTGAGACTTGCAACACTGCACCCGGCGACCCCGACTCGGCTGGTGGAGACCCGACACCTCAGGAGGGACCCCAGGACTACTCTGATACTGTGAGTACCAAAACCTGTCCCCCCTGAGCCCCCACAGCGCCGCCTGCAGAGGGAATCCCGAGGCTTCCCCTGACCGCGACTCTTTGAATCCTAAGTCCCGACACCTGGGAGAGACCCTGCACCCGCAGCCCCCAGGACCTGAAGGACCGGACTTTCACTGGAGGAGTGACCCCCAGGAGTCCCTCTCCCTTGACCAAGTGGAGGTTTCCCCGAGGAACCCCCCCCTTGCCTGCCTGCAGCGCTGAAGAGATCCCGAGATCTCTCATAGACTAACACTGCGAACCCGACGCTTGTTTCTACACTGCACCCGGCCGCCCCCGCGCCGCTGAGGGTGAAATTTCTGTGTGGGCTTGTGTCCCCCCCGGTGCCCTACAAAACCCCCCTGGTCTGCCCTCCGACAACGCGGGTACTTACCTGCAAGCAGACCGGAACCGGGGCACCCCCTTCTCTCCATTCTAGCCTATGTGTTTTGGGCACCACTTTGAACTCTGCACCTGACCGGCCCTGAGCTGCTGGTGTGGTGACTTTGGGGTTGCTCTGAACCCCCAACGGTGGGCTACCTTGGACCAAGAACTGAGCCCTGTAAGTGTCTTACTTACCTGGTTAACCTAACAAATACTTACCTCCCCTAGGAACTGTGAAAATTGCACTAAGTGTCCACTTTTAAAACAGCTATTTGTGAATAACTTGAAAAGTATACATGCAATTTTGATGATTTGAAGTTCCTAAAGTACTTACCTGCAATACCTTTCGAATGAGATATTACATGTAGAATTTGAACCTGTGGTTCTTAAAATAAACTAAGAAAAGATATTTTTCTATATAAAAACCTATTGGCTGGATTTGTCTCTGAGTGTGTGTACCTCATTTATTGTCTATGTGTATGTACAACAAATGCTTAACACTACTCCTTGGATAAGCCTACTGCTCGACCACACTACCACAAAATAGAGCATTAGTATTATCTCTTTTTGCCACTATCTTACCTCTAAGGGGAACCCTTGGACTCTGTGCATGCTATTCCTTACTTTGAAATAGCACATACAGAGCCAACTTCCTACATTATGTATGTATCATCTCAACCTTAAATAGGTGCATACTTAGTCACTCCATTGCATGGGCACTATTACTACAATTCAACTCCTACCTCACCCTCTGCGGGGAAAAAACAATCGAAGATGGAGTCGACGCCCATGCGCAATGGAGACAAAAGGAGGAGTCACTCGGTCCCGTGACTCGAAAGACTTCTTCGAAGAAAAACAACTTGTAACACTCCGGCCCAACACCAGATGGCGAGCTATTGCAAAACATGCAAATCTACTGCGACTGATGCCACGAACAGATGTACACTGGGTAAGTGACATTTTCATTTGCCGGTATGGAGCCTGATCAGAGGATTTTCCTGATCTGGGGTTTCCGGAGCAGCTGGCTGGGACTTTGCAGGCTTCTTGGAGTTCATCCACTCTGCCTTCTTATGCTAGGCATTGGATGGTCTTTTCTTCTTGATCTGTGAGGATAACAGGTGGCTCCTGCTGTGGCTTCTTTGTTTTTGATAATGCAGTTTTTGCAGATTGGGCCAGCATGGGTTTGTCGGTGGTCACCTTACTGGTGCAATGTGTGGCCATTCAGGCGTTTTGTGGTCCTTGACTGATTGTGAATGATGAACGGGATTGATGCTGATTTTTTTTTTTTTAGGGTCTGGTGAACTTGTTTCCTTGACCGGTTCAATCTTTCCCTAGTTGATATCTCCAGTTGGTGTTGGCTGTCTTGACTGGGCCTCCTTTTGAGCCCTTTGTGGGTGCTGATTTGAAGCTTTTGACATTAACATCTTGTTTTCTGGTTGCCTTTACGTCTGCCTGGCGCTTCAGGGAGATCAGGGTTTTGTCCTGCAATTTCCTTTCTGCAATGCTTTTACAGTTCATTTTGTCCTGGTTTTTTCCCTCCTTAATCCCTAAGGTCTCTATGGTTTTCCATGTGAGCCAGGTAGTGATCCTGCCTGCTTTTTGTCCTGTTCCTTCCTCTGGGGAGGAGTGCAGATTGCATTGTTTGCATGTGTGGCAGGCATTGATGTGTTTCTGGAGGACGTTGGGTCGTTCCGGACTGGGGACTCTTTGTGAATTTTGGTCCTGCAACGGAAGGGGACAGCCTTCTCTTGCTAATTTGTGTATGTGAATCCAGTCTCCGGTCTTGTTTGCATATGACGTGAGAGGTGTTCCTCCTCCTCGGGGGGTCTACGGGGCGGTCCTAGCGTGGTCTGGCAGCTACGGTAGCTGCATTGCTCGGGGCTTCTGTTGTGGGACATTTTAGGGCAGCAACCTGTTCTACTCTCTCCACGTTTGTTCCTCACTATCGGATTGCTCAGTTCACATGTTTGGATAACTTTTTGGGTCACAGGGTTTTGTCCTCTATATGGGTTTAGACTCCAGTTTGTCTAGGAGCGGTGCTCCAAAATACTGCATCATGCGTTCACAACACAGTTGGGCTGGAGAAAGCACTATCATTCTTCCTTGTTGAGATGGGGTAGCGACTGCAAAGGTAAAACAACACCAGCGAAATGCTGCCAATTAATGTCAAAGTAACAGGGAATCCCCCAAAAACACTAAGGATGGAGTGTGTGGCTGAAGGTATTACGTCAAAGCTGGAAATCTATGGTATTTGACCTAATACCAGGTCCAGGCAACTTTATTAGTTAGGGAGACAGTGTCCAGGAAGCCAGGGCTCTCTAATGGTAGCTGTAGTGAGCAGCCAAGACTTATCTAGGCGGAGTGTTTAGCACTTGTAATACCACAGCAGTCACACAGTAACTTATCACATATGAGAGGATCCACAAAGTGATGCAAAAATGAAGGTACTTTATGACAGTAACACTGAAATAGATAACTTATAGACAGTCCCCCAACTGGATGTAAGTACACACTATATGTATACTGTAAGTATTAGGAATTAGCATAGAAAAACAAGAATCTGCAAGAAATAGCATAAAATAGCTCGGGCCGTATTGGGGTGGGGGGCAAACCATATACTAAGATAGTGGAATGTGAAGTTAGGTCCCACGTCCACGGATGTGGACTAGTTAGAAGGGAGCTGGGGGGAACTTCGGGCCCCAAGAGTTGAGTACCTAGGTGACCCCCAGCGACCAGGAGAGCAGGGGTAGTTTACCTGGTCTTCCCAAAGACTAACAATGGGACATTGAAAAAGAAGATTGCAAGACCAGGACCAGTTCAGAGGAAACCAACCGTGGATTGTGGAAGAAGAGGACCTGCAAGAGAAGGGAACAGTCCAGTCCACACAGGAGTGTCCAGGTGGGACAGGAGCCACTACCCACCCTTCTGTGGATGAATATCTGGGTCGACAAGGGAAGATGAAGATCAGCTGTGGAGCCCAGGAACCTCAGGGAGGTCCTTGGAGCCGGTCACTTGGTCACTGATGGTCAGTGGTCAGGCGGACCACCAACAAGCCTTGCAAATGCAAATCTGGGCAGAAGAGGATTTGCAGAGAAGAGGAGGACCAGCAAGATCCAGGGGACTTGACCATTGGAGGAGAGTCCGGGTTGACTCTCAGCAGTCGGAAAGGCCAGCAGAAGCAGTCGTAACCCCCCACAGGCAACTCGCTGACAGCAGGCACAGTAAGTTGCATTGAGGCCAAGTCAGCACACCTGGAGAGGAGTCCCACGTAGCTGGAGCAGCAGAGGAGGGTCTGTCTTTGCAAGGATGAAGTGCTGGAGGCCAGGGCTACTTGGAGCCTGGAGAGCCCTTGAAGCAGGAGTCAACAAGCATTGGTTGCTACAAGAGTCGCGATGCACAAAGGTACATCCTACAAGGAGAGGCAAGGGCTCACCGTCTCCCAAGTTGGGCAGAGAGGACCACTTAGGGCCACCACCTGTGTTGGAGGATCCACGCAGTTCCTAAGGAGAGCAGATTCCAGCAGCCTGACATCGTTGCCTTAGGTGCCAGTGGATGCAAGGGAGATTCCTTCTTGCTTCTTTGGTGCAGCTGAAGTCTCATCTCACTGTACAACATTCTGATAAAGAGAACTGCAGACACATGGTGTAGGAAGTTGGCTCTGTATGTGCTATTTCAAAGTAAGGAATAGCATGCACAGAGTCCAAGGGTTCCCCTTAGAGGTAAAATAGTGGTAAAAATAGATAATACTAATGCTCTATTTTGTGGTAGTGTGGTCGAGCAGTAGGCTTATCCAAGGAGTAGTGTTAAGCATTTGTTGTACATACACATAGACAATAAATGAGGTACACACACTCAGAGACAAATCCAGCCAATAGGTTTTTATATAGAAAAATATCTTTTCTTAGTTTATTTTAAGAACCACAGGTTCAAATTCTACATGTAATATCTCATTCGAAAGGTATTGCAGGTAAGTACTTTAGGAACTTCAAATCATCAAAATTGCATGTATACTTTTCAAGTTATTGACAAATAGCTGTTTTAAAAGTGGACACTTAGTGCAATTTTCACAGTTCCTAGGGGAGGTAAGTATTTGTTAGATTAACCAGGTAAGTAAGACACTTACAGGGCTCAGTTCTTGGTCCAAGGTAGCCCACCGTTGGGGGTTCAGAGCAACCCCAAAGTCACCACACCAGCAGCTCAGGGCCGGTCAGGTGCAGAGTCCAAAGTGGTGCCCAAAACACATAGGCTAGAATGGAGAGAAGGGGGTGCCCCGGTTCCGGTCTGCTTGCAGGTAAGTACCCGCGTCTTCGGAGGGCAGACCAGGGGGGTTTTGTAGGGCACCGGGGGGGACACAAGTCCACACAGAAATTTCACCCTCAGCGGCGCGGGGGCGGCCGGGTGCAGTGTAGAAACAAGCGTCGGGTTCGCAATGTTAGTCTATGAGAGATCTCGGGATCTCTTCAGCGCTGCAGGCAGGCAAGGGGGGGATTCCTCGGGGAAACCTCCACTTGGGCAAGGGAGAGGGACTCCTGGGGGTCACTTCTCCAGTGAAAGTCCGGTCCTTCAGGTCCTGGGGGCTGCGGGTGCAGGGTCTCTCCCAGGTGTCGGGACTTTAGGTTCAAAAGAGTCGCGGTCAGGGGAAGCCTCGGGATTCCCTCTGCAGGCGGCGCTGTGGGGGCTCAGGGGGGACAGGTTTTGGTACTCACAGTATCAGAGTAGTCCTGGGGTCCCTCCTGAGGTGTTGGATCGCCACCAGTCGAGTCGGGGTCGCCGGGTGCAGTGTTGCAAGTCTCACGCCTTTTGCGGGGAGCTTGCAGGGTTCTTTAAAGTTGCTGGAAACAAAGTTGCAGCTTTTCTTGGAGCAGGTCCGCTGTCCTCGGGAGTTTCTTGTCTTTTCGAAGCAGGGGCAGTCCTCAGAGGATGTCGAGGTCGCTGGTCCCTTTGGAAGGCGTCGCTGGAGCAGGATCTTTGGAAGGCAGGAGACAGGCCGGTGAGTTTCTGGAGCCAAGGCAGTTGTCGTCTTCTGGTCTTCCTCTGCAGGGGTTTTCAGCTAGGCAGTCCTTCTTCTTGTAGTTGCAGGAATCTAATTTTCTAGGGTTCAGGGTAGCCCTTAAATACTAAATTTAAGGGCGTGTTTAGGTCTGGGGGGTTAGTAGCCAATGGCTACTAGCCCTGAGGGTGGGTACACCCTCTTTGTGCCTCCTCCCAAGGGGAGGGGGTCACAATCCTAACCCTATTGGGGGAATCCTCCATCTGCAAGATGGAGGATTTCTAAAAGTTAGAGTCACTTCAGCTCAGGACACCTTAGGGGCTGTCCTGACTGGCCAGTGACTCCTCCTTGTTGCTTTCTTTGTTCCCTCCAGCCTTGCCGCCAAAAGTGGGGGCCGTGGCCGGAGGGGGCGGGCAACTCCACTAAGCTGGAGTGCCCTGCTGGGCTGTGACAAAGGGGTGAGCCTTTGAGGCTCACCGCCAGGTGTCACAGCTCTTGCCTGGGGGAGGTGTTAGCATCTCCACCCAGTGCAGGCTTTGTTACTGGCCTCAGAGTGACAAAGGCACTCTCCCCATGGGGCCAGCAACATGTCTCTGGTGTGGCAGGCTGCTGGAACTAGTCAGCCTACACAGACAGTCGGTTAAGTTTCAGGGGGCACCTCTAAGGTGCCCTCTGGGGTGTATTTTGCAATAAACTGTACACTGGCATCAGTGTGCATTTATTGTGCTGAGAAGTTTGATACCAAACTTCCCAGTTTTCAGTGTAGCCATTATGGTGCTGTGGAGTTCGTGTTTGACAGACTCCCAGACCATATACTCTTATGGCTACCCTGCACTTACAATGTCTAAGGTTTTGTTTAGACACTGTAGGGGTACCATGCTCATGCACTGGTACCCTCACCTATGGTATAGTGCACCCTGCCTTAGGGCTGTAAGGCCTGCTAGAGGGGTGTCTTACCTATACTGCATAGGCAGTGAGAGGCTGGCATGGCACCCTGAGGGGAGTGCCATGTCGACTTACTCATTTTGTTCTCACTAGCACACACAGGCTTGTAAGCAGTGTGTCTGTGCTGAGTGAGGGGTCTCTAGGGTGGCATAAGACATGCTGCAGCCCTTAGAGACCTTCCTTGGCATCAGGGCCCTTGGTACTAGAAGTACCAGTTACAAGGGACTTATCTGAATGCCAGGGTGTGCCAATTGTGGATACAATGGTACATTTTAGGTGAAGGAACACTGGTGCTGGGGCCTGGTTAGCAGGGTCCCAGCACTCTTCTCAGTCAAGTCAGCATCAGTATCAGGCAAAAAGTGGGGGGTAACTGCAACAGGGAGCCATTTCTTTACACATGGGGTGTGTAGGAAGTTGGCTCTGTATGTGCTATTTCAAAGTAAGGAATAGCATGCACAGAGTCCAAGGGTTCCCCTTAGAGGTAAAATAGTGGTAAAAAGAGATAATACTAATGCTCTATTTTGTGGTAGTGTGGTCGAGCAGTAGGCTTATCCAAGGAGTAGTGTTAAGCATTTGTTGTACATACACATAGACAATAAATGAGGTACACACACTCAGAGACAAATCCAGCCAATAGGTTTTGTTATAGAAAAATATATTTTCTTAGTTTATTTTAAGAACCACAGGTTCAAATTTAACATGTAATATCTTGTTTGAAAGGTATTGCAGGTAAGTACATTAGGAACTTTGAATCATTTCAATTGCATGTATACTTTTCAAGTTATTCACAAATAGCTATTTTAAAAGTGGACACAGTGCAATTTTCACAGTTCCTGGGGGAGGTAAGTTTTTGTTAGTTTTACCAGGTAAGTACGACACTTACAGGGTTCAGTTCTTGGTCCAAGGTAGCCCACCGTTGGGGGTTCAGAGCAACCCCAAAGTTACCACACCAGCAGCTCAGGGCCGGTCAGGTGCAGGGTTCAAAGTGGTGCCCAAAACGCATAGGCTCCAATGGAGAGAAGGGGGTGCCCCGGTTCCAGTCTGCCAGCAGGTAAGTACCCGCGTCCTCGGGGGGCAGACCAGGGGGGTTTTTGTAGGGCACCGGGGGGGGACACAAGCCCACACAGAAATTTCACCCTCAGGGGCGCGGGGGCGGCCGGGTGCAGTGTTAGAACAAGCGTCGGGTTCGCAATGGAAGTCAATGAGAGATCAAGGGATCTCTTCAGCGCTGCAGGCAGGCAAGGGGGGACTTACTCGGGGAAACCTCCACTTGGGCAAGGGAGAGGGACTCCTGGGGGTCACTTCTGCAGTGAAAGTCCGGTCCTTCAGGTCCTGGGGGCTGCGGGTGCAGGGTCTTTTCCAGGCGTCGGGACTTAGGTTTCAGAGAGTCGCGGTCAGGGGAAGCCTCAGGATTCCCTCTGCAGGCGGCGCTGTGGGGGCTTAGGGGGGACAGGTTTTGGTACTCACAGTGGTAGAGTAGTCCGGGGGTCCTCCCTGAGGTGTTGGTTCTCCACCAGCCGAGTCGGGGTCGCCGGGTGCAGTGTTGCAAGTCTCACGCTTCTTGCGGGGAGATTGCAGGGTTCTTTAAAGCTGCTCCTTTGGATAAAGTTGCAGTCTTTTTGGAGCAGGTCCGCTGTCCTCGGGAGTTTCTTGTCGTCGTCGAAGCAGGGCAGTCCTCAGAGGATGCAGAGGTCGCTGGTCCCTTTGGAAGGCGTCGCTGGAGCAGAGTTCTTTGGAAGGCAGGAGACAGGCCGGTGAGTTTCTGGAGCCAAGGCATTTGTTGTCTTCTGGTCTTCCTCTGCAGGGGTTTTCAGCTAGGCAGTCCTTCTTGTTGTTGCAGGAATCTAGTTTCTAGGTTCAGGGAGAGCCCTTAAATACTAAATTTAAGGGCGTGTTTAGGTCTGGGGGGTTAGTAGCTAATGGCTACTAGCCCTGAGGGTGAGTACACCCTCTTTGTGCCTCCTCCCAAGGGGAGGGGGTCACATCCCTAATCCTATTGGGGGAATCCTCCATCTGCAAGATGGAGGATTTCTAAAAGTTAGTCACCTCAGCTCAGGACACCTTAGGGGCTGTCCTGACTGGCCAGTGACTCCTCCTTGTTATTCTCATTATTTTCTCCGGCCTTGCCGCCAAAAGTGGGGGCCGGGGCCGGAGGGGGCGGGCAACTCCACTAGCTGGAGTGTCCTGCGGTGCTGTGACAAAGGGGTGAGCCTTTGAGGCTCACCGCCAGGTGTTACAGCTCCTGCCTGGGGGAGGTGTTAGCATCTCCACCCAGTGCAGGCTTTGTTACTGGCCTCAGAGTGACAAAGGCACTCTCCCCATGGGGCCAGCAACATGTCTCTAGTGTGGCAGGCTGCTGGAACCAGTCAGCCTACACAGATAGTCGATTAAGGTTCAGGGGGCACCTCTAAGGGTGCCCTCTGTGGTGTATTTTACAATAAAATGTATACTGGCATCAGTGTGCATTTATTGTGCTGAGAAGTTTGATACCAAACTTCCCAGTTTTCAGTGTAGCCATTATGGTGCTGTGGAGTTCGTGTAAAACAGACTCCCAGACCATATACTCTTATGGCTACCCTGCACTTACAATGTCTAAGGTTTTGCTTAGACACTGTAGGGGCACAGTGCTCATGCACTGGTACCCTCACCTATGGTATAGTGCACCCTGCCTTAGGGCTGTAAGGCCTGCTAGAGGGGTGTCTTACCTATACTGCATAGGCAGTGAGAGGCTGGCATGGCACCCTGAGGGGAGTGCCATGTCGACTTACTCATTTTGTTCTCACTAGCACACACAAGCTGGTAAGCAGTGTGTCTGTGCTGGGTGAGGGGTCTCTAGGGTGGCATAATACATGCTGCAGCTCTTAGAGACCTTCCCTGGCATCAGGGCCCTGGGTACCAGAGGTACCAGTTACAAGGGACTTATCTGGATGCCAGGGTGTGCCAATTGTGGAATCAAAAGTACAGGTTAGGGAAAGAACACTGGTGCTGGGGCCTGGTTAGCAGGCCTCAGCACACTTTCAATTCAAAACATAGCATCAGCAAAGGCAAAAAGTCAGGGGGTAACCATGCCAAGGAGGCATTTCCTTACAGGGTGCAATTAGAGGAGGAACTGCCACAAGAATGTTTGCTTAGGGGAACTCTCTCCATCACTCAGAAAGAGCCAGTACCTCTGAGTGCTCCCAAAGACTCTGGACGATAGTAAGGATACTTTTAGAGGACCAGGCTCGTGTAAAGCATTAACTCCAAGGGGGGGGGGACAAAAAAAAAAAACACTTCTCCAAAGACCCATGTTATGTAAAAGGCAATGTAGTGGCAAACACAGTAATAGTGGCCACAGCCAGGAAAAGGTCCTGCTCCAGATAAGGAAAGCAAAAGAGGGAGAGATGGTGGGATGCAAGGTGGAGAGCAGCTAAGTCCCACTGGAGAAAATAAATATTCAGTGCTCCCCTCAATTGATATGGGCATTCATTGTGGGAGGTGATTGAGAAGTTAATGCAACACTTTCATGAGCAGCTCAATAAGAAGGCAAGTATGACCCCTCTAGAGACTGTAGCAGTTTCAAAACACCTGGATGATGTTTGCCTTCGATGCTGCAGACACTGCAAGTGACTGCTGTGCACAGACACTACCGTCAGGAGAGAAACTTTGTTACAGTTCTTAGGTTTTAAGTAGGAGGTTGTTATCAGTGATAAATACCCCTTTCATAGGAGAACATCCATTTGGTGCAGCAGTGGATGACGGCCTCCTGCAGATTAAAAAAAATATACTATACTATGGTATTGTAAGTGCTTCATATGCCTTCTAGATATGTTAGCTGCTCATCGTAGCTACCCTAGAGAGCCCTGGCTGTCTGGAGACTGTAATACTAACTGATTGAGGTTTGCCTGGACCTAGTATAAGGTGTAACACTTGGCCAGCTTCCCACATTGCTGGCAGCAGTGGGATATGACACTTTCAATTGCTTTTCCACTCTGTCACCAGTGACTTTCCACAGGAAAGGCCACTACTAGTCCTTGTGGGACACACTACACTGTAGTATTTGGGATTTGTAGATTTTGTTACGTTGAGGGTCTAGCTTAGCCCTTCCTCGAAACTCTTCAGGCAGTCTAGAACCTTAGTTGGTAGGTGCACACATACTGCTCCAAGTAACATGCCTTCAGCAGAAGACACAACCCAGGCCCAAGAATCTAAGTATGAGGGCCTCTTTATTAGTTAGGGAGACAGTGTCTAGGAATCCCAACAAAGCTCTACTTCTGGGACTTCTGATCTCGAAAACTCAGAGGGCCACGAATAGCCTCCAAAAAAGTAGGGTCAGCAACTGAGGGGCGGCATCCTCCAGTTTTTGGAGAGGCCTGGGTCGCATTTGAAAGGCGGCAAGGCCTTTGAAGCTTCCCCACCCTGGAATGTCCATCCTACCTGGGAGAGGAGGTCACACCTCTGCCCAGAGTGGGCCTTTGTTCTGAGCCCTTGAGTGCATTGGTTCTCTCCTAAGGGGGCCAGAACTTTAAGGTGATGTGAGGAAATGGCTCCCTGTTGCAGTTATCCCCCACTTTTTTGCTTGATACTGATGCTGACTTGACTGAGAAGTGTGCTGGGACCCTGCTAACCAGGCCCCAGCACCAGAGTTCTTTCACCTAAACTGTACCATTGTTTCCACAATTGGCACAACCCTGGCACCCAAGTAAGTGCCTTGTAACTGGTACCAAGGGCCCTGATGCCAGGGAAGGTCTTTAAGGGCTGCAGCATGTCTTATGCCACCCTAGGGACCCCTCACTCAGCACAGACACACTGCTTGCCAGCTTGTGTGTGCTGGTGAGGAGAAAATGACTAAGTCGACATGGCACTCCCCTCAGGGTGCCATGCCCACCTCACACTGCCTATGCAGTATAGATAAGTCACCCCTCTAGCAGGCCTTACAGCCCTAAGGCAGGGTGCACTATACCACAGGTGAAGGCATAGGTGCATGAGCACTATGCTCCTACAGTGTCTAAGCAAAACCTTAGCCATTGTAAGTGCAGGGTAGCCATAAGAGTATATGGTCTGGGAGTCTGTCAAAAACGAACTCCACAGCTCCATAATGGCTACACTGAATACTGGGAAGTTTAGTGTAGGAAGTTGGCTCTGTATGTGCTATTTCAAAGTAAGGAATAGCATGCACAGAGTCCAAGGGTTCCCCTTAGAGGTAAAATAGTGGTAAAAATAGATAATACTAATGCTCTATTTTGTGGTAGTGTGGTCGAGCAGTAGGCTTATCCAAGGAGTAGTGTTAAGCATTTGTTGTACATACACGTAGACAATAAATGAGGTACACACACTCAGAGACAAATCCAGCCAATAGGTTTTTATATAGAAAAATATCTTTTCTTAGTTTATTTTAAGAACCACAGGTTCAAATTCTACATGTAATATCTCATTCGAAAGGTATTGCAGGTAAGTACTTTAGGAACTTCAAATCATCAAAATTGCATGTATACTTTTCAAGTTATTCACAAATAGCTGTTTTAAAAGTGGACACTTAGTGCAATTTTCACAGTTCCTAGGGGAGGTAAGTATTTGTTAGGTTAACCAGGTAAGTAAGACACTTACAGGGCTTAGTTCTTGGTCCAAGGTAGCCCACCGTTGGGGGTTCAGAGCAACCCCAAAGTCGCCACACCAGCAGCTCAGGGCCGGACAGGTGCAGAGTTCAAAGTGGTGCCCAAAACACATAGGCTAGAATGGAGAGAAGGGGGTGCCCCGGTTCCGGTCTGCTTGCAGGTAAGTACCCGCGTTTTCGGAGGGCAGACCAGGGGGGTTTTGTAGGGCACCGGGGGGGACACAAGTCCACACAGAAATTTCACCCTCAGCAGCGCGGGGGCGGCCGGGTGCAGTGTAGAAACAAGCGTCGGGTTTTCAATGTTAGTCTATGAGAGATCTCGGGATCTCTTCAGCGCTGCAGGCAGGCAAGGGGGGGATTCCTCGGGGAAACCTCCACTTGGACAAGGGAGAGGGACTCCTGGGGGTCACTTCTCCAGTGAAAGTCCGGTCCTTCAGGTCCTGGGGGCTGCGGGTGCAGGGTCTCTCCCAGGCGTCGGGACTTTAGGTTCAAAGAGTCGCGGTCAGGGGAAGCCTCGGGATTCCTTCTGCAGGCGGCGCTGTGGGGGCTCAGGGGGGACAGGTTTTGGTACTCACAGTATCAGAGTAGTCCTGGGGTCCCTCCTGAGGTGTCGGATCTCCACCAGCCGAGTCGGGGTCGCCGGGTGCAGTGTTGCAAGTCTCACGCTTCTTGCGGGGAGCTTGCAGGGTTCTTTAAAGCTGCTGGAAACAAAGTTGCAGCTTTTCTTGGAGCAGGTCCGCTGTCCTCGGGAGTTTCTTGTCTTTTCGAAGCAGGGGCAGTCCTCAGAGGATGTCGAGGTCGCTGGTCCCTTTGGAAGGCGTCGCTGGAGCAGGATCTTTGGAAGGCAGGAGACAGGCCGGTGAGTTTCTGGAGCCAAGGCAGTTGTCGTCTTCTGGTCTTCCTCTGCAGGGGTTTTTCAGCTAGGCAGTCCTTCTTCTTGTAGTTGCAGGAATCTGATTTTCTAGGGTTCGGGGTAGCCCTTAAATACTAAATTTAAGGGCGTGTTTAGGTCTGGGGGGTTAGTAGCCAATGGCTACTAGCCCTGAGGGTGGGTACACCCTCTTTGTGCCTCCTCCCAAGGGGAGGGGGTCACAATCCTAACCCTATTGGGGGAATCCTCCATCTGCAAGATGGAGGATTTCTAAAAGTTAGAGTCACTTCAGCTCAGGACACCTTAGGGGCTGTCCTGACTGGCCAGTGACTCCTCCTTGTTTTTCTCATTATTTTCTCCGGCCTTGCCGCCAAAAGTGGGGCCTGGCCGGAGGGGGCGGGCAACTCCACTAGCTGGAGTGTCCTGCTGGGTTGGCACAAAGGAGGTGAGCCTTTGAGGCTCACCGCCAGGTGTGACAATTCCTGCCTGGGGGAGGTGTTAGCATCTCCACCCAGTGCAGGCTTTGTTACTGGCCTCAGAGTGACAAAGGCACTCTCCCCATGGGGCCAGCAACATGTCTCGGTTTGTGGCAGGCTGCTAAAACTAGTCAGCCTACACAGATAGTCGGTTAAGTTTCAGGGGGCACCTCTAAGGTGCCCTCTGGGGTGTATTTTACAATAAAATGTACACTGGCATCAGTGTGCATTTATTGTGCTGAGAAGTTTGATACCAAACTTCCCAGTTTTCAGTGTAGCCATTATGGTGCTGTGGAGTTCGTGTAAAACAGACTCCCAGACCATATACTCTTATGGCTACCCTGCACTTACAATGTCTAAGGTTTTGCTTAGACACTGTAGGGGCACAGTGCTCATGCACTGGTACCCTCACCTATGGTATAGTGCACCCTGCCTTAGGGCTGTAAGGCCTGCTAGAGGGGTGTCTTACCTATACTGCATAGGCAGTGAGAGGCTGGCATGGCACCCTGAGGGGAGTGCCATGTCGACTTACTCATTTTGTTCTCACCAGCACACACAGGCTTGTAAGCAGTGTGTCTGTGCTGAGTGAGGGGTCTCTAGGGTGGCATAATACATGCTACAGCCCTTAGAGACCTTCCCTGGCATCAGGGCCCTTGGTACCAGAGGTACCAGTTACAAGGGACTTATCTGGATGCCAGGGTGTGCCAATTGTGGAAACAATGGTACATTTTAGGTGAAAGAACACTGGTGCTGGGGCCTGGTTAGCAGGGTCCCAGCACACTTCTCAGTCAAGTCAGCATCAGTATCAGGCAAAAAGTGGGGGGTAACTGCAACAGGGAGCCATTTCTTTACACAAGCCCCCCCCAGCCCACAGGCCAGGAGACTCAGCCAACGCTGGAAGAGTCTTCCTAGTCTGTCAGGCGAGGAAGAGTAGAGGAAATGGCTGGTTTGTTGCAGGGCCTACTCTGCCTTACATCCTCCTGTTCAGGTCATTCCCTCTGGGGAACTGACCCACTTCCACAGTGATAGGACCTAGTCTGAACTGCCTCTTGTCTGTGCTTTTTATGTCTTCACCCATTCTCTCTATTTTGAGGTCAGAGGTATCCACCTCTGCTAATCTTATCTTAGCCAGGGTCACCCCTAGCTTACCCAAAGAGGTTACCCAGAGCTGGAGTAACCCCACCATGACCAACAGGGTCAGGGGGTCTAACTTGTTATTTGGCATGGGGTCAGACCACCAGGCCAAGGATAGTGCAGCCATAAAGGCTAACATCCAGCAGAGGCCACTGACAGCTGTCAGTGCCCAGAACCACACCTTTAGCTCTTCACCTACAAGGGAAGGGGCTAAGTTACAGGCTTCTTTGGGTTCAGGGTGCCTGTCTGCTGTATTAGAGTGGGGGGTCACCACATCTTGTAGTAAACACCCTTCTTCCACTCTTTCTTCTGTTAGCTGAGGAGCCACCCACTCAGGCTTAACAGTTGCCTGACTAGCCAGGACTTCTTGTGGGTCAGGTTGGACTTTATCAGAGCCATTTTTGGAGTTCTCCCCTACTGGAGCAGAATCTCCTTGGCTTGCTGGAACCTTGGCTAAAGGTTGTCCACCTTTCCTACTCTGTTTCCTTTTCTTTTTCTTCTGGGGCCTACTTGCATTTACTGCAGAGGCAGGACTTCCAGAATCCTTGGGAGAGGACTGGCACTGGACCAGTTCCTCTCTTGGGCTCTGACTAACCTCTGGGTAGTCATTTCCAAGGAGACAATCAAGGGGGAGGTCCGTACTGACTACTACCCTTCTCCAGCTAAGAGTGCCACCCACTTCTATGGGTACTAAAGCCACAGGCCTCTTAGTGACCCTGTCTAGGCTAACTCTTACCCTGGCAGTCTCACCTGGGATGTACTGGTTTGAGAGCACCAGCCTGTCATGCACAATAGTGTGACTGGCACAAGTGTCTCTCAGGGCAGTGGTTGGGATTCCATTCACCAGTAGGTGGTGGAAGTGTCTACTTCCCTCTGGAATCTCCAACTCACCTGTTGGGCCCTGTTTCCAGTTGAAGGCTATGAAGACCTCCTCATCTGAGGAGTCATCTCCCATGGCTACACTGGTTACCCCTGGAATTTTGTTCTGGGGTTTGTTTTTGGGACAAGAAGTGTCCTTGGTGTGGTGCCCAGACTGTTTACAGTTGTGGCACCATGCCTTAGTGGCATCCCAGTTCTTACCCTGGTACCCACCTTTGTTTTGGGTTGTGTCTTGGGGCCCACCCACCTGTTCTGGTTTTTGGGGGCCTACAGAGGACTCTTTTTCTTTGTTTCTAGTGTCACCCACTTTCTCCTGGGGAGTTTTTGTAACCCCTTTCTTTTGGTCACCCCCAGTGGAAGTTTTGGTTACCCTAGTCTTGACCCAGTGGTCTGCCTTCTTTCCCAATTCTTGGGGAGAAATTGGACCTAGGTCTACCAGATACTGATGCAACTTTTCATTGAAGCAGTTACTTAAAATGTGTTCTTTCATAAACAAATTATAAAGCCCAACATAGTCACACACTTCATTTCCAGTTAACCAACCATCTAGTGTTTTTACTGAGTAGTCTACAAAATCAACCCAGGTCTGGCTCGAGGATTTTTGAGCCCCCCTGAATCTAATTCTATACTCCTCAGTGGAGAATCCAAAGCCCTCAATCAGGGTACCCTTCATGAGGTCATAAGATTCTGCATCTTTTCCAGAGAGTGTGAGGAGTCTATCCCTACACTTTCCAGTGAACATTTCCCAAAGGAGAGCACCCCAGTGAGATCTGTTCACTTTTCTGGTTACACAAGCCCTCTCAAAAGCTGTGAACCATTTGGTGATGTCATCACCATCTTCATATTTTGTTACAATCCCTTTGGGGATTTTTAGGATGTCAGGAGAATCTCTGACCCTATTTAAGTTGCTGCCACCATTGATGGGACCTAGGCCCATCTCTTTTCTTTCCCTTTCTATGGCTAGGAGCTGCTTTTCCAAAGCCAATCTTTTGACCATCCTGGCTAACAGGGGGTCATCTTCACTGAGAGCATCCTCAGTGATTTCAGAAATGCTGGACCCTCCTGTGAGGGAAGCAACATTTCTGACTATCATTTTTGGAGACAGGGCTTGAGAGGCCCTGGTCTCCCTATTTAGGACTGGAAGGGGGGAATTGCCCTCCAAGTCACTAATTTCTTCCTCTGTGAAGTCATCCTCAGAGGGGTTGGCTTTTTCAAACTCTGCCAACAGCTCCTGGAGCTGAATTTTGGTAGGTCTGGAGCCAATGGTTATTTTCTTTATATTACAGAGAGACCTTAGCTCCCTCATCTTAAGATGGAGGTAAGGTGTGGTGTCGAGTTCCACCACATTCATCTCTGTATCAGACATTATTTTGCTAAAAGTTGGAAGACTTTTTAAAGAATCTAAAACTGTTTCTAGAATCTAATTTCAAACCTTTAACAAACTTTTAAACTCTAAAA
The DNA here is from genome assembly GCF_031143425.1 of Pleurodeles waltl. Classification (NCBI taxonomy): domain Eukaryota; kingdom Metazoa; phylum Chordata; class Amphibia; order Caudata; family Salamandridae; genus Pleurodeles; species Pleurodeles waltl. The sequence goes on from NC_090448.1 coordinate 389,774,045, forward strand.
GACAATGCTAAACAGGATCTAACACAAGGCCCTAGCAGGACTTTTAAGAATTTAGAAAAATTTCAAATTGCAAAAAATGAATTTCTAATGACAATTTTGGAATTTGTCGTGTGATCAGGTATTGGCTGAGTAGTCCAGCAAATGCAAAGTCTTGTACCCCACCGCTGATCCACCAATGTAGGAAGTTGGCTCTGTATGTGCTATTTCAAAGTAAGGAATAGCATGCACAGAGTCCAAGGGTTCCCCTTAGAGGTAAAATAGTGGTAAAAATAGATAATACTAATGCTCTATTTTGTGGTAGTGTGGTCGAGCAGTAGGCTTATCCAAGGAGTAGTGTTAAGCATTTGTTGTACATACACGTAGACAATAAATGAGGTACACACACTCAGAGACAAATCCAGCCAATAGGTTTTTATATAGAAAAATATCTTTTCTTAGTTTATTTTAAGAACCACAGGTTCAAATTCTACATGTAATATCTCATTCGAAAGGTATTGCAGGTAAGTACTTTAGGAACTTCAAATCATCAAAATTGCATGTATACTTTTCAAGTTATTCACAAATAGCTGTTTTAAAAGTGGACACTTAGTGCAATTTTCACAGTTCCTAGGGGAGGTAAGTATTTGTTAGGTTAACCAGGTAAGTAAGACACTTACAGGGCTTAGTTCTTGGTCCAAGGTAGCCCACCGTTGGGGGTTCAGAGCAACCCCAAAGTCACCACACCAGCAGCTCAGGGCCGGACAGGTGCAGAGCTCAAAGTGGTGCCCAAAACACATAGGCTAGAATGGAGAGAAGGGGGTGCCCCGGTTCCGGTCTGCTTGCAGGTAAGTACCCGCGTCTTCGGAGGGCAGACCAGGGGGGTTTTGTAGGGCACCGGGGGGGACACAAGTCCACACAGAAATTTCACCCTCAGCAGCGCGGGGGCGGCCGGGTGCAGTGTAGAAACAAGCGTCGGGTTTTCAATGTTAGTCTATGAGAGATCTCGGGATCTCTTCAGCGCTGCAGGCAGGCAAGGGGGGGATTCCTCGGGGAAACCTCCACTTGGACAAGGGAGAGGGACTCCTGGGGGTCACTTCTCCAGTGAAAGTCCGGTCCTTCAGGTCCTGGGGGCTGCGGGTGCAGGGTCTCTCCCAGGCGTCGGGACTTTAGGTTCAAAGAGTCGCGGTCAGGGGAAGCCTCGGGATTCCTTCTGCAGGCGGCGCTGTGGGGGCTCAGGGGGGACAGGTTTTGGTACTCACAGTATCAGAGTAGTCCTGGGGTCCCTCCTGAGGTGTCGGATCTCCACCAGCCGAGTCGGGGTCGCCGGGTGCAGTGTTGCAAGTCTCACGCTTCTTGCGGGGAGCTTGCAGGGTTCTTTAAAGCTGCTGGAAACAAAGTTGCAGCTTTTCTTGGAGCAGGTCCGCTGTCCTCGGGAGTTTCTTGTCTTTTCGAAGCAGGGGCAGTCCTCAGAGGATGTCGAGGTCGCTGGTCCCTTTGGAAGGCGTCGCTGGAGCAGGATCTTTGGAAGGCAGGAGACAGGCCGGTGAGTTTCTGGAGCCAAGGCAGTTGTCGTCTTCTGGTCTTCCTCTGCAGGGGTTTTTCAGCTAGGCAGTCCTTCTTCTTGTAGTTGCAGGAATCTGATTTTCTAGGGTTCGGGGTAGCCCTTAAATACTAAATTTAAGGGCGTGTTTAGGTCTGGGGGGTTAGTAGCCAATGGCTACTAGCCCTGAGGGTGGGTACACCCTCTTTGTGCCTCCTCCCAAGGGGAGGGGGTCACAATCCTAACCCTATTGGGGGAATCCTCCATCTGCAAGATGGAGGATTTCTAAAAGTTAGAGTCACTTCAGCTCAGGACACCTTAGGGGCTGTCCTGACTGGCCAGTGACTCCTCCTTGTTTTTCTCATTATTTTCTCCGGCCTTGCCGCCAAAAGTGGGGCCTGGCCGGAGGGGGCGGGCAACTCCACTAGCTGGAGTGTCCTGCTGGGTTGGCACAAAGGAGGTGAGCCTTTGAGGCTCACCGCCAGGTGTGACAACTCCTGCCTGGAGGAGGTGTTAGCATCTCCACCCAGTGCAGGCTTTGTTACTGGCCTCAGAGTGACAAAGGCACTCTCCCCATGGGGCCAGCAACATGTCTCGGTTTGTGGCAGGCTGCTAAAACTAGTCAGCCTACACAGATAGTCGGTTAAGTTTCAGGGGGCACCTCTAAGGTGCCCTCTGGGGTGTATTTTACAATAAAATGTACACTGGCATCAGTGTGCATTTATTGTGCTGAGAAGTTTGATACCAAACTTCCCAGTTTTCAGTGTAGCCATTATGGTGCTGTGGAGTTCGTGTAAAACAGACTCCCAGACCATATACTCTTATGGCTACCCTGCACTTACAATGTCTAAGGTTTTGCTTAGACACTGTAGGGGCACAGTGCTCATGCACTGGTACCCTCACCTATGGTATAGTGCACCCTGCCTTAGGGCTGTAAGGCCTGCTAGAGGGGTGTCTTACCTATACTGCATAGGCAGTGAGAGGCTGGCATGGCACCCTGAGGGGAGTGCCATGTCGACTTACTCATTTTGTTCTCACCAGCACACACAGGCTTGTAAGCAGTGTGTCTGTGCTGAGTGAGGGGTCTCTAGGGTGGCATAATACATGCTACAGCCCTTAGAGACCTTCCCTGGCATCAGGGCCCTTGGTACCAGAGGTACCAGTTACAAGGGACTTATCTGGATGCCAGGGTGTGCCAATTGTGGAAACAATGGTACATTTTAGGTGAAAGAACACTGGTGCTGGGGCCTGGTTAGCAGGGTCCCAGCACACTTCTCAGTCAAGTCAGCATCAGTATCAGGCAAAAAGTGGGGGGTAACTGCAACAGGGAGCCATTTCTTTACATTTAGTATCAAACTTCTCAGAATAATAAACCCACACTGATGCCAGTGTTCGATTTATTACAAAATGCACACAGAGGGCATCTTAGAGATGCCCCCTGTATTTTACCCAATTGTTCAGTGCAGGACTGACTGGTCTGTGCCAGCCTGCTGCTGAGAGACGAGTTGCTGACCCCATGTGGTGAGGGCCTTTGTGCTCTCTGAGGACAGAAACAAAAGTGTGCTCTGGGTGGAGGGGCTTCACACCTCCCCCTGCAGGAACTGTAACACCTAACAGTGAGCCTCAAAGGCTCAAGCTTCGTGTTACAATGCCCAGGGGCACTCCAGCTAGTGGAGATGCCCGCCCCCTGGACACAGCCCCCACTTTTGGCGGCAAGTCCAGGGGAGATAATGAGAAAAACAAGGAGTTGTCACTGGCCAGTCAGGACAGCCCCTAAGGTGTCCTGAGCTGAGGTGACTCTGACTTTTAGAAATCCTCCATCTTGCAGATGGAGGATTGCCCCAATAGGATTAGGGATGTGCCCCCCTCCCCTCAGGGAAGAGGCACAAAGAGGGTGTAGCCACCCTCAGGGCTAGTAGCCATTGTCTACTAACCCCCAGACCTAAACACACCCCTAAATTCAGTATTTAGGGGCTCCCCAGAACCTAGGAAACTAGATTCCTGCAACCTAAGACGAATAAGGACTGCTGAGCTGAAAAACCTGCAGAGAAGACAGACACCAACTGCTTTGGCCCCAGCTCTACCGGCCTGTCTCCCCACTTCAAAAGAACTGCTCCAGCAATGCGTTCCACAGGGTCCAGCGACCTCTGAAGCCTCAGAGGACTACCCTGCATCTAAGAGGACCAAGAACTCCCGAGGACAGCGGCTCTGCTCCAAGAAAGAAGCATCTTTGCAACAAAGTAGCAACTTTGAAAGAACACACGTTTCCCGCCGTAAGTGTGAGACTTTGCACTCTGCACCCAACGCCCCCGGCTCGACTTGTGGAGAACAAACACTACAGGGAGGACTCCCCGGTGACTGCGAGCCTGTGAGTAGCCAGAGTTTACCCCCCTGAGCCCCCACAGCGACGCCTGCAGAGGGAATCCCGAGGCTCCCCCTGACCACGACTGCCTGCTTCAAAGACCCGACGCCTGGTAAGGACACTGCATCCGCAGCCCCCAGGACCTGAAGGATCCGACCTCCAGTGCAGGAGTGACCCCCAGGTGGCCCTCTCCCTTGCCCAGGTGGTGGCTACCCTGAGGATCCCCCCCCCCCCCTTCCCCCTTTGCCTGCCTGCATCGCTGAAGAGACCACCTGGTCTCCCATTGAACTCCGTTGCAAACCCGACGCCTGTTTGCACACCGCACCCGGCTGCCCCTGTGCCGCTAAGGGTTTACTTTTTGTGCTGACTTGTGTCCCCCCGGTGCCCTACAAAACCCCCCTGGTCTGCCCTCCGAGGACGCGGGTACTTACCTGCTGGCAGACTGGAACCGGGGCACCCCCTTCTCCATTGAAGCCTATGTGTTTTGGGCACCACTTTGACCTCTGCACCTGACCGGCCCTGAGCTGCTGGTGTGGTAACTTTAGGGTTGCTCTGAACCCCCAACGGTGGGCTACCTTGGACCCAAACTTGAACCCTGTAGGTGGTTTACTTACCTGCAAAAACTAACAAACACTTACCTCCCCCAGGAACTGTTGAAAATTGCACTAGGTGTCTAGGTTTAAAATAGCTATATGTCATTTATGAGAAAACTGTATATGCTATTTTGCTAATTCAACGTTCCTAAAGTTCCTAAGTGAAATACCTTTCATTTAAAGCATTACTTGTAAATCTTGAACCTGTGGTTCTTAAAATAAACAAAGAAAATATATGTTTGATGGCATCTGTAGATACACATGTTCTGCATAGCTCGCCATCTGGTGTTGGGTCGGAGTGTTACAAGTTGTTTTTCTTCGAAGAAGTCTTTCGAGTCACGGGACCGAGTGTCTCCTCCTTCTGTCTCCATTGCGCATGGGCGTCGACTCCATCTTCGATTGTTTTCTTTCCGCCATCGGGTTCGGACGTGTTCCTGTCGCTCCGAGTTTCGGAACGGAAAGTTAGTAAATATCGGAAGATTTTCGTCGGTATTGTTGCGTTCGGGATCGGCGTAGTTAGATTCAACACTGCATCGAAGATCGACGCGCTCCGGTGCCCTTCGGGGTAGTTTTCGATCCCCCGTCGGGGCCTGGTCGGCCCGACCGCGTGTCGAACACCGCCGATGGAACGGACCCCGTTCCGTTTTTGTCCTAAATGCCACAACAAATACCTGTATACAGACCAACATTTGGTCTGTAACCTGTGCCTGTCACCTGAGCACAGTGAGGAGACTTGAGAGGCCTGTCGCGCGTTCCGGTCCCGAAAGACACTCCGTGACCGTCGAGCCAGGAGACTTCAGATGGCGTCCACGCCGACAGCGCACCGAGAGTTCGAGGAACAAGAGGAAGAAGAAACCTTTTCGATCCACGAATCGGACTCCGAGGAATTCGACGATCAAAGAGCCGTGAGTAAGACGTCGAAAACAACACATTAGAAAAGTGACAAGGCCCAGGGGACGCCACTGCCACCAGGCCATGGCTCCACCCATAAATTCGGTGACCGACCATCGGCACCGAAAAAGGCCCAAACAGTGCCGAGATCGTCCGACTCCGGTCGAGACACCGGCACGCAGCCTTCTCGGGATCGAGAAAGTGCTGGAGAAAAGCAACGACACCGAGATAGCGGTGTAGAAACGGCTCGACGCCGAGACAGCGGCACCGACGAAGATAGACGCCGAGAGGTTTCGACTCCAAAAAAGAAAAAAGCCACCTCGGAGGCGAAAAAAGATACAGGCAGGGTTTCGATGCCGAAACAACCCGTAACTGACCCAGGTCCAGGCTCTTATACAGAGGAGCAATCACTGTCCTCTCAGATGCGAAAGCATAGGTTTGAGGAAGAGCTGCAATCCACCGAAGTGGACCATACGCAAAAACGTATTTTCATACAGCAGGGAACAGGAAAAATAAGCACCCTTCCCCCTATTAGGAGAAAAAGGAGACTGGAGTTTCAAACAGACCAGGCGCCACAAACAAAAATGGTGAAAAAGGTGACTCCGCCACCCTCTCCTCCACCTGTAATTAACGTCTCACCAACGCAAACTCCGTCACATTCCCCGGCTCACACCACCATGAGCCAAGGTGACCAGGATCAAGACGCTTGGGACTTATATGACGCCCCAGTGTCGGACAACAGCCCGGAGGCATTTCCAACAAAGCCCTCACCACCAGAAGACAGCACAGCATATTCTCAAGTGGTGGCTAGAGCAGCACAATTCCACAACGTAAACCTCCACTCAGAACAAGTCGAGGATGACTTTTTATTCAACACCCTCTCCTCCACCCACAGCTCCTACCAAAGCCTGCCTATGCTGCCAGGTATGCTTCGGCACGCAAAGGAAATCTTCAAGGAGCCGGTCAAAAGTAGTGCAATAATGCCAAGGGTGGAAAAGAAATATAAGGCACCTCCTACAGACCCTGTTTTTATCACCACACAGCTGCCACCAGATTCCGTCGTAGTAGGAGCAGCTCGGAAAAGAGCCAACTCCCACACATCTGGGGATGCACCACCCCCAGATAAAGAGAGCCGCAAGTTCGATGCAGCTGGGAAAAGAGTTGCAGTACAAGCTGCAAACCAGTGGCGCATCGCTAACTCTCAAGCACTACTTGCGCGCTATGACAGAGCCCATTGGGATGAGATGCAACACCTCATCGAGCATCTACCCAAGGAACTACAAAAAAGGGCAAAGCAGGTGGTTGAGGAAGGACAGAACATATCACATAACCAGATACGATCTTCTATGGACGCAGCAGACACAGCTGCAAGAACAATTAATACATCTGTGACCATTAGAAGGCACGCATGGCTAAGAACGTCTGGGTTCAAACCAGAGATACAGCAGGCAGTGCTCAATATGCCATTCAACGAAAAACAACTGTTCGGACCAGAAGTGGACACGGCAATCGAAAAACTTTAAAAAGACACTGACACTGCTAAAGCCATGGGCGCACTCTACTCCCCGCAGAGCAGAGGAACCTACAGCACCTTCCGCAAGACACCCTTTAGAGGGGGGTTTCGGGGTCAGGCCACACAAGCCAGAACCTCGCAGGCAACACCGTCCAGCTACCAGGGACAGTACAGGGGAGGCTTTCGGGGCCAATACAGAGGAGGGCAATTCCCTAGGAATAGAGGAAAATTTCAAAGCCCCAAAACCCCTACAACCAAGCAGTGACTCAGATGTCACTCACCCCCTCCACACAACACCAGTGGGGGGAAGAATAGGTCATTATTACAAAGCATGGGAGGAAATAACTACAGACACTTGGGTCTTAGCAATTATCCAACATGGTTATTGCATAGAATTCCTACAATTCCCTCCAAACATACCACCAAAAGCACAGAATTTATCAAAACAACATTCCGAACTTCTGGAAATAGAAGTTCAAGCACTATTGCAAAAGAATGCAATCGAATTAGTACCAAACACACAAACAAACACAGGAGTCTATTCACTGTACTTCTTAATACCAAAAAAGGACAAAACACCGAGACCAATCCTAGACCTCAGAATACTAAACACCAACATCAAATCAGACCACTTTCACATGGTCACGCTACAAGAGGTGTTACCATTGCTAAAACTACAGGACTACATGACAACCTTAGACCTCAAAGACGCGTATTTCCATATACCAATTGTAGGAAGTTGGCTCTGTATGTGCTATTTCAAAGTAAGGAATAGCATGCACAGAGTCCAAGAGTTCCCCTTAGAGGTAAAATAGTGGTAAAAAGAGATAATACTAATGCTCTATTTTGTGGTAGTGTGGTCGAGCAGTAGGCTTATCCAAGGAGTAGTGTTAAGCATTTGTTGTACATACACATAGACAATAAATGAGGTACACACACTCAGAGACAAATCCAGCCAATAGGTTTTGTTATAGAAAAATATCTTTTCTTAGTTAAATTTGAACCTGTGGTTCTTAAAATAAACATGTAATATCTTGTTTGAAAGGTATTGCAGGTAAGTACATTAGGAACTTTGAATCATTTCAATTGCATGTATACTTTTCAAGTTATTCAAAAATAGCTACTTTAAAAGTGGACACTTAGTGCAATTTTCACAGTTCCTGGGGGAGGTAAGTTTTTGTTAGTTTTACCAGGTAAGTAAGACACTTACAGGGTTCAGTTCTTGTTCCAAGGTAGCCCACCGTTGGGGGTTCAGAGCAACCCCAAAGTCACCACACCAGCAGCTCGGGGCCGGTCAGGTGCAGAGTTCAAAGTGGTGCCCAAAACGCATAGGCTAGAATGGAGAGAAGGGGGTGCCCCGGTTCCGGTCTGCTTGCAGGTAAGTACCCGCGTCTTCGGAGGGCAGACCAGGGGGGTTTTGTAGGGCACCGGGGGGGGACACAAGCCCACACAGAAATTTCACCCTCAGCAGCGCGGGGGCGGCCGGGTGCAGTGTAGAAACAAGCGTCGGGTTCGCAATGTTAGTCAATGAGAGATCAACGGATCTCTTCAGCGCTGCAGGCAGGCAAGGGGGGGCTTCCTCGGGGAAACCTCCTCTTGGGCAAGGGAGAGGGACTCCTGGGGGTCACTTCTCCAGTGAAAGTCCGGTCCTTCAGGTCCTGGGGGCTGCGGGTGCAGGGTCTTTTCCAGGCGTCGGGACTTAGGTTTCAGAGAGTCGCGGTCAGGGGAAGCCTCGGGATTCCCTCTGCAGGCGGCGCTGTGGGGGCTCAGGGGGGACAGGTTTTGGTACTCAGTCGGAGAGTAGTCCGGGGGTCCTCCCTGAGGTGTTGGTTCTCCACCAGCCGAGTCGGGGTCGCCGGGTGCAGTGTTGCAAGTCTCACGCTTCTTGCGGGGAGTTGCAGGGTTCTTTAAAGCTGCTTCTTGAAACAAAGTTGCAGTCTTTTTGGAGCAGGTCCGCTGTCCTCGGGAGTTTCTGGTCGTCGTCGAAGCAGGGCAGTCCTCAGAGGATTCAGAGGTCGCTGGTCCCTTTGGAAGGCGTCGCTGGAGCAGAGTTCTTTGGAAGGCAGGAGACAGGCCGGTGAGTTTCTGGAGCCAAGGCAGTTGTTGTCTTCTGGTCTTCCTCTGCAGGGGTTTTCAGCTGGGCAGTCCTTCTTCTTGTTGTCGCAGGAATCTAATTTTCTAGGGTTCAGGGTAGCCCTTAAATACTAAATTTAAGGGCGTGTTTAGGTCTGGGGGGTTAGTAGCCAATGGCTACTAGCCCTGAGGGTGGGTACACCCTCTTTGTGCCTCCTCCCAAGGGGAGGGGGTCACAATCCTAACCCTATTGGGGGAATCCTCCATCTGCAAGATGGAGGATTTCTAAAAGTTGGAGTCACTTCAGCTCAGGACACCTTAGGGGCTGTCCTGACTGGCCAGTGACTCCTCCTTGTTGCTTTCTTTGTTCCCTCCAGCCTTGCCGCCAAAAGTGGGGGCCGTGGCCGGAGGGGGCGGGCAACTCCACTAAGCTGGAGTGCCCTGCTGGGCTGTGACAAAGGGGTGAGCCTTTGAGGCTCACCGCCAGGTGTCACAGCTCCTGCCTGGGGGAGGTGTTAGCATCTCCACCCAGTGCAGGCTTTGTTACTGGCCTCAGAGTGACAAAGGCACTCTCCCCATGGGGCCAGCAACATGTCTCTGGTGTGGCAGGCTGCTGGAACTAGTCAGCCTACACAGACAGTCGGTTAAGTTTCAGGGGGCACCTCTAAGGTGCCCTCTGTGGTGTATTTTACAATAAAATGTACACTGGCATCAGTGTGCATTTATTGTGCTGAGAAGTTTGATACCAAACTTCCCAGTTTTCAGTGTAGCCATTATGGTGCTGTGGAGTTCGTGTAAAACAGACTCCCAGACCATATACTCTTATGGCTACCCTGCACTTACAATGTCTAAGGTTTTGTTTAGACACTGTAGGGGTACCATGCTCATGCACTGGTACCCTCACCTATGGTATAGTGCACCCTGCCTTAGGGCTGTAAGGCCTGCTAGAGGGGTGTCTTACCTATACTGCATAGGCAGTGAGAGGCTGGCATGGCACCCTGAGGGGAGTGCCATGTCGACTTACTCGTTTTGTCCTCACTAGCACACACAAGCTGGCAAGCAGTGTGTCTGTGCTGAGTGAGAGGTCTCCAGGGTGGCATAAGACATGCTGCAGCCCTTAGAGACCTTCCTTGGCATCAGGGCCCTTGGTACTAGAAGTACCAGTTACAAGGGACTTATCTGGATGCCAGGGTCTGCCAATTGTGGATACAAAAGTACAGGTTAGGGAAAGAACACTGGTGCTGGGGCCTGGTTAGCAGGCCTCAGCACACTTTCAATTGTAAACATAGCATCAGCAAAGGCAAAAAGTCAGGGGGCAACCATGCCAAGGAGGCATTTCCTTACACCAATACATCAATCTCACAGAAAATACCTACGGTTAGTATTCAAAGGAATACATTACCAATTCAAAGTATTGCCTTTTGGTTTAACAACCGCACCAAGAGTCTTTACAAAATGTCTAGCAGTAGTGGCTGCACACATCAGAAGGCAGCAAATACATGTATTCCTGTATCTAGACGACTGGCTAATTGTAAGGAAATGCCTCCTTGGCATGGTTGCCCCCTGACTTTTTGCCTTTGCTGATGCTATGTTTACAATTGAAAGTGTGCTGAGGCCTGCTAACCAGGCCCCAGCACCAGTGTTCTTTCCCTAACCTGTACTTTTGTATCCACAATTGGCAGACCCTGGCATCCAGATAAGTCCCTTGTAACTGGTACTTCTAGTACCAAGGGCCCTGATGCCAAGGAAGGTCTCTAAGGGCTGCAGCATGTCTTATGCCACCCTGGAGACCTCTCACTCAGCACAGACACCCTGCTTGCCAGCTTGTGTGTGCTAGTGAGGACAAAACGAGTAAGTCGACATGGCACTCCCCTCAGGGTGCCATGCCAGCCTCTCACTGCCTATGCAGTATAGGTAAGACACCCCTCTAGCAGGCCTTACAGCCCTAAGGCAGGGTGCACTATACCATAGGTGAGGGTACCAGTGCATGAGCATGGTACCCCTACAGTGTCTAAACAAAACCTTAGACATTGTAAGTGCAGGGTAGCCATAAGAGTATATGGTCTGGGAGTTTGTCAAACACGAACTCCACAGCACCATAATGGCTACACTGAAAACTGGGAAGTTTGGTATCAAACTTCTCAGCACAATAAATGCACACTGATGCCAGTGTACATTTGATTGTCAAATACACCCCAGAGGGCACCTTAGAGGTGCCCCCTGAAACTTAACCGACTATCTGTGTAGGCTGACTAGTTTTAGCAGCCTGCCACAAACCGAGACATGTTGCTGGCCCCATGGGGAGAGTGCCTTTGTCACTCTGAGGCCAGTAACAAAGCCTGCACTGGGTGGAGATGCTAACACCTCCCCCAGGCAGGAATTGTCACACCTGGCGGTGAGCCTCAAAGGCTCACCTCCTTTGTGCCAACCCAGCAGGACACTCCAGCTAGTGGAGTTGCCCGCCCCCTCCGGCCAGGCCCCACTTTTGGCGGCAAGGCCGGAGAAAATAATGAGAAAAACAAGGAGGAGTCACTGGCCAGTCAGGACAGCCCCTAAGGTGTCCTGAGCTGAAGTGACTCTAACTTTTAGAAATCCTCCATCTTGCAGATGGAGGATTCCCCCAATAGGGTTAGGATCGTGACCCCCTCCCCTTGGGAGGAGGCACAAAGAGGGTGTACCCACCCTCAGGGCTAGTAGCCATTGGCTACTAACCCCCCAGACCTAAACACGCCCTTAAATTTAGTATTTAAGGGCTACCCTGAACCCTAGAAAATTAGATTCCTGCAACTACAAGAAGGACTGCCCAGCTGAAAACCCCTGCAGCGGAAGACCAGAAGACGACAACTGCCTTGGCTCCAGAAACTCACCGGCCTGTCTCCTGCCTTCCAAAGATCCTGCTCCAGCGACGCCTTCCAAAGGGACCAGCGACCTCGACATCCTCTGAGGACTGCCCCTGCTTCGAAAAGACAAGAAACTCCCGAGGACAGCGGACCTGCTCCAAGAAAAGCTGCAACTTTGTTTCCAGCAGCTTTAAAGAATCCTGCCAGCTCCCCGCAAGAAGCGTGAGACTTGCAACACTGCACCCGGCGACCCCGACTCGGCTGGTGGAGATCGACACCTCAGGAGGGACCCCAGGACTACTCTGATACTGTGAGTACCAAAACCTGTCCCCCCTGAGCCCCCACAGCGCCGCCTGCAGAGGGAATCCCGAGGCTTCCCCTGACCGCGACTCTTTGAACCTAAAGTCCCGACGCCTGGGAGAGACCCTGCACCCGCAGCCCCCAGGACCTGAAGGACCGGACTTTCACTGGAGAAGTGACCCCCAGGAGTCCCTCTCCCTTGTCCAAGTGGAGGTTTCCCCGAGGAATCCCCCCCTTGCCTGCCTACAGCGCTGAAGAGATCCCGAGATCTCTCATAGACTAACATTGCGAACCCGACGCCTGTTTCTACACTGCACCCGGCCGCCCCCGCGCTGCTGAGGGTGAAATTTCTGTGTGGACTTGTGTCCCCCCCGGTGCCCTACAAAACCCCCCTGGTCTGCCCTCCGAAGACGCGGGTACTTACCTGCAAGCAGACCGGAACCGGGGCACCCCCTTCTCTCCATTCTAGCCTATGCGTTTTGGGCACCCCTTTGAACTCTGCACCTGACCGGCCCTGAGCTGCTGGTGTGGTGACTTTGGGGTTGCTCTGAACCCCCAACGGTGGGCTACCTTGGACCAAGAACTAAGCCCTGTAAGTGTCTTACTTACCTGGTTAACCTAACAAATACTTACCTCCCCAAGGAACTGTGAAAATTGCACGAAGTGTCCACTTTTAAAACAGCTATTTGTGAATAACTTGAAAAGTATACATGCAATTTTGATGATTTGAAGTTCCTAAAGTACTTACCTGCAATACCTTTCGAATGAGATATTACATGTAGAATTTAAACCTGTGGTTCTTAAAATAAACTAAGAAAAGATATTTTTCTATACAAAAACCTATTGGCTGGATTTGTCTCTGAGTGTGTGTACCTCATTTATTGTCTATGTGTATGTACAACAAATGCTTAACACTACTCCTTGGATAAGCCTACTGCTCGACCACACTACCACAAAATAGAGCATTAGTATTATCTCTTTTTGCCACTATCTTACCTCTAAGGGGAACCCTTGGACTCTGTGCATGCTATTCCTTACTTTGAAATAGCACATACAGAGCCAACTTCCTACACTAATCAAAACCAATTCACTAACAAAGTGCTTACAACACACAAATCAAATCATACAAACCCTCTACAAACTAGGTTTCACCGTCAACTTAGCAAAATCCAACATTTTGCCGTGCAAAGTACAACAATACCTGGGAGCCATAATAGACACAACAAAAGGAGTAGCCACTCCAAGTCCACAAAGAATTCAAAATTTCAACAAGATCATACAACGCATGTATCCAACACAAACAATACAAGCAAAGATGATATTACAACTCCTAGGCATGATGTCTTCATGCATAGCCATTGTCCCGAACGCAAGACTACACATGAGGCCCTTACAACAGTGCCTAGCATCACAATGGTCACAAGCACAGGGTCACCTTCTAGATCTGGTGTTGATAGACCGCCAAACTTACCTCTCGCTTCTATGGTGGAACAGTATAAATTTAAACAAAGGGCGGCCATTCCAAGACCCAGTGCCACAATACGTAATAACAGATGCTTCCATGACAGGGTGGGGAGCACACCTCGATCAACACAGCATACAAGGACAATGGAACGTACATCAAACAAAACTGCATATAAATCACCTAGAAATGCTAGCAGTTTTTCAAGCATTAAGGGCTTTCCAACCAATTATAACTCACAAATACATTCTTGTCAAAACAGACAACATGACAACAATGTATTATCTAAACAAACAGGGGGGGGACACACTCAACGCAGTTGAGCCTTCTAGCACAGAAGATATGGCGATGGGCAATTCACAACCACATTCGCCTAATAGCGCAGTTTATTCCAGGGATCCAGAATCAACTTGCAGACAATCTCTCTCGAGATCACCAACAGGTCCACGAATGGGAAATTCACCCCCAAATTCTAAACACTTACTTCAGACTGGGGAACACCTCAAATAGACTTGTTTGCAACAAGAGAGAACGCAAAATGCCAAAACTTTGCATCCAGATACCCACACAGGCAGTCCCAAGGCAATGCCCTATGGATGAACTGGTCAGGGATATTTGCCTACGCTTTTCCTCCTCTCCCTCTCCTTCCTTATCTGGTAAACAAATTGAGTCAAAACAAACTCAAACTCATTTTAATAGCACCAACTTGGGCAAGGCAACCCTGGTACACAACACTGCTAGACCCATCAGTAGTACCCCACATCAAATTGCCCAACAGGCTGGATCTGTTAACACAACACAACCAACAGATCAGACATCCAGATCCAGCATCGCTGAATCTAGCAATCTGGCTCCTGAAATCCTAGAATTCGGACACTTACAACTTACCCAAGAATGTATGGAAGTCATAAAGCAAGCCAGAAGGCCGTCCACTAGGCACTGCTATGCAAGTAAATGGAAGAGGTTTGTCTGCTACTGCCATCATAATCAGATCCAACCTTTACACGCAACTCCAAAGGATGTAGTGGGTTACTTGCTTCACTTACAAAAATCTAACCTAGCCTTCTCTTCCATTAAAATACACCTTGTGGCAATATCTGCATACCTGCAGACTACCTATTCAACTTCCCTATATAGGATACCAGTCATTAAAGCATTCATGGAAGGCCTTAAAAGAATTATACCACCAAGAACACCACCTGTTCCTTCATGGAACTTAAATGTTGTCTTAACAAGACTCATGGGTCCACCTTTTGAACCCATGCACTCTTGCGAAATACAGTTCCTAACCTGGAAGGTTGCATTTCTCATCGCCATTACATCTCTAAGAAGAGTAAGCGAAATTCAGGCGTTTACAATACAAGAACCTTTTATACAACTACACAAAAATAAAGTCGTCCTAAGGACTAATCCTAAATTTTTACCAAAGGTTATTTCACCGTTCCACCTAAATCAAACAGTGGAACTACCAGTGTTCTTCCCACAGCCAGATTCCGTAGCTGAGAGGGCACTACATACATTAGATGTCAAAAGAGCATTAATGTACTACATTGACAGAACGAAAAACATCAGAAAGACTAAACAACTATTTATTGCATTCCAAAAACCTCATGCAGGAAACCCAAAATCAAAACAAGGTATAGCCAGATGGATAGTTAAATGCATCCAAATCTGCTACCTTAAAGCAAAACGACAACTGCCCATTACACCAAGGGCACACTCAACCAGAAAAAAAGGTGCTACCATGGCCTTTCTAGGAAACATCCCAATGCAAGAAATATGTAAGGCAGCCACATGGTCTACGCCACACACGTTCACCAAGCACTACTGTGTGGACGTGCTATCCGCACAGCAAGCCACAGTAGGTCAAGCCGTGTTAAGAACATTATTTCAACCCACTTCCATTCCTACAGGCTGAGCCACCGCTTTTGGGGAGATAACTGCTTACTAGTCTATGCAGAACATGTGTATCTACAGCGACAGATGCCATCGAACTGAAAATGTCACTTACCCAGTGTACATCTGTTCGTGGCATCAGTCGCTGGAGATTCACATGTGCCCACCCACCTCCCTGGGAGCCTGTAGCAGTTCGGAAGTTAGCTTCAAATTTGTACATTTGTATATATTATTTTAACCTTAAATAGGTACATACTTAGTCACTCCATTGCATGGGCACTATTACTACAACACAACTCCTACCTCACCCTCTGCGGGGAAAACAATCGAAGATGGAGTCGACGCCCATGCGCAATGGAGACAGAAGGAGGAGTCACTCGGTCCCGTGACTCGAAAGACTTCTTCGAAGAAAAACAACTTGTAACACTCCGACCCAACACCAGATGGCGAGCTATGCAGAACATGTGAATCTCCAGCGACTGATGCCACGAACAGATGTACACTGGGTAAGTGACATTTTCATTTTCTATACAAAAACCTATTGGCCTGGAATTGTCTCTGAGTGTGTGTTCCTCATTTATTGCCTGTGTGTGTACAACAAATGCTTAACACTACCCTCTGATAAGCCTACTGCTCGACCACACTACCACAAAATAGAGCATTAGAATTATCTCTTTTTGCCACTATCTTACCTCTAAGGGGAACCCTTGGACTCTGTGCATGCTCTTTCTTACTTTGAA
Source organism: Pleurodeles waltl (assembly GCF_031143425.1). Classification (NCBI taxonomy): domain Eukaryota; kingdom Metazoa; phylum Chordata; class Amphibia; order Caudata; family Salamandridae; genus Pleurodeles; species Pleurodeles waltl. The sequence goes on from NC_090448.1 coordinate 389,790,234, forward strand.
ATAGTACATACAGAGCCAACTTCCTACAGGTGGCTGTACAGGTTTTGACCAGTGTAAGGAAATGCCTCCTTGGCATGGTTGCCCCCTGACTTTTTGCCTTTGCTGATGCTATGTTTACAATTGAAAGTGTGCTGAGGCCTGCTAACCAGGCCCCAGCACAAGTGTTCTTTCCCTAACCTGTACTTTTGTATCCACAATTGGCAGACCCTGGCATCCAGATAAGTCCCTTGTAACTGGTACTTCTAGTACCAAGGGCCCTGATGCCAAGGAAGGTCTCTAAGGGCTGCAGCATGTCTTATGCCACCCTGGAGACCTCTCACTCAGCACAGACACACTTCTTGCCAGCTTGTGTGTGCTAGTGAGAACCAAACGAGTAAGTCGACATGGCACTCCCCTCAGGGTGCCATGCCAGCCTCTCACTGCCTATGCAAGTATAGGTCAGTCACCCCTCTAGCAGGCCTTACAGCCCTAAGGCAGGGTGCACTATACCATAGGTGAGGGTACCAGTGCATGAGCATGGTACCCCTACAGTGTCTAAACAAAACCTTAGACATTTTAAGTGCAGGGTAGCCATAAGAGTATATGGTCTGGGAGTTTGTCAAACACGAACTCCACAGCACCATAATGGCTACACTGAAAACTGGGAAGTTTGGTATCCAACTTCTCAGCACAATAAATGCACACTGATGCCAGTGTACATTTTATTGCAAAATACACCCCAGAGGGCACCTTAGAGGTGCCCCCTGAAACTTAACCGACTGTCTGTGTAGGCTGACTAGTTCCAGCAGCCTGCCACACTAGAGACATGTTGCTGGCCCCATGGGGAGAGTGCCTTTGTCACTCTGAGGCCAGTAACAAAGCCTGCACTGGGTGGAGATGCTAACACCTCCCCCAGGCAGGAGCTGTAACACCTGGCGGTGAGCCTCAAAGGCTCACCCCTTTGTCACAGCACCGCAGGACACTCCAGCTAGTGGAGTTGCCCGCCCCCTCCGGCCCCGGCCCCCACTTTTGGCGGCAAGGCCGGAGAAAATAATGAGAATAACAAGGAGGAGTCACTGGCCAGTCAGGACAGCCCCTAAGGTGTCCTGAGCTGAGGTGACTCTAACTTTTAGAAATCCTCCATCTTGCAGATGGAGGATTCCCCCAATAGGGTTAGGATTGTGACCCCCTCCCCTTGGGAGGAGGCACAAAGAGGGTGTACCCACCCTCAGGGCTAGTAGCCATTGGCTACTAACCCCCCAGACCTAAACACGCCCTTAAATTTAGTATTTAAGGGCTACCCTGAACCCTAGAAAATTAGATTCCTGCAAACTACAAGAAGGACTGCCTAGCTGAAAACCCCTGCAGAGGAAGACCAGAAGACGACAACTGCCTTGGCTCCAGAAACTCACCGGCCTGTCTCCTGCCTTCCAAAGAACTCTGCTCCAGCGACGCCTTCCAAGGGACCAGCGACCTCTGAATCCTCTGAGGACTGCCCTGCTTCGAAAAAGACAAGAAACTCCTGAGGACAGCGGACCTGCTCCAAAAAGACTGCAACTTTGTTTCAAGGAGCAGCTTTAAAGACCCTGCAATCTCCCCGCAAGAAGCGTGAGACTTGCAACACTGCACCCGGCGACCCCGACTCGGCTGGTGGAGAACCAACACCTCAGGGAGGACCCCCGGACTACTCTACGACTGTGAGTACCAAAACCTGTCCCCCCTGAGCCCCCACAGCGCCGCCTGCAGAGGGAATCCCGAGGCTTCCCCTGACCGCGACTCTCTGAAACCTAAGTCCCGACGCCTGGAAAAGACCCTGCACCCGCAGCCCCCAGGACCTGAAGGACCGGACTTTCACTGGAGAAGTGACCCCCAGGAGTCCCTCTCCCTTGCCCAAGTGGAGGTTTCCCCGAGGAAGCCCCCCCTTGCCTGCCTGCAGCGCTGAAGAGATCCGTTGATCTCTCATAGACTAACATTGCAAACCCGACGCTTGTTTCTACACTGCACCCGGCCGCCCCCGCGCTGCTGAGGGTGAAATTTCTGTGTGGGCTTGTGTCCCCCCCGGTGCCCTACAAAACCCCCCTGGTCTGCCCTCCGAAGACGCGGGTACTTACCTGCAAGCAGACCGGAACCGGGGCACCCCCTTCTCTCCATTCTAGCCTATGCGTTTTGGGCACCACTTTGAACTCTGCACCTGACCGGCCCTGAGCTGCTGGTGTGGTGACTTTGGGGTTGCTCAGAACCCCCAATGGTGGGCTACCTTGGACCAAGAACTGAACCCTGTAAGTGTCTTACTTACCTGGTAAAACTAACAAAAACTTACCTCCCCCAGGAACTGTGAAAATTGCACTAAGTGTCCACTTTTGAAATAGCTATTTGTGAATAACTTGAAAAGTATACATGCAATTGAAATGATTCAAAGTTCCTAATGTACTTACCTGCAATACCTTTCAAACAAGATATTACATGTTAAATTTGAACCTGTGGTTCTTAAAATAAACTAAGAAAAGATATTTTTCTATAACAAAACCTATTGGCTGGATTTGTCTCTGAGTGTGTGTACCTCATTTATTGTCTATGTGTATGTACAACAAATGCTTAACACTACTCCTTGGATAAGCCTACTGCTCGACCACACTACCACAAAATAGAGCATTAGTATTATCTATTTTTACCACTATTTTACCTCTAAGGGGAACCCTTGGACTCTGTGCATGCTATTCCTTACTTTGAAATAGCACATACAGAGCCAACTTCCTACAACCAGTCAGTGCTTACACTAGGATTTGGTAGGTTTTACAATGGGCATCTCTAAGGTGCTATCTGAGTGCATGTATTAATACATCCATCACTGTATTCAGTGAGGGTTTATTAATACGAGATGCTTGATACCAAACATCCCTATTGCCAGTGAAGCCATCATGTTGCTGGGGAACTCGTAATGACAATTGTCCAGCACATGTACTTAAAATGGCTTCACTGTTCACTTACTATGTCTCAAAATAGAGACGTAGTAGGAGCATATCTGCTCATGCAGGTTTGCCCACACATGTAATATAATGCACTCTGCTCTTAGGGTTGGAAGGCCTGTTGGAAGGGTGACTTAGATATATTGCATGCTGTGACAGGGCATACAGGTTGTGTTCCATATCATGTTTTCATTTTGGTTCTGCACCAAGACACGCAGCCTTCGAAAGCAGCAGTGTGTGCACTTAGAAAGGGGCATCCCGGAGGGTGGCATAATTCATGCTGAAGCCTTCAAGGGCCTTCCTTTAGTTCCCCATGGTCTAGGTACCAGGGGTACCATTTACTAGGGACTTATAGTGGTAGCTAAAGGTTTACCAACTAGGAAAAACGACTACGCAGTTTTAGGGAAAGAAATTTGGCCCTGGGGACCTATTTAGCAGGTACCCAGTGTACTTTCAGTCGATATTGCACCAGAAACCATGCAAAAAGTGCGTGGGTGTCTGTCAAAAGAGGCACTTTCCTACAACCAGTGTCCAGCAAACATTTAAAATGGCTTCCCTCACCACTTGCTATTACTGAGAATTGACAGACATAGTAGGGGTGTATCTTCTCCAGCAGATATGCCCTCACATGTATTATAATGCACCCTGTCTTATGGATGTCAGGTGTGCTTTCGCTGTGACTTACATATATTGTGTGGTAAGCTGGGTTCTGGTTGTAGTATTCTCCCCCCCCCCCTTTCATCTCCCACTGACACTTTTTGCCTGGTGTTAGTATGTTTTGGACTGTAGTGTGCTGGAATCATGCTAACCAGGACCCCAGTGCCTGTGCTCTCTTGGTAACCATTCACACCCACAATTGGCATACTGGTGCACCCATGTAAGTCCCTAGTATATGGTACACAGATACCCAGGGCATTGGTGCACCAGGGGCCCCACATGGGCTGCAGCATGTAATATGCCGCCCATGCAAACTGTGACTGAAGGCACCCTTTGACTGCCAAACCTAACCACTCCCCTTCAACATTATGTCACCTGTCAGGTAGGACCTTCAGCTCAAGGGCAGGGTGCATGTCTCGAAGTGTGAGGGTACCCTTGCATTAGCAGGGCACCCCTACAGACCCCAGGCCTATTCCTGGATAACAGAGAAGCTATGTTAAGGTATGAAGTGGACACTTGTCAACACAAGTGGTCCAACTACATAATGGCATCTCCGAACCTAGGCATGTTTGGCATCAATCATGATGAAATCATGTAATTGCATTGATTCCATTGTTAGTTGCCTGATACCATGTACTCTGTGGGTTCCTTAGAGGATCCCTCAGTTCTGCCTACGCAGACTTAAGGAGTCTAGCTACCAGCTCACCCTGCTGCTAAGCCCAGACACTGTTCTGCCCTCCTGCTGGTGAAGCCAGGCTCAGGCTGGACGAGCAGAACAAAGGATTTCCTGCAAGGGAGAAGTGTGACCACCTCTCCCTGTGTATTAGGTGTCTAAGGGGTGGGGTGCCATCTGGGCAACACCAGAGTGCTTTGAGGGGCACATTTGCTGCCCTCCTTGCATAATCTGATTCGCACCAGTTCTGGAACCTCTGGTTCCTGCTCTAGACAAAACTATATAAAGGACAGGGGAGTGTAGGAAGTTGGCTCTGTATGTGCTATTTCAAAGTAAGGAATAGCATGCACAGAGTCCAAGGGTTCCCCTTAGAGGTAAAATAGTGGTAAAAAGAGATAATACTAATGCTCTATTTTGTGGTAGTGTGGTCGAGCAGTAGGCTTATCCAAGGAGTAGTGTTAAGCATTTGTTGTACATACACATAGACAATAAATGAGGTACACACACTCAGAGACAAATCCAGCCAATAGGTTTTGTTATATAAAAATATCTTTTCTTAGTTTATTTTAAGAACCACAGGTTCAAATTTAACATGTAATATCTTGTTTGAAAGGTATTGCAGGTAAGTACATTAGGAACTTTGAATCATTTCAATTGCATGTATACTTTCAAGTTATTGACAAATAGCTACTTTAAAAGTGGACACAGTGCAATTTTCACAGTTCCTGGGGGAGGTAAGTTTTTGTTAGTTTTACCAGGTAAGTAGGACACTTACAGGGTTCAGTTCTTGGTCCAAGGTAGCTCACCGTTGGGGGTTCAGAGCAACCCCAAAGTCACCACACCAGCAGCTCAGGGCCGGTCAGGTGCAGAGTTCAAAGTGGTGCCCAAAACGCATAGGCTAGAATGGAGAGAAGGGGGTGCCCCGGTTCCGGTCTGCTTGCAGGTAAGTACCCGCGTCTTCGGAGGGCAGACCAGGGGGGTTTTGTAGGGCACCGGGGGGGACACAAGCCCACACAGAAATTTCACCCTCAGCAGCGCGGGGGCGGCCGGGTGCAGTGTAGAACCAAGCGTCGGGTTCGCAATGTTAGTCTATGAGAGATCAACGGATCTCTTCAGCGCTGCAGGCAGGCAAGGGGGGGCTTCCTCGGGGAAACCTCCACTTGGGCAAGGGAGAGGGACTCCTGGGGGTCACTTCTCCAGTGAAAGTCCGGTCCTTCAGGTCCTGGGGGCTGCGGGTGCAGGGTCTTTTCCAGGCGTCGGGACTTAGGTTTCAGAGAGTCGCGGTCAGGGGAAGCCTCGGGATTCCCTCTGCAGGCGGCGCTGTGGGGGCTCAGGGGAGACAGGTTTTGGTACTCACAGTCGGAGAGTAGTCCGGGGGTCCTCCCTGAGGTGTTGGTTCTCCACCAGCCGAGTCGGGGTCGCCGGGTGCAGTGTTGCAAGTCTCACGCTTCTTGCGGGGAGTTGCAGGGTTCTTTAAATCTGCTTCTGGAAACAAAGTTGCAGTCTTTTTGGAGCAGGTCCGCTGTCCTCGGGAGTTTCTTGTCTTTTTCGAAGCAGGGCAGTCCTCAGAGGATTCAGAGGTCGCTGGTCCCTTGGAAGGCGTCGCTGGAGCAGAGTTCGTTGGAAGGCAGGAGACAGGCCGGTGAGTTTCTGGAGCCAAGGCAGTTGTTGTCTTCGGGTCTTCCTCTGCAGGGGTTTTCAGCTGGGCAGTCCTTCTTCTTGTTGTCGCCGGAATCTAGTTTCTAGGTTCAGGGAGAGCCCTTAAATACTAAATTTAAGGGCGTGTTTAGGTCTGGGGGGTTAGTAGCCAATGGCTACTAGCCCTGAGGGTGGGTACACCCTCTTTGTGCCTCCTCCCAAGGGGAGGGGGTCACATCCCTAATCCTATTGGGGGAATCCTCCATCTGCAAGATGGAGGATTTCTAAAAGTTAGTCACCTCAGCTCAGGACACCTTAGGGGCTGTCCTGACTGGCCAGTGACTCCTCCTTGTTGCTTTCTTTGTTCCCCCCCAGCCTTGCCGCCAAAAGTGGGGGCCGTGGCCGGAGGGGGCGGGCAACTCCACTAAGCTGGAGTGCCCTGCTGGGCTGTGACAAAGGGGTGAGCCTTTGAGGCTCACCGCCAGGTGTTACAGCTCCTGCCTGGGGGAGGTGTTAGCATCTCCATCCAGTGCAGGCTTTGTTACTGGCCTCAGAGTGACAAAGGCACTCTCCCCATGGGGCCAGCAACATGTCTCTAGTGTGGCAGGCTGCTGGAACCAGTCAGCCTACACAGATAGTCGGTTAAGTTTCAGGGGGCACCTCTAAGGTGCCCTCTGTGGTGTATTTTACAATAAAATGCATACTGGCATCAGTGTGCATTTATTGTGCTGAGAAGTTTGATACCAAACTTCTCAGTTTTCAGTGTAGCCATTATGGTGCTGTGGAGTTCGTGCAAAACAGACTCCCCGACCATATACTCTTATGGCTACCCTGCACTTACAATGTCTAAGGTTTTGCTTAGACACTGTAGGGGCACAGTGCTCATGCACTGGTACCCTCACCTATGGTATAGTGCACCCTGCCTTAGGGCTGTAAGGCCTGCTAGAGGGGTGTCTTACCTATACTGCATAGGCAGTGAGAGGCTGGCATGGCACCCTGAGGGGAGTGCCATGTCGACTTACTCATTTTGTTCTCACTAGCACACACAGGCTTGTAAGCAGTGTGTCTGTGCCGAGTGAGGGGTCTCTAGGGTGGCATAATACATGCTGCAGCCCTTAGAGACCTTCCCTGGCATCAGGGCCCTTGGTACCAGAGGTACCAGTTACAAGGGACTTATCTGGATGCCAGGGTGTGCCAATTGTGGAAACGATGGTACATTTTAGGTGAAAGAACACTGGTGCTGGGGCCTGGTTAGCAGGGTCCCAGCACACTTCTCAGTCAAGTCAGCATCAGTATCAGGCAAAAAGTGGGGGGTAACTGCAACAGGGAGCCATTTCTTTACACAAGCCCCCCCCAGCCCACAGGCCAGGAGACTCAGCCAAAGCTGGGAGAGTCTTCCTAGTCTGTCAGGCGAGGAAGAGTAGAGGAAATAGGCTGGTTTGTTGCAGGGCCTACTCTGCCTTACATTCTCCTGTTCAGGTCATTCCCTCTGGGGAACTGACCTACTTCCACAGTGATAGGACCTAGTCTGAACTGCCTCTTGTCTGTGCTTTTTATGTCTTCACCCATTCTCTCTATTTTGGGTTTAGAGGTATCCACCTCTGCTAATCTTATCTTAGCCAGGGTCACCCCTAGCTTACCCAAAGAGGTTACCCAGAGCTGGAGTAACCCCACCATGACCAACAGGGTCAGGGGGCCTAACTTGCTATTTGGCATGGGGTCTGACCACCATGCCAAGGATAGTGCAGCCATAAAGGCTAACACCCAGCAGAGGCCACTGACAGCTGTCAGTGCCCAGAACCACACCTTTAGCTCTTCACCTACAAGGGAAGGGGCTAAGTTACAGGCTTTTTTGGGTTCAGGGTGCCTGTCTGCTGTATTAGAGTGGGGGGTTACCACATCTTGTAGTAAACACCCTTCTTCCACTCTTTCTTCTGTTAGCTGAGGAGCCACCCACTCAGGTTTAACAGTTGCCTGACTAGCCAGGACTTCTTGTGGGTCAGGTTGGACTTTATCAGAGCCATTTTTGGAGTTCTCCCCTACTGGAGCAGAATCTCCTTGGCTTGCTGGAACCTTGGCTAAAGGTTGTCCACCTTTCCTACTCTGTTTCCTTTTTTTTTTTCTTCTGGGGCCTACTTGCATTTACTGCAGAGGCAGGCACTCCAGAATCCTTGGGAGAGGACTGGCCCTGGACCAGTTCTTCTCTTAGGCTCTGACTAACCTCTGGGTAGTCATTTCCAAGGAGACAATCAAGGGGGAGGTCTGTACTGACTACCACCCTTCTCCAGCTAAAAGTTCCACCCACTTCTATGGGCACAAGAGCCACAGGCCTATTAGTGGCCCTGTCTGGGCTAACTCTTACTCTGGCCATCTCACCTGGGATGTACTGGTTTGAGAGCACCAGCCTGTCATGCACAATAGTGTGACTGGCACAAGTGTCTCTCAGGGCAGTGGCTGGGATTCCATTCACCTGTAGGTGGTGGAAGTGTCTACTTCCCTCTGGAATCTCCAACTCACCTGTTGGGCCCTTTTTCCAGTTGAAGGCTATGAAGACCTCCTCATCTGAGGAGTCATCCCCAATGGCTACACTGGTCACCCCTGGGATTTTGCTAGGGGGTTTGTTTTTGGGACAAGAAGTGTCCTTGGTGTGGTGCCCTGTCTGTTTACAGTTATGGCACCATGCCTTAGTGGCATCCCAGCTCTTACCCTGGTACCCACCTGTAGGAAGTTGGCTCTGTATGTGCTATTTCAAAGTAAGGAATAGCATGCACAGAGTCCAAGGGTTCCCCTTAGAGGTAAAATAGTGGTAAAAATAGATAATACTAATGCTCTATTTTGTGGTAGTGTGGTCGAGCAGTAGGCTTATCCAAGGAGTAGTGTTAAGCATTTGTTGTACATACACATAGACAATAAATGAGGTACACACACTCAGAGACAAATCCCGCCAATAGGTTTTGTATAGAAAAATATCTTTTCTTAGTTTATTTTAAGAACCACAGGTTCAAATTCTACATGTAATATCTCATTCGAAAGGTATTGCAGGTAAGTACTTTAGGAACTTCAAATCATCAACATTGCATGTATACTTTTCAAGTTATTGACAAATAGCTGTTTTAAAAGTGGACACTTAGTGCAATTTTCACAGTTCCTGGGGGAGGTAAGTTTTTGTTAGTTTTACCAGGTAAGTAAGACACTTACAGGGTTCAGTTCTTGGTCCAAGGTAGCCCACCGTTGGGGGTTCAGAGCAACCCCAAAGTCACCACACCAGCAGCTCAGGGCCGGTCAGGTGCAGAGTTCAAAGTGGTGCCCAAAACACATAGGCTAGAATGGAGAGAAGGGGGTGCCCCGGTTCCGGTCTGCTTGCAGGTAAGTACCCGCGTCTTCGGAGGGCAGACCAGGGGGGTTTTGTAGGGCACCGGGGGGGACACAAGTCCACACAGAAATTTCACCCTCAGCGGCGCGGGGGCGGCCGGGTGCAGTGTAGAAACAAGCGTCGGGTTTGCAATGTTAGTCTATGAGAGATCTCGGGATCTCTTCAGCGCTGCAGGCAGGCAAGGGGGGGGTTCCTCGGGGAAACCTCCACTTGGGCAAGGGAGAGGGACTCCTGGGGGTCACTTCTCCAGTGAAAGTCCGGTCCTTCAGGTCCTGGGGGCTGCGGGTGCAGGGTCTCTCCCAGGTGTCGGGACTTTAGGTTCAAAAGAGTCGCGGTCAGGGGAAGCCTCGGGATTCCCTCTGCAGGCGGCGCTGTGGGGGCTCAGGGGGGACAGGTTTTGGTACTCACAGTATCAGAGTAGTCCTGGGGTCCCTCCTGAGGTGTTGGATCGCCACCAGTCGAGTCGGGGTCGCCGGGTGCAGTGTTGCAAGTCTCACGCTTCTTGCGGGGAGCTTGCAGGGATCTTTAAAGTTGCTGGAAACAAAGTTGCAGCTTTTCTTGGAGCAGGTCCGCTGTCCTCGGGAGTTTCTTGTCTTTTCGAAGCAGGGGCAGTCCTCAGAGGATGTCGAGGTCGCTGGTCCCTTCGGAAGGCGTCGCTGGAGCAGGATCTTTGGAAGGCAGGAGACAGGCCGGTGAGTTTCTGGAGCCAAGGCAGTTGTCGTCTTCTGGTCTTCCGCTGCAGGGGTTTTCAGCTGGGCAGTCCTTCTTCTTGTTGCAGGAATCTGATTTTCTAGGGTTCAGGGTAGCCCTTAAATACTAAATTTAAGGGCGTGTTTAGGTCTGGGGGGTTAGTAGCCAATGGCTACTAGCCCTGAGGGTGGGTACACCCTCTTTGTGCCTCCTCCCAAGGGGAGGGGGTCACAATCCTAACCCTATTGGGGGAATCCTCCATCTGCAAGATGGAGGATTTCTAAAAGTTAGAGTCACTTCAGCTCAGGACACCTTAGGGGCTGTCCTGACTGGCCAGTGACTCCTCCTTGTTTTTCTCATTATTTTCTCCGGCCTTGCCGCCAAAAGTGGGGCCTGGCCGGAGGGGGCGGGCAACTCCACTAGCTGGAGTGTCCTGCTGGGTTGGCACAAAGGAGGTGAGCCTTTGAGGCTCACCGCCAGGTGTGACAACTCCTGCCTGGAGGAGGTGTTAGCATCTCCACCCAGTGCAGGCTTTGTTACTGGCCTCAGAGTGACAAAGGCACTCTCCCCATGGGGCCAGCAACATGTCTCGGTTTGTGGCAGGCTGCTAAAACTAGTCAGCCTACACAGATAGTCGGTTAAGTTTCAGGGGGCACCTCTAAGGTGCCCTCTGTGGTGTATTTTACAATAAAATGTACACTGGCATCAGTGTGCATTTATTGTGCTGAGAAGTTTGATACCAAACTTCCCAGTTTTCAGTGTAGCCATTATGGTGCTGTGGAGTTCGTGTAAAACAGACTCCCAGACCATATACTCTTATGGCTACCCTGCACTTACAATGTCTAAGGTTTTGTTTAGACACTGTAGGGGTACCATGCTCATGCACTGGTACCCTCACCTATGGTATAGTGCACCCTGCCTTAGGGCTGTAAGGCCTGCTAGAGGGGTGTCTTACCTATACTGCATAGGCAGTGAGAGGCTGGCATGGCACCCTGAGGGGAGTGCCATGTCGACTTACTCGTTTTGTCCTCACTAGCACACACAAGCTGGCAAGCAGTGTGTCTGTGCTGAGTGAGAGGTCTCCAGGGTGGCATAAGACATGCTGCAGCCCTTAGAGACCTTCCTTGGCATCAGGGCCCTTGGTACTAGAAGTACCAGTTACAAGGGACTTATCTGGATGCCAGGGTCTGCCAATTGTGGATACAAAAGTACAGGTTAGGGAAAGAACACTGGTGCTGGGGCCTGGTTAGCAGGCCTCAGCACACTTTCAATTGTAAACATAGCATCAGCAAAGGCAAAAAGTCAGGGGGCAACCATGCCAAGGAGGCATTTCCTTACACAACCCCCCCCCAAACGAAAGAGGATGAGACTAACCTTTCCCAAGAGAGTCTTCATTTTCTAAGTGGAAGAACCTGGAAAGGCCATCTGCATTGGCATGGGCAGTCCCAGGTCTGTGTTCCACTATAAAGTCCATTCCCTGTAGGGAGATGGACCACCTCAACAGTTTAGGATTTTCACCTTTCATTTGCATCAGCCATTTGAGAGGTCTGTGGTCAGTTTGAACTAGGAAGTGAGTCCCAAAGAGGTATGGTCTCAGCTTCTTCAGGGACCAAACCACAGCAAAGGCCTCCCTCTCAATGGCACTCCAACGCTGCTCCCTGGGGAGTAACCTCCTGCTAATGAAAGCAACAGGCTGGTCAAGGCCATCATCATTTGTTTGGGACAAAACTGCCCCTATCCCATGTTCAGAGGCATCAGTCTGCACAATGAACTGCTTAGAATAATCTGGAGCTTTGAGAACTGGTGCTGAGCACATTGCTTGTTTCAGGGTGTCAAAGGCCTGTTGGCAGTCCACAGTCCAGTTTACTTTCTTGGGCATTTTCTTGGAGGTGAGTTCAGTGAGGGCTGTCACAATGGATCCATATCCCTTCACAAACCTCCTGTAATACCCAGTCAAGCCAAGGAATGCCCTGACTTGAGTCTGGGTTTTTGGAGCTACCCAGTCCAGAATAGTCTGGATCTTGGGTTGGAGTGGCTGAACTTGGCCTCCACCTACAAGGTGTCCCAAGTAAACCACAGTTCCCTGCCCTATCTGGCATTTGGATGCCTTGATAGAGAGGCCTGCAGATTGCAGAGCCTTCAAAACCTTCCTCAGGTGGACCAGGTGATCCTGCCAGGTGGAGCTAAAGACAGCAATATCATCAAGATAAGCTGTGCTAAAGGACTCCAAGCCAGCAAGGACTTGATTCACCAACCTTTGGAAGGTGGCAGGGGCATTCTTTAAACCAAAGGGCATAACAGTAAACTGATAATGCCCATCAGGTGTGGAGAATGCTGTCTTTTCTTTTGCTCCAGGTGCCATTTTTATTTGCCAGTACCCTGCTGTCAAGTCAAAGGTACTTAGAAATTTGGCAGCACCTAATTTATCAATGAGCTCATCAGCTCTTGGAATTGGATGGGCATCTGTCTTGGTGACAGAATTGAGCCCTCTGTAGTCCACACAAAACCTCATCTCTTTCTTTCCATCTGTGGTGTGAGGTTTGGGGACTAAGACCACTGGGCTAGCCCAGGGGCTGTCAGAGCGCTCAATTACTCCCAATTCCAGCATCTTGTGGACTTCCACCTTGATGCTTTCCTTAACATGGTCAGACTGTCTGAAGATTTTGTTCTTGACAGGCATGCTGTCTCCTGTGTCCACATCATGGGTACACAGGTGTGTCTGACCAGGGGTTAGGGAGAAAAGCTCAGGAAACTGTTGTAGGACTCTCCTACAATCAGCCTGCTGTTGGCCAGAGAGGGTGTCTGAGTAGATCACTCCATCTACTGTGCCATCTTTTGGGTCTGATGACAGAAGATCAGGGAGAGGTTCACTCTCTGCCTCCTGATCCTCATCTGTTACCATTAACAGATTCACATCAGCCCTGTCATGGAAGAGCTTAAGGCGGTTCACATGGATCACCCTCTTGGGGCTCCTGCTTGTGCCCAGGTCCACCAGGTAGGTGACCTGACTCTTCCTCTCTAGCACTGGGTAAGGGCCACTCCATTTGTCCTGGAGTGCCCTGGGAGCCACAGGCTCCAGAACCCAGACTTTCTGCCCTGGTTGGAACTCAACCAGTGCAGCCTTTTGGTCATACCAAAACTTCTGGAGTTGTTGGCTGGCCTCAAGGTTTTTGGTTGCCTTTTCCATGTACTCTGCCATTCTAGAGCGAAGGCCAAGTACATAGTCCACTATGTCCTGTTTAGGCTCATGGAGAGGTCTCTCCCAGCCTTCTTTAACAAGGGCAAGTGGTCCCCTTACAGGATGACCAAACAGAAGTTCAAAGGGTGAGAATCCTACTCCCTTCTGTGGTACCTCCCTGTAAGCGAAAAGCAGACATGGCAGGAGGACATCCCATCTCCTTTTGAGTTTTTCTGGGAGCCCCATGATCATGCCTTTTAATGTCTTGTTGAATCTCTCAACTAAGCCATTAGTTTGTGGATGGTAGGGTGTAGTGAATTTATAAGTCACTCCACACTCATTCCACATGTGCTTTAGGTATGCTGACATGAAGTTGGTACCTCTGTCAGACACCACCTCCTTAGGGAAACCCACTCTGGTAAAGATACCAATGAGGGCCTTGGCTACTGCAGGGGCAGTAGTCGACCTAAGGGGAATAGCTTCAGGATACCTGGTAGCATGATCCACTACTACCAGGATATACATATTTCCTGAGGCTGTGGGAGGTTCTAGTGGACCAACTATGTCCACACCCACTCTTTCAAAGGGCACCCCCACCACCGGAAGTGGAATGAGGGGGGCCTTTGGATGCCCACCTGTCTTACCACTGGCTTGACAGGTGGGGCAGGAGAGGCAAAACTCCTTAACCATGTTGGACATATTGGGCCAGTAGAAGTGGTTGACTAACCTCTCCCACGTCTTGGTTTGTCCCAAATGTCCAGCAAGGGGAATGTCATGGGCCAATGTTAGGATGAACTTCCTGAACAGCTGAGGCACTACCACTCTCCTAGTGGCACCAGGTTTGGGGTCTCTGGCCTCAGAGTACAGGAGTCCATCTTCCCAATAGACCCTATGTGTTCCATTTTTCTTGCCTTTGGACTCTTCAGCAGCTTGCTGCCTAAGGCCTTCAAGAGAGGGACAGGTTTCTTGTCCCTTACACAGCTCTTCCCTGGAGGGTCCCCCTGGGCCTAAGAGCTCAACCTGATAAGGTTCAAGCTCCAAAGGCTCAGTTCCCTCAGAGGGCAGAACTTCTTCCTGAGAAGAGAGGTTCCCTTTCTTTTGCTGTGTTGCAGTTGGTTTCCCAACTGACTTTCCTGTTCTCTTGGTAGGCTGGGCCATTTTTCCAGACTCCAGCTCTACTTTTTCACCCTGTGCCTTGCACTGTGCTCTTGTTTTCACACACACCAGTTCAGGGATACCCAGCATTGCTGCATGGGTTTTCAGCTCTACCTCAGCCCATGCTGAGGACTCCAGGTCATTTCCAAGCAGACAGTCCACTGGGATATTTGAGGAGACCACCACCTGTTTCAGGCCATTGACCCCTCCCCATTCTAAAGTAACCATTGCCATGGGATGTACTTTTCTCTGATTGTCAGCGTTGGTGACTGTGTAAGTTTTTCCAGTCAGGTATTGGCCAGGGGAAACCAGTTTCTCTGTCACCATGGTGACACTGGCACCTGTATCCCTCAGGCCCTCTATTCTAGTCCCATTAATTAAGAGTTGCTGTCTGTATTTTTGCATGTTAGGCGGCCAGACAGCTAGTGTGGCTAAATCCACCCCACCCTCAGAAACTAGAGTCGCTTCAGTGTGGACCCTGATTTGCTCTGGGCACACTGTTGATCCCACTTGGAGACTAGCCATACCAGTGTTACCTGGATGGGAGTTTGGAGTGGAACCTTTCTTGGGACAGGCCTTGTCTCCAGTTTGGTGTCCATGCTGTTTACAGCTATGACACCAGGCCTTTTTGGGATCAAAGTTTTTACCCTTGTACCCATTGTTTTGTGAAGAGGCTCTGGGCCCACCCTCCTGTGCAGGTTTTTGGGGGCCTGTAGAAGACTCTTTACTATTTTTAGTTTTGGTTGTCTCATCACCCTTCTGCTGGGGAGTCTTTGTGACCCCTTTCTTTTGGTCACCCCCTGTTGAAGTCTTGGACACCCTTGTCTTGACCCAATGGTCCGCCTTCTTTCCCAATTCTTGGGGAGAAATTGGTCCTAGGTCTACCAGATGCTGATGCAGTTTATCATTGAAACAATTACTTAACAGGTGTTCTTTCACAAATAAATTGTACAGCCCATCATAATTACTTACACCACTGCCTTGAATCCAACCATCTAGTGTTTTCACTGAGTAGTCAACAAAGTCAACCCAGGTCTGGCTCGAGGATTTTTGAGCCCCCCTGAACCTAATCCTGTACTCCTCAGTGGAGAATCCAAAGCCCTCAATCAGGGTACCCTTCATGAGGTCATAAGATTCTGCATCTTGTCCAGAGAGTGTGAGGAGTCTATCCCTACACTTTCCTGTGAACATTTCCCAAAGGAGAGCACCCCAGTGAGATCTGTTCACTTTTCTGGTTACACAAGCCCTCTCAAAAGCTGTGAACCATTTGGTGATGTCATCACCATCTTCATATTTAGTTACAATCCCTTTGGGGATTTTCAACATGTCAGGAGAATCTCTGACCCTATTTATGTTGCTGCCACCATTGATGGGTCCTAGGCCCATCTCTTGTCTTTCCCTCTCTATGGCTAGGATCTGTCTTTCCAAAGCCAATCTTTTGGCCATCCTGGCTAACTGGATGTCCTCTTCACTGGAGTTATCCTCAGTGATTTCAGAGTTGTTGGTCCCTCCTGTGAGGGAACCAGCATCTCTGACTATTATTTGTGGAGTCAGGGCTTGAGAAGCCCTGCTCTCCCTAAGTAGGACTGGAGGGGGGGAATTTCCCTCCAAGTCACTATCTTCATCCTCTGAGTTGCCATCCTCAGAGGGGTTGGCCTTTTCAAACTCTGCCAACAGCTCCTGGAGCTGTACTTTGGTAGGTTTGGGGCCCATTGCTATTTTCTTTAGTTTACAGAGTGACCTTAGCTCTCTCATCTGTAGATGGAGGTAAGGTGTGGTGTCGAGTTCCACCACATTCACATCTGTGCTAGACATTATGCTTCTAAAAGTTGGAATACTTTTTAAGAAACTAAAACTGGTTCTAGAATCTAATTCAAACTTTTACAAACTTTTAAACTCTAAAAGAAATGCTAAACAGGATCTAACACAGGGCCCTAGCAGGTCTTTTAAGAATTTAGAAAACTTTTCAAATTGCAAAAATCAATTTCTAATGACAATTTTGGAATTTGTCGTGTGATCAGGTATTGGCTGAGTAGTCCAGCAAATGCAAAGTCTTGTACCCCACCGCTGATCCACCAATGTAGGAAGTTGGCTCTGTATGTGCTATTTCAAAGTAAGGAATAGCATGCACAGAGTCCAAGGGTTCCCCTTAGAGGTAAAATAGTGGTAAAAATAGATAATACTAATGCTCTATTTTGTGGTAGTGTGGTCGAGCAGTAGGCTTATCCAAGGAGTAGTGTTAAGCATTTGTTGTACATACACATAGACAATAAATGAGGTACACACACTCAGAGACAAATCCCGCCAATAGGTTTTGTATAGAAAAATATCTTTTCTTAGTTTATTTTAAGAACCACAGGTTCAAATTCTACATGTAATATCTCATTCGAAAGGTATTGCAGGTAAGTACTTTAGGAACTTCAAATCATCAACATTGCATGTATACTTTTCAAGTTATTGACAAATAGCTGTTTTAAAAGTGGACACTTAGTGCAATTTTCACAGTTCCTGGGGGAGGTAAGTTTTTGTTAGTTTTACCAGGTAAGTAAGACACTTACAGGGTTCAGTTCTTGGTCCAAGGTAGCCCACCGTTGGGGGTTCAGAGCAACCCCAAAGTCACCACACCAGCAGCTCAGGGCCGGTCAGGTGCAGAGTTCAAAGTGGTGCCCAAAACACATAGGCTAGAATGGAGAGAAGGGGGTGCCCCGGTTCCGGTCTGCTTGCAGGTAAGTACCCGCGTCTTCGGAGGGCAGACCAGGGGGGTTTTGTAGGGCACCGGGGGGGACACAAGTCCACACAGAAATTTCACCCTCAGCGGCGCGGGGGCGGCCGGGTGCAGTGTAGAAACAAGCGTCGGGTTTGCAATGTTAGTCTATGAGAGATCTCGGGATCTCTTCAGCGCTGCAGGCAGGCAAGGGGGGGGTTCCTCGGGGAAACCTCCACTTGGGCAAGGGAGAGGGACTCCTGGGGGTCACTTCTCCAGTGAAAGTCCGGTCCTTCAGGTCCTGGGGGCTGCGGGTGCAGGGTCTCTCCCAGGTGTCGGGACTTTAGGTTCAAAAGAGTCGCGGTCAGGGGAAGCCTCGGGATTCCCTCTGCAGGCGGCGCTGTGGGGGCTCAGGGGGGACAGGTTTTGGTACTCACAGTATCAGAGTAGTCCTGGGGTCCCTCCTGAGGTGTTGGATCGCCACCAGTCGAGTCGGGGTCGCCGGGTGCAGTGTTGCAAGTCTCACGCTTCTTGCGGGGAGCTTGCAGGGATCTTTAAAGTTGCTGGAAACAAAGTTGCAGCTTTTCTTGGAGCAGGTCCGCTGTCCTTGGGAGTTTCTTGTCTTTTCGAAGCAGGGGCAGTCCTCAGAGGATGTCGAGGTCGCTGGTCCCTTCGGAAGGCGTCGCTGGAGCAGGATCTTTGGAAGGCAGGAGACAGGCCGGTGAGTTTCTGGAGCCAAGGCAGTTGTCGTCTTCTGGTCTTCCGCTGCAGGGGTTTTCAGCTGGGCAGTCCTTCTTCTTGTTGCAGGAATCTGATTTTCTAGGGTTCAGGGTAGCCCTTAAATACTAAATTTAAGGGCGTGTTTAGGTCTGGGGGGTTAGTAGCCAATGGCTACTAGCCCTGAGGGTGGGTACACCCTCTTTGTGCCTCCTCCCAAGGGGAGGGGGTCACAATCCTAACCCTATTGGGGGAATCCTCCATCTGCAAGATGGAGGATTTCTAAAAGTTAGAGTCACTTCAGCTCAGGACACCTTAGGGGCTGTCCTGACTGGCCAGTGACTCCTCCTTGTTTTTCTCATTATTTTCTCCGGCCTTGCCGCCAAAAGTGGGGCCTGGCCGGAGGGGGCGGGCAACTCCACTAGCTGGAGTGTCCTGCTGGGTTGGCACAAAGGAGGTGAGCCTTTGAGGCTCACCGCCAGGTGTGACAACTCCTGCCTGGAGGAGGTGTTAGCATCTCCACCCAGTGCAGGCTTTGTTACTGGCCTCAGAGTGACAAAGGCACTCTCCCCATGGGGCCAGCAACATGTCTCGGTTTGTGGCAGGCTGCTAAAACTAGTCAGCCTACACAGATAGTCGGTTAAGTTTCAGGGGGCACCTCTAAGGTGCCCTCTGTGGTGTATTTTACAATAAAATGTACACTGGCATCAGTGTGCATTTATTGTGCTGAGAAGTTTGATACCAAACTTCCCAGTTTTCAGTGTAGCCATTATGGTGCTGTGGAGTTCGTGTAAAACAGACTCCCAGACCATATACTCTTATGGCTACCCTGCACTTACAATGTCTAAGGTTTTGTTTAGACACTGTAGGGGTACCATGCTCATGCACTGGTACCCTCACCTATGGTATAGTGCACCCTGCCTTAGGGCTGTAAGGCCTGCTAGAGGGGTGTCTTACCTATACTGCATAGGCAGTGAGAGGCTGGCATGGCACCCTGAGGGGAGTGCCATGTCGACTTACTCGTTTTGTCCTCACTAGCACACACAAGCTGGCAAGCAGTGTGTCTGTGCTGAGTGAGAGGTCTCCAGGGTGGCATAAGACATGCTGCAGCCCTTAGAGACCTTCCTTGGCATCAGGGCCCTTGGTACTAGAAGTACCAGTTACAAGGGACTTATCTGGATGCCAGGGTCTGCCAATTGTGGATACAAAAGTACAGGTTAGGGAAAGAACACTGGTGCTGGGGCCTGGTTAGCAGGCCTCAGCACACTTTCAATTGTAAACATAGCATCAGCAAAGGCAAAAAGTCAGGGGGCAACCATGCCAAGGAGGCATTTCCTTACACCACCTTTGTTTTGGGTTGTGTCTCTGGGCCCACCCACCTGGTCTGGTTTTTGGGGGCCTACAGGGGACTCTTTTTCTTTGTTTCTAGTGTCACCCACTTTCTCCTGGAGAGGCTTTGTAACCCCTTTCTTTTGGTCACCCCCAGTGGAAGTTTTGGTTACCCTAGTCTTGACCCAGTGGTCTGCCTTCTTTCCCAATTCTTGGGGAGAAATTGGACCTAGGTCTACCAGATACTGATGCAACTTTTCATTGAAGCAGTTACTTAAAATGTGTTCTTTCATAAACAAATTATAAAGCCCAACATAGTCATACACTTCATTTCCAGTTACCCAACCATCCAGTGTTTTCACTGAGTAGTCAACATAATCAACCCAGGTCTGGCTCGAGGATTTTTGAGCCCCCCTGAATCTAATTCTATACTCCTCAGTGGAGAATCCAAAGCCCTCAATCAGGGTACCCTTCATGAGGTCATAAGATTCTGCATCTTTTCCAGAGAGTGTGAGGAGTCTATCCCTACACTTTCCTGTGAACATTTCCCAAAGGAGAGCACCCCAGTGAGATTTGTTCACTTTTCTGGTTACACAAGCCCTCTCAAAAGCTGTGAACCATTTGGTGATGTCATCACCATCTTCATATTTTGTTACAATCCCTTTGGGGATTTTCAACATGTCAGGAGAATCTCTGACCCTATTTATGTTGCTGCCACCATTGATGGGTCCTAGGCCCATCTCTTGTCTTTCCCTCTCTATGGCTAGGATCTGTCTTTCCAAAGCCAATCTTTTGGCCATCCTGGCTAACTGGATGTCCTCTTCACTGGAGTTATCCTCAGTGATTTCAGAGGTGTTGGTCTCTCCTGTGAGGGAACCAGCATCTCTGACTATTATTTTTGGAGTCAGGGTTTGAGAGACTCTGTTCTCCCTAGATAGGACTGGTAGGGGGGAATTTTCCTCCAAGTCACTATCATCTTCCTCTGAGTTGCCACCCTCAGAGGGGTTGGCCTTTTCAAACTCTGCCAAAAGCTCCTGGAGCTGTATTTTGGTAGGTTTGGGGCCCATTGTTATTTTCTTTATTTTACAGAGTGATCTTAGCTCCCTCATCTTAAGATGGAGGTAAGGTGTGGTGTCGAGTTCCACCACAGTCACATCTGTGCTAGACATTTTGCTTCTAAAAGTTGGAATACTTTTTAAGAATCTACAACTGGTTCTAGAATCTAATTCAAACTTTTACAAACTTTTAAACTCTAAAAGAAATGCTAAACAGGATCTAACACAAGGCCCTAGCAGGTCTTTTAAGAATTTAGAAAACTTTTCAAATTGCAAAAATCAATTTCTAATGACAATTTTGGAATTTGTCGTGTGATCAGGTATTGGCTGAGTAGTCCAGCAAATGCAAAGTCTTGTACCCCACCGCTGATCCACCAATGTAGGAAGTTGGCTCTGTATGTGCTATTTCAAAGTAAGGAATAGCATGCACAGAGTCCAAGGGTTCTCCTTAGAGGTAAAATAGTGGTAAAAAGAGATAATACTAATGCTCTATTTTGTGGTAGTGTGGTCGAGCAGTAGGCTTATCCAAGGAGTAGTGTTAAGCATTTGTTGTACATACACATAGACAATAAATGAGGTACACACACTCAGAGACAAATCCAGCCAATAGGTTTTGTTATAGAAAAATATCTTTTCTTAGTTTATTTTAAGAACCACAGGTTCAAATTTAACATGTAATATCTTGTTTGAAAGGTATTGCAGGTAAGTACATTAGGAACTTTGAATCATTTCAATTGCATGTATACTTTTCAAGTTATTGACAAATAGCTACTTTAAAAGTGGACACAGTGCAATTTTCACAGTTCCTGGGGGAGGTAAGTTTTTGTTAGTTTTACCAGGTAAGTAGGACACTTACAGGGTTCAGTTCTTGGTCCAAGGTAGCTCACCGTTGGGGGTTCAGAGCAACCCCAAAGTCACCACACCAGCAGCTCAGGGCCGGTCAGGTGCAGAGTTCAAAGTGGTGCCCAAAACGCATAGGCTAGAATGGAGAGAAGGGGGTGCCCCGGTTCCGGTCTGCTTGCAGGTAAGTACCCGCGTCTTCGGAGGGCAGACCAGGGGGGTTTTGTAGGGCACCGGGGGGGACACAAGCCCACACAGAAATTTCACCCTCAGCAGCGCGGGGGCGGCCGGGTGCAGTGTAGAACCAAGCGTCGGGTTCGCAATGTTAGTCTATGAGAGATCAACGGATCTCTTCAGCGCTGCAGGCAGGCAAGGGGGGGCTTCCTCGGGGAAACCTCCACTTGGGCAAGGGAGAGGGACTCCTGGGGGTCACTTCTCCAGTGAAAGTCCGGTCCTTCAGGTCCTGGGGGCTGCGGGTGCAGGGTCTTTTCCAGGCGTCGGGACTTAGGTTTCAGAGAGTCGCGGTCAGGGGAAGCCTCGGGATTCCCTCTGCAGGCGGCGCTGTGGGGGCTCAGGGGAGACAGGTTTTGGTACTCACAGTCGGAGAGTAGTCCGGGGGTCCTCCCTGAGGTGTTGGTTCTCCACCAGCCGAGTCGGGGTCGCCGGGTGCAGTGTTGCAAGTCTCACGCTTCTTGCGGGGAGTTGCAGGGTTCTTTAAATCTGCTTCTGGAAACAAAGTTGCAGTCTTTTTGGAGCAGGTCCGCTGTCCTCGGGAGTTTCTTGTCTTTTTCGAAGCAGGGCAGTCCTCAGAGGATTCAGAGGTCGCTGGTCCCTTGGAAGGCGTCGCTGGAGCAGAGTTCGTTGGAAGGCAGGAGACAGGCCGGTGAGTTTCTGGAGCCAAGGCAGTTGTTGTCTTCGGGTCTTCCTCTGCAGGGGTTTTCAGCTGAGCAGTCCTTCTTCTTGTTGTCTCCGGAATCTAGTTTCTAGGTTCAGGGAGAGCCCTTAAATACTAAATTTAAGGGCGTGTTTAGGTCTGGGGGGTTAGTAGCCAATGGCTACTAGCCCTGAGGGTGGGTACACCCTCTTTGTGCCTCCTCCCAAGGGGAGGGGGTCACATCCCTAATCCTATTGGGGGAATCCTCCATCTGCAAGATGGAGGATTTCTAAAAGTTAGTCACCTCAGCTCAGGACACCTTAGGGGCTGTCCTGACTGGCCAGTGACTCCTCCTTGTTGCTTTCTTTGTTCCCCCCCAGCCTTGCCGCCAAAAGTGGGGGCCGTGGCCGGAGGGGGCGGGCAACTCCACTAAGCTGGAGTGCCCTGCTGGGCTGTGACAAAGGGGTGAGCCTTTGAGGCTCACCGCCAGGTGTTACAGCTCCTGCCTGGGGGAGGTGTTAGCATCTCCATCCAGTGCAGGCTTTGTTACTGGCCTCAGAGTGACAAAGGCACTCTCCCCATGGGGCCAGCAACATGTCTCTAGTGTGGCAGGCTGCTGGAACCAGTCAGCCTACACAGATAGTCGGTTAAGTTTCAGGGGGCACCTCTAAGGTGCCCTCTGTGGTGTATTTTACAATAAAATGCATACTGGCATCAGTGTGCATTTATTGTGCTGAGAAGTTTGATACCAAACTTCTCAGTTTTCAGTGTAGCCCTTATGGTGCTGTGGAGTTCGTGCAAAACAGACTCCCCGACCATATACTCTTATGGCTACTGTAGGAAGTTGGCTCTGTATGCACTATTTCAAAGTAAGGAATAGTATGCACAGAGTCCAAGGGTTCCCCTTAGAGGTAAGATAGTGGCAAAAAGAGATAATACTAATGCTCTATTTTGTGGTAGTGTGGTCGAGCAGTAGGCTTATCCAAGGAGTAGTGTTAAGCATTTGTTGTACATACACATAGACAATAAATGAGGTACACACACTCAGAGACAAATCCAGCCAATAGGTTTTTGTATAGAAAAATATCTTTTCTTAGTTTATTTTAAGAACCACAGGTTCAAATTCTACATGTAATATCTCATTCGAAAGGTATTGCAGGTAAGTACTTTAGGAACTTCAAATCATCAAAATTGCATGTATACTTTTCAAGTTATTCACAAATAGCTGTTTTAAAAGTGGACACAGTGCAATTTTCACAGTTCCTAGGGGAGGTAAGTATTTGTTAGGTTAACCAGGTAAGTAAGACACTTACAGGGCTTAGTTCTTGGTCCAAGGTAGCCCACCGTTGGGGGTTCAGAGCAACCCCAAAGTCACCACACCAGCAGCCCAGGGCCGGTCAGGTGCAGAGTTCAAAGTGGTGCCCAAAACGCATAGGCTAGAATGGAGAGAAGGGGGTGCCCCGGTTCCGGTCTGCTTGCAGGTAAGTACCCGCGTCTTCGGAGGGCAGACCAGGGGGGTTTTGTAGGGCACCGGGGGGGACACAAGCCCACACAGAAATTTCACCCTCAGCAGCGCGGGGGCGGCCGGGTGCAGTGTAGAAACAGGCGTCGGGTTCGCAATGTTAGTCTATGAGAGATCTCGGGATCTCTTCAGCGCTGCAGGCAGGCAAGGGGGGGATTCCTCGGGGAAACCTCCACTTGGACAAGGGAGAGGGACTCTTGGGGGTCACTTCTCCAGTGAAAGTCCGGTCCTTCAGGTCCTGGGGGCTGCGGGTGCAGGGTCTCTCCCAGGCGTCGGGACTTTAGGTTCAAAGAGTCGCGGTCAGGGGAAGCCTCGGGATTACCTCTGCAGGCGGCGCTGTGGGGGCTCAGGGGGGACAGGTTTTGGTACTCACAGTATCAGAGTAGTCCTGGGGTCCCGCCTGAGGTGTCGTATCTCCACCAGCAGAGTCGGGGTCGCCGGGTGCAGTGTTGCAAGTCTCACGCTTCTTGCGGGGAGCTTGCAGGGTTCTTTAAAGCTGCTGGAAACAAAGTTGCAGCTTTTCTTGGAGCAGGTCCGCTGTCCTCGGGAGTTTCTTGTCTTTTCGAAGCAGGGGCAGTCCTCAGAGGATGTCGAGGTCGCTGGTCCCTTTGGAAAGCGTCGCTGGAGCAGGATCTTTGGAAGGCAGGAGACAGGCCGGTGAGTTTCTGGAGCCAAGGCAGTTGTCGTCTTCTGGTCTTCCACTGCAGGGGTTTTCAGCTGGGCAGTCCTTCTTGTAGTTGCAGGAATCTAATTTTCTAGGGTTCAGGGTAGCCCTTAAATACTAAATTTAAGGGCGTGTTTAGGTCTGGGGGGTTAGTAGCCAATGGCTACTAGCCCTGAGGGTGGGTACACCCTCTTTGTGCCTCCTCCCAAGGGGAGGGGGTCACAATCCTAACCCTATTGGGGGAATCCTCCATCTGCAAGATGGAGGATTTCTAAAAGTTCGAGTCACTTCAGCTCAGGACACCTTAGGGGCTGTCCTGACTGGCCAGTGACTCCTCCTTGTTGCTTTCTTTGTTCCCTCCAGCCTTGCCGCCAAAAGTGGGGGCCGTGGCCGGAGGGGGCGGGCAACTCCACTAAGCTGGAGTGCCCTGCTGGGCTGTGACAAAGGGGTGAGCCTTTGAGGCTCACCGCCAGGTGTCACAGCTCCTGCCTGGGGGAGGTGTTAGCATCTCCACCCAGTGCAGGCTTTGTTACTGGCCTCAGAGTGACAAAGGCACTCTCCCCATGGGGCCAGCAACATGTCTCTGGTGTGGCAGGCTGCTGGAACTAGTCAGCCTACACAGACAGTCGGTTAAGTTTCAGGGGGCACCTCTAAGGTGCCCTCTGTGGTGTATTTTACAATAAAATGTACACTGGCATCAGTGTGCATTTATTGTGCTGAGAAGTTCGATACCAAACTTCCCAGTTTTCAGTGTAGCCATTATGGTGCTGTGGAGTTCGTGTTTGACAGACTCCCAGACCATATACTCTTATGGCTACCCTGCACTTACAATGTCTAAGGTTTTGTTTAGACACTGTAGGGGTACCATGCTCATGCACTGGTACCCTCACCTATGGTATAGTGCACCCTGCCTTAGGGCTGTAAGGCCTGCTAGAGGGGTGTCTTACCTATACTGCATAGGCAGTGAGAGGCTGGCATGGCACCCTGAGGGGAGTGCCATGTCGACTTACTCGTTTTGTCCTCACTAGCACACACAAGCTGGCAAGCAGTGTGTCTGTGCTGAGTGAGAGGTCTCCAGGGTGGCATAAGACATGCTGCAGCCCTTAGAGACCTTCCTTGGCATCAGGGCCCTTGGTACTAGAAGTACCAGTTACAAGGGACTTATCTGAATGCCAGGGTGTGCCAATTGTGGATACAATGGTACATTTTAGGTGAAGGAACACTGGTGCTGGGGCCTGGTTAGCAGGGTCCCAGCACACTTCTCAGTCAAGTCAGCATCAGTATCAGGCAAAAAGTGGGGGGTAACTGCAACAGGGAGCCATTTCTTTACACAAGCCCCCCCCCCAGCCCACAGGCCAGGAGACTCAGCCCAAGCTGGGAGAGTCTTCCTAGTCTGTCAGGCGAGGAAGAGTAGGAGAAATAGGCTGGTTAGTTGCAGGGCCTACTCTGCCTTACATCCTTCTGTTCAGGTCATTCCCTTTGGGGAACTGACCCACTTCCACAGTGATAGGACCTAGTCTGAATTGCCTCTTGTCTGCCTCTTCAATGTCTCCACCCATTCTTTTTATTTTGGGTTTAGAGGTATCCACCTCTGCTAATCTTATCTTAGCCAGGGTCATCCCTAGCTTACCCAAAGAGGTTACCCAGAGCTGGAGTAACCCCACCATGACCAACAGGGTCAGGGGGCCTAACTTGCTATTTGGCATGGGGTCTGACCACCATGCCAAGGATAGTGCAGCCATAAAGGCTAACACCCAGCAGAGGCCACTGACAGCTGTCAGTGCCCAGAACCACACCTTTAGCTCTTCACCTACAGGGGAAGGGGCTAAGTTACAGGCTTCTTTGGGTTCAGGGTGCCTGTCTGCTGTATTAGAGTGGGGGGTTACCACATTTTGTAGTAAACACCCTTCTTCCACTCTTTCTTCTGTTAGCTGAGGAGCCACCCACTCAGGTTTAACAGTTGCCTGACTAGCCAGGACTTCTTGTGGGTCAGGTTGGACTTTATCAGGGCCATTTTTGGAGTTCTCCCCTACTGGAGCAGAATCTCCCTGGCTTGCTGTAACCTTGGCTAAAGGTTGTCCACCCTTCCTACTCTGTTTTCTTTTCTTCTTCTTCTGGGGCCTGCTTGCATTTACTGCAGAGGCAGGACTTCCAGAATCCTTGGGAGAGGACTGGCACTGGACCAGTTCCTCTCTTGGGCTCTGACTAACCTCTGGGTAGTCATTTCCAAGGAGACACTCAAGGGGGAGGTCTGTACTGACTACTACCCTTCTCCAGCTAAGAGTGCCACCCACTTCTATGGGTACTAAAGCCACAGGCCTCTTAGTGACCCTGTCTAGGCTAACTCTTACCCTGGCAGTCTCACCTGGGATGTACTGGTTTGAGAGCACCAGCCGGTCATGCACAATAGTGTGACTGGCACAAGTGTCTCTCAGGGCAGTGGTTGGGATTCCATTCACCAGTAGGTGGTGGAAGTGTCTGCTTCCCTCTGGAATCTCCAACTCACCTGTTGGGCCCTGTTTCCAGTTGAAGGCTAGGAAGACCTCCTCATCTGAGGAGTCATCTCCCATGGCTACACTGGTTACCCCAGGAATTTTGTTCTGGGGTTTGTTTTTGGGACAAGAAGTGTCCTTGGTGTGGTGCCCAGACTGTTTACAGTTGTGGCACCAGGCCTTAGTGGCATCCCAGTTCTTACCCTGGTACCCACCTTTGTTTTGGGTTGTGTCTTGGGGCCCACCCACCTGTTCTGGTTTTTGGGGGCCTACAGAGGACTCTTTTTCTTTGTTTCTAGTGTCACCCACTTTTTCCTGGGGAGTTTTTGTAACCCCTTTCTTTTGGTCACCCCCAGTGGAAGTTTTGGTTACCCTAGTCTTGACCCAGTGGTCTGCCTTCTTTCCCAATTCTTGGGGAGAAATTGGACCTAGGTCTACCAGATACTGATGCAACTTTTCATTGAAGCAGTTACTTAAAATGTGTTCTTTCATAAACAAATTATAAAGCCCAACATAGTCACACACTTCATTTCCAGTTAACCAACCATCCAGTGTTTTTACTGAGTAGTCTACAAAATCAACCCATGTCTGGCTCGAGGATTTTTGAGCCCCCCTGAATCTAATTCTATACTCCTCAGTGGAGAATCCAAAGCCCTCAATCAGGGTACCCTTCATGAGGTCATAAGATTCTGCATCTTTTCCAGAGAGTGTGAGGAGTCTATCCCTACACTTTCCAGTGAACATTTCCCAAAGGAGAGCACCCCAGTGAGATCTGTTCACTTTTCTGGTTACACAAGCCCTCTCAAAAGCTGTGAACCATTTGGTGATGTCATCACCATCTTCATATTTTGTTACAATCCCTTTGGGGATTTTTAGGATGTCAGGAGAATCTCTGACCCTATTTAAGTTGCTGCCACCATTGATGGGACCTAGGCCCATCTCTTTTCTTTCCCTTTCTATGGCTAGGAGCTGCTTTTCCAAAGCCAATCTTTTGACCATCCTGGCTAACAGGGGGTCATCTTCACTGAGAGCATCCTCAGTGATTTCAGAAATGCTGGACCCTCCTGTGAGGGAAGCAACACTTCTGACTATCATTTTTGGAGACAGGGCTTGAGAGGCCCTGGTCTCCCTATTTAGGACTGGAAGGGGGGAATTGCCCTCCAAGTCACTAATTTCTTACTCTGTGAAGTCATCCTCAGAGGGGTTGGCTTTTTCAAACTCTGCCAACAGCTCCTGGAGCTGAATTTTGGTAGGTCTGGAGCCAATGGTTATTTTTTTTATATTACAGAGAGACCTTAGCTCCCTCATCTTAAGATGGAGGTAAGGTGTGGTGTCGAGTTCCACCAAATTCATCTCTGTATCAGACATTATTTTGCTAAAAGTTGGAAGACTTTTAAAAGAATCTAAAACTGTTTCTAGAATCTAATTTCAAACTTTTAACAAACTTTTAAGCTCTAAAAGAAAATGCTAAACAGGGACTTAACACACAAGGCCCTAGCAGGACTTTTAAGAATTTAGAAAAATTTCAAATTTGCAAAAATGAATTTCTAATGACAATTTTGGAATTTGTCGTGTGATCAGGTATTGGCTGAGTAGTCCAGCAAATGCAAAGTCTTGTATCCCACCGCTGCCACCAATGTAGGAAGTTGGCTCTGTATGCACTATTTCAAAGTAAGGAATAGTATGCACAGAGTCCAAGGGTTCCCCTTAGAGGTAAGATAGTGGCAAAAAGAGATAATACTAATGCTCTATTTTGTGGTAGTGTGGTCGAGCAGTAGGCTTATCCAAGGAGTAGTGTTAAGCATTTGTTGTACATACACATAGACAATAAATGAGGTACACACACTCAGAGACAAATCCAGCCAATAGGTTTTTGTATAGAAAAATATATTTTCTTAGTTTATTTTAAGAACCACAGGTTCAAATTCTACATGTAATATCTCATTCGAAAGGTATTGCAGGTAAGTACTTTAGGAACTTCAAATCATCAAAATTGCATGTATACTTTTCAAGTTATTCACAAGTAGCTGATTTAAAAGTGGACACTTAGTGCAATTTTCACAGTTCCTAGGGGAGGTAAGTATTTGTTAGGTTAACCAGGTAAGTAAGACACTTACAGGGCTTAGTTCTTGGTCCAAGGTAGCCCACCGTTGGGGGTTCAGAGCAACCCCAAAGTCACCACACCAGCAGCCCAGGGCCGGTCAGGTGCAGAGTTCAAAGTGGTGCCCAAAACGCATAGGCTAGAATGGAGAGAAGGGGGTGCCCCGGTTCCGGTCTGCTTGCAGGTAAGTACCCGCGTCTTCGGAGGGCAGACCAGGGGGGTTTTGTAGGGCACCGGGGGGGACACAAGCCCACACAGAAATTTCACCCTCAGCAGCGCGGGGGCGGCCGGGTGCAGTGTAGAAACAGGCGTCGGGTTTGCAATGTTAGTCTATGAGAGATCTCGGGATCTCTTCAGCGCTGCAGGCAGGCAAGGGGGGGATTCCTCGGGGAAACCTCCACTTGGACAAGGGAGAGGGACTCTTGGGGGTCACTTCTCCAGTGAAAGTCCGGTCCTTCAGGTCCTGGGGGCTGCGGGTGCAGGGTCTCTCCCAGGCGTCGGGACTTTAGGTTCAAAGAGTCGCGGTCAGGGGAAGCCTCGGGATTACCTCTGCAGGCGGCGCTGTGGGGGCTCAGGGGGGACAGGTTTTGGTACTCACAGTATCAGAGTAGTCCTGGGGTCCCGCCTGAGGTGTCGGATCTCCACCAGCCGAGTCGGGGTCGCCGGGTGCAGTATTGCAAGTCTCACGCTTCTTGCGGGGAGCTTGCAGGGTTCTTTAAAGCTGCTGGAAACAAAGTTGCAGCTTTTCTTGGAGCAGGTCCGCTGTCCTCGGGAGTTTCTTGTCTTTTCGAAGCAGGGGCAGTCCTCAGAGGATGTCGAGGTCGCTGGTCCCTTTGGAAAGCGTCGCTGGAGCAGGATCTTTGGAAGGCAGGAGACAGGCCGGTGAGTTTCTGGAGCCAAGGCAGTTGTCGTCTTCTGGTCTTCCGCTGCAGGGGTTTTCAGCTGGGCAGTCCTTCTTCTTGTAGTTGCAGGAATCTAATTTTCTAGGGTTCAGGGTAGCCCTTAAATACTAAATTTAAGGGCGTGTTTAGGTCTGGGGGGTTAGTAGCCAATGGCTACTAGCCCTGAGGGTGGGTACACCCTCTTTGTGCCTCCTCCCAAGGGGAGGGGGTCACAATCCTAACCCTATTGGGGGAATCCTCCATCTGCAAGATGGAGGATTTCTAAAAGTGAGTCACTTCAGCTCAGGACACCTTAGGGGCTGTCCTGACTGGCCAGTGACTCCTCCTTGTTGCTTTCTTTGTTCCCTCCAGCCTTGCCGCCAAAAGTGGGGGCCGTGGCCGGAGGGGGCGGGCAACTCCACTAAGCTGGAGTGCCCTGCTGGGCTGTGACAAAGGGGTGAGCCTTTGAGGCTCACCGCCAGGTGTCACAGCTCCTGCCTGGGGGAGGTGTTAGCATCTCCACCCAGTGCAGGCTTTGTTACTGGCCTCAGAGTGACAAAGGCACTCTCCCCATGGGGCCAGCAACATGTCTCTGGTGTGGCAGGCTGCTGGAACTAGTCAGCCTACACAGACAGTCGGTTAAGTTTCAGGGGGCACCTCTAAGGTGCCCTCTGTGGTGTATTTTACAATAAAATGTACACTGGCATCAGTGTGCATTTATTGTGCTGAGAAGTTCGATACCAAACTTCCCAGTTTTCAGTGTAGCCATTATGGTGCTGTGGAGTTCGTGTTTGACAGACTCCCAGACCATATACTCTTATGGCTACCCTGCACTTACAATGTCTAAGGTTTTGTTTAGACACTGTAGGGGTACCATGCTCATGCACTGGTACCCTCACCTATGGTATAGTGCACCCTGCCTTAGGGCTGTAAGGCCTGCTAGAGGGGTGTCTTACCTATACTGCATAGGCAGTGAGAGGCTGGCATGGCACCCTGAGGGGAGTGCCATGTCGACTTACTCGTTTTGTCCTCACTAGCACACACAAGCTGGCAAGCAGTGTGTCTGTGCTGAGTGAGAGGTCTCCAGGGTGGCATAAGACATGCTGCAGCCCTTAGAGACCTTCCTTGGCATCAGGGCCCTTGGTACTAGAAGTACCAGTTACAAGGGACTTATCTGAATGCCAGGGTGTGCCAATTGTGGATACAATGGTACATTTTAGGTGAAGGAACACTGGTGCTGGGGCCTGGTTAGCAGGGTCCCAGCACACTTCTCAGTCAAGTCAGCATCAGTATCAGGCAAAAAGTGGGGGGTAACTGCAACAGGGAGCCATTTCTTTACAGCTACCCTGCACTTACAATGTCTAAGGTTTTGCTTAGACACTGTAGGGGCACAGTGCTCATGCACTGGTACCCTCACCTATGGTATAGTGCACCCTGCCTTAGGGCTGTAAGGCCTGCTAGAGGGGTGTCTTACCTATACTGCATAGGCAGTGAGAGGCTGGCATGGCACCCTGAGGGGAGTGCCATGTCGACTTACTCATTTTGTTCTCACTAGCACACACAGGCTTGTAAGCAGTGTGTCTGTGCCGAGTGAGGGGTCTCTAGGGTGGCATAATACATGCTGCAGCCCTTAGAGACTTTCCCTGGCATCAGGGCCCTTGGTACCAGAGGTACCAGTTACAAGGGACTTATCTGGATGCCAGGGTGTGCCAATTGTGGAAACGATGGTACATTTTAGGTGAAAGAACACTGGTGCTGGGGCCTGGTTAGCAGGGTCCCAGCACACTTCTCAGTCAAGTCAGCATCAGTATCAGGCAAAAAGTGGGGGGTAACTGCAACAGGGAGCCATTTCTTTACAGGGAGTGACTACCCCCCTGTCCAGCTCCTCCCCTAGGGAGGTGCACAGAGCTCTGCCAAGTAGCCACTTGAATCAGCCATCTGTGAAATAAGATGTGCAGAGGCCCCTGGGAGCATCTGAATGGGTAGGGCAGGTAGATGATGTCCCTGACCCTTTCTGATAGGTGGGTCACTGTAAAGTGTGACCAACCCCCTTTTAGAGTTACTTAAGCACTCCCTCATGGGAGGGTCCTCAGATTCGTCAAACAGGACTCTACAAGGACCTCTCTGCAAGACATCTTCTGCTCCTGGCCTCTGGAACCACCGCTGGTCTTCATTGGTACCGAACAAGTCTGCTCTTGGTGGTAAAACTACCATTGCAACATTGTTTCGCCAGTTCTTGCAAGAATTCGGCAACACCCAAGGCTGTGCATCCTCCAAGGTCACAAGGGCTCTGTTTGCACCGGGGACCATGAAGGAGTCTCCCTTGGAGTGAAGGAGTCACTCTCCTGCAACCGCAAGAGAACATCGACCGGTTGGTGGGGTCTGCTGTCCCTGGATATTCGAAGATCTTGCTTCTCAGGTGGTGAGTCTGTGGCCTCCTCTGGGTCCTGCTCATCTTCTATCCAAGTTGGGAGACTGTGGGCCCCTGCTCTTGCCACTGGACTGGCACGTCTGTGCACAGTGACTGTTGCACTTGCCAAGGCTTGTTGACTCTTCCTCCAGGAGATATTTAGGCAGTGTGAAGCCCCAGCCTCCAGCACTCTGCAATCCGAAGATCAGCCCCTGTCCTGCAGCTCGGGACTTCAGTTTTGTCATGCTGGTAAGACCTCCTTGTGACACCCTGTGTCTGTCGCCTGTGGGTCACTCATGGAAGCTCCACTGACTTCTGATTGCCCTTCCTGGGTGTTGAGGGCCAGCCCGGACTCCTCCTGGGTAGAGTCTCTTGGTAGTGTCTCTTGGACCTTGCTGGTCCCCAAAACTTTGCAAACTCCTCTTCTGCTCCTGTTTCCGGCTGCCAGTGCTTGTTTGTGACCTCGCTGGTCACTAATCCTCCTGCAATCTGGGGACCTCCTGGACTCCACAGCTGGACCTCTTCCACCCACTTGCAGGAACTTCATCTTTAGAAGGGTGTGCATTGCCACCATCACCACCTGGGCACCTCCAAGGGTGCTGGAGTCCTTTCCCCTTCCTTTGCAGGTACCCCACGTCTTGAATTTGTCCCTGGGTTCCACAGGGTTGGTCCATGGGATGTACAACTGTACAATCTGAGGCATCCACTGTCTTCAGGGGGAATCCCCTCTCCCCTCTGCATCCAGGTACCTAGTGTAGGTACTCCTGTCTTAGGAGTATCCTGCGGTAGGGGCACTCTCCATCCATCTTCTTGCCTGTTGGTTACCTTGGGGTCCACTGGGAAGGGTCCTGAATTCCACAAACTTCAACCAGCACTCTCTATTGTAGCCTAAGGGATAACTGGGTGAGTAACTGACTTACTTCTGGTTGCTGGGGTCACTTATTATACTTAATTTTGGTACTCCTAACTTCCCACAGCCCCTAGCTAACCACCACACTTACCTTGGCTGAAGTCACTCTTTCACATTCATCTTTTTAGGTCCAGTGCATAAGCTCTCGGGCCTGTTGTAATCTATCTGGTTTTTTTTTAACCCCAACCTCCAGACACCCATCACTATCACTCGTTCGTGGGCTTGCCTTTTAATAATCCTTTATCATTGGTAAATGCTTTTGTTTGTCCATTCTTGGGACAGTTTTGTTAGTCTTGGCGATCAACCCTGTTACATGGATAATTGCACTTTTGCTGATACATTTGACTGCGAGCAAATGTCTTTTTCCTTTTGTCTTTCCTTTGCGCTCACGCTGACTTTGGCTTTTTGAATCAGCTAGCTTATGTCAACTGTTCATTTCAATTTATTTGGCAAGAAAAGTCCAGTTAGGAATTTACAAAGTTAATAGCTCTAACTTGAGCAAACGCGAGACCCATTGCATTACTAATGCTTCTTTAGTATATGGTTCGGTCCTGCCCTAGGGCGCTGTATATTTATGTGCTATGTGTGCTATTTTTGATGGTTATTTTATGTTTATATTGTATGTAATATCTCCAAAGGGAGATTTACCAATGCTAGTGTGGTAGTAGTGCTGTAATAAAGTATTCTTTATTTTGTGGTTCTTTCTTGTGACCAAGTTATTGTCTGACTGACGTGGTATTGCATATGCTTTACATTCCTCCTGGATAAGCTTTAGCCGCTCGCCTAAACTACGCCTAGAGAGCTTCTGCTATCTGGACACCTATTCACTATCACTAAGGGTTACCTGGACTCTGTATAGGGTGCCAAACCATAGGTGTACACCATTAACTGAGCGAACCTCCTACATATTGCATGCGGTGTAAGGGGACAGGCACATTGATGTGTGAGATGTGTTGTTGTTTTTGTCTGCACCAAGACACACATTTTGTAATGGCAGCCTGTCGTGCTTAGAAAGGGGTCCCTTAGGGTGGCACAATTCCTCCTGTAGCCCTTAGGGGACCCTCTTCAGCCACTCTGGCCATAGGCACCAGGGATACCATTCACTAGGGGCTTACAGTGGGTGCTAAAGGATTTGCCTGTTGGGGAAACAATTCTGCAATCACACCATTGGAGTCGGATGAGAAGGAGATCTTGGAGGAAGAAGCACCAGAGGATGTTCCCTCTTCCTCAGTCTGGTTGAGTCCAGGCTTGAAGACCACTGCTCCCGTGAGCACTGTCGACACCCTAGCCAAGGCTTTGGAGCCACAAAAAGACCCTTTAGAGGCCTCTACCCTTGACTGTTCAGAAACAAAGGACCCCGGTCAGCTCCAAACCGTCAGTCAGCTCCACTATTGAAGCTGAAGTCATCACCAGCTCTGAAGAATCTGCAGTTGGCGCCAAAACCATGGTCTGCTATGGAGCCATCAGCTTTCATCGCAGAGGATAGCCCAATTCTTGAGGAAAGGCTACAGCAGGTGCTGCACGAACAACAGAGGAGGAATTCTCATCCACCCATGTACATCAAAGATCTCAGTTTCTGAAAACTCTACCCAGGAAACGTGGGCTTTCCTTTGAGGAAATCCCGCCACTGGGCACTCCTGTGACCATCTTACCTCTCATGAGGTCAAAGGACTGAATTCCTCCTCCTCTTCCGCCACCACCATCACCGTTGATTCATCCATTACCTTATTCACACCTTGTAGGAAGTTGGCTCTGTATGTGCTATTTCAAAGTAAGGAATAGCATGCACAGAGTCCAAGGGTTCCCCTTAGAGGTAAAATAGTGGTAAAAATAGATAATACTAATGCTCTATTTTGTGGTAGTGTGGTCGAGCAGTAGGCTTATCCAAGGAGTAGTGTTAAGCATTTGTTGTACATACACAAGACAATAAATGAGGTACACACACTCAGAGACAAATCCAGCCAATAGGTTTTTATATAGAAAAATATCTTTTCTTAGTTTATTTTAAGAACCACAGGTTCAAATTCTACATGTAATATCTCATTCGAAAGGTATTGCAGGTAAGTACTTTAGGAACTTCAAATCATCAAAATTGCATGTATACTTTTCAAGTTATTGACAAATAGCTGTTTTAAAAGTGGACACTTAGTGCAATTTTCACAGTTCCTGGGGGAGGTAAGTTTTTGTTAGTTTTACCAGGTAAGTAAGACACTTACAGGGTTCAGCTCTTGGTCCAAGGTAGCCCACCGTTGGGGGTTCAGAGCAACCCCAAAGTCACCACACCAGCAGCTCAGGGCCGGTCAGGTGCAGAGTCCAAAGTGGTGCCCAAAACACATAGGCTAGAATGGAGAGAAGGGGGTGCCCCGGTTCCGGTCTGCTTGCAGGTAAGTACCCGCGTCTTCGGAGGGCAGACCAGGGGGGTTTTGTAGGGCACCGGGGGGGGACACAAGTCCACACAGAAATTTCACCCTCAGCGGCGCGGGGGCGGCCGGGTGCAGTGTAGAAACAAGCGTCGGGTTTGCAATGTTAGTCTATGAGAGATCTCGGGATCTCTTCAGCGCTGCAGGCAGGCAAGGGGGGGTTCCTCGGGGAAACCTCCACTGGGGCAAGGGAGAGGGACTCCTGGGGGTCACTTCTCCAGTGAAAGTCCGGTCCTTCAGGTCCTGGGGGCTGCGGGTGCAGGGTCTCTCCCAGGTGTCGGGACTTTAGGTTCGAAAGAGTCGCGGTCAGGGGAAGCCTCGGGATTCCCTCTGCAGGCGGCGCTGTGGGGGCTCAGGGGGGACAGGTTTTGGTACTCACAGTATCAGAGTAGTCCTGGGGTCCCTCCTGAGGTGTTGGATCGCCACCAGTCGAGTCGGGGTCGCCGGGTGCAGTGTTGCAAGTCTCACGCTTCTTGCGGGGAGCTTGCAGGGATCTTTAAAGTTGCTGGAAACAAAGTTGCAGCTTTTCTTGGAGCAGGTCCGCTGTCCTCGGGAGTTTCTTGTCTTTTCGAAGCAGGGGCAGTCCTCAGAGGATGTCGAGGTCGCTGGTCCCTTCGGAAGGCGTCGCTGGAGCAGGATCTTTGGAAGGCAGGAGACAGGCCGGTGAGTTTCTGGAGCCAAGGCAGTTGTCGTCTTCTGGTCTTCCGCTGCAGGGGTTTTCAGCTGGGCAGTCCTTCTTCTTGTTGCAGGAATCTAATTTTCTAGGGTTCAGGGTAGCCCTTAAATACTAAATTTAAGGGCGTGTTTAGGTCTGGGGGGTTAGTAGCCAATGGCTACTAGCCCTGAGGGTGGGTACACCCTCTTTGTGCCTCCTCCCAAGGGGAGGGGGTCACAATCCTAACCCTATTGGGGGAATCCTCCATCTGCAAGATGGAGGATTTCTAAAAGTTAGAGTCACCTCAGCTCAGGACACCTTAGGGGCTGTCCTGACTGGCCAGTGACTCCTCCTTGTTATTCTCATTATTTTCTCCGGCCTTGCCGCCAAAAGTGGGGCCTGGCCGGAGGGGGCGGGCAACTCCACTAGCTGGAGTGTCCTGCTGGGTTGGCACAAAGGAGGTGAGCCTTTGAGGCTCACCGCCAGGTGTGACAACTCCTGCCTGGAGGAGGTGTTAGCATCTCCACCCAGTGCAGGCTTTGTTACTGGCCTCAGAGTGACAAAGGCACTCTCCCCATGGGGCCAGCAACATGTCTCGGTTTGTGGCAGGCTGCTAAAACTAGTCAGCCTACACAGATAGTCGGTTAAGTTTCAGGGGGCACCTCTAAGGTGCCCTCTGTGGTGTATTTTACAATAAAATGTACACTGGCATCAGTGTGCATTTATTGTGCTGAGAAGTTTGATACCAAACTTCCCAGTTTTCAGTGTAGCCATTATGGTGCTGTGGAGTTCGTGTTTGACAGACTCCCAGACCATATACTCTTATGGCTACCCTGCACTTACAATGTCTAAGGTTTTGTTTAGACACTGTAGGGGTACCATGCTCATGCACTGGTACCCTCACCTATGGTATAGTGCACCCTGCCTTAGGGCTGTAAGGCCTGCTAGAGGGGTGTCTTACCTATACTGCATAGGCAGTGAGAGGCTGGCATGGCACCCTGAGGGGAGTGCCATGTCGACTTACTCGTTTTGTCCTCACTAGCACACACAAGCTGGCAAGCAGTGTGTCTGTGCTGAGTGAGAGGTCTCCAGGGTGGCATAAGACATGCTGCAGCCCTTAGAGACCTTCCTTGGCATCAGGGCCCTTGGTACTAGAAGTACCAGTTACAAGGGACTTATCTGGATGCCAGGGTCTGCCAATTGTGGATACAAAAGTACAGGTTAGGGAAAGAACACTGGTGCTGGGGCCTGGTTAGCAGGCCTCAGCACACTTTCAATTGTAAACATAGCATCAGCAAAGGCAAAAAGTCAGGGGGCAACCATGCCAAGGAGGCATTTCCTTACACACCTAAAGCTGCATCTCTGGAGTCCCCTGAGTCTTATTCCGATACCAGCAGCCCTAGCCCTTATTACTCGGAAGAGCACTTTGCCACAGTTTACCATGGGGTTTCCGAAGAGCCCTCGGAGGACTGTGTTGACCCCCACTTAGACCTACAGCACATCCCTGTCAGTGTCTCTCCTCTGGGTGACACCCTGCTGTACCACAGTGTCATCCAACAAGCGGCTACCTACCATACTGTAGAGATGTACGCCACCCCTGAGAAGGATGACTGATGGAAATACTCTTGTAGACTGAGCACTGTGTCCAATATTTCTCCATGCTCAGGGGTATGATTAAGTCTGTCCCTGAAAATTTTAAGGACCTGGTTAAATCTCACGTGGTAACACCATGCATAGAGAAAAAATACAAACAGGCGCACACTGACTGTAGGAAGTTGGCTCTGTATGTGCTATTTCAAAGTAAGGAATAGCATGCACAGAGTCCAAGGGTTCCCCTTAGAGGTAAGATAGCGGCAAAAGAGATAATACTAATGCTCTATTTTGTGGTAGTGTGGTCGAGCAGTAGGCTTATCAAAGGAGTAGTGTTAAGTATTTGTTGTACATACATGTAAAGAAATGGCTCCCTGTGGCAGTTACCCCCCACTTTTTGCCTGATACTGATGCTGACTTGACTGAGAAGTGTGCTGGGACCCTGCTAACCAGGCCCCAGCACCAGTGTTCTTTCATCTAAAATGTACTTTTGATTCCACAATTGGCACACCCTGGCATCCAGGTAAGTCCCTTGTAACTGGTACCCCTGATACCAAGGGCCCTGATGCCAGGGAAGGTCTCTAAGGGCTGCAGCATATCTT
The DNA here is from genome assembly GCF_031143425.1 of Pleurodeles waltl. Taxonomy (NCBI): domain Eukaryota; kingdom Metazoa; phylum Chordata; class Amphibia; order Caudata; family Salamandridae; genus Pleurodeles; species Pleurodeles waltl. Next base: position 389,828,309 of record NC_090448.1, read on the forward strand.
ATGCCACCCTGGGAACCCCTCACTCAGCACAGACACACTGCTTGCCAGCTTGTGTGTGCTGATGAGAACAAAACGAGTAAGTCGAGATGGCACTCCCCTCAGGGTGCCATGCCAACCTCACACTGCCTATGCAGTATAGATAAGTCACCCCTCTAGTAGGCCTTACAGCCCTAAGGCAGGGTGCACTATACCATAGGTGAGGGCACCAGTGCATGAGCACTATGCCCCTACAGTGTGTAAGCAAAACCTTAGACATTGTAAGTGCAGGGTAGCCATAAGAGTATATGGTCTGGGAGTCTGCCAAAAACGAACTCCACAGCTCCATAATGGCTACACTGAATACTGGGAAGTTTGGTATCCAACTTCTCAGAATAATAAACCCACACTGATGCCAGTGATGGATTTATTAAAAAATGCACACAGAGGGCATCTTAGAGATACCCCCTGTATTTTACCCAATTGTTCAGTGCAGGACTGACTGGTCTGTGCCAGCCTGCTGCTGAGAGACGAGTGTCTGACCTCATGCGGTGAGAGCCTTTGTGCTCTCTGAGGACAGAAACAAAGCCTGCTCTGGGTGGAGGTGCTTCACACCTCCCCCCTGCAGGAACTGTAACACCTAGCAGTGAGCTTCAAAGGCTCAAGCTTCGTGTTACAATGCCCCAGGCGACTCCAGCTACTGGAGATGCCCGCCCCCTGGACACAGCCCCCACTTTTGGCGGCAAGTCCAGGAGAAATAATGAGAATAACAAGGAGGAGTCACTGGCCAGTCAAGACAGCCCCTAAGGTGTCCTGAGCTGAGGTGACTCTGACTTTTAGAAATCCTCCATCTTGTAGAAGGAGGATTCCCCCAATAGGGATAGGAATGTGACCCCCTCCCCTTGGGAGGAGGCACAAAGAGGGTGTACCCACCCTCAGGGCTAGTAGCCATTGGCTACTAACCCCCCAGACCTAAACACGCCCTTAAATTTAGTATTTAAGGGCTTCCCTGAACCTAAGAATTTAGATTCCTGAAACTACAAGAAGAAAACTGCTGAGCTGAAAAACCCCTGCAGAGGAAGAACAGAAGACACCAACTGCTTTGGCCCCAGACTTACCGGCCTGTCTCCTGCCTTCCAAAGAAACCTGCTCCAGCGACGCTTTCCAAGGGACCAGCGACCTCTGAATCCTCTGAGGACTGCCCTGCTTCAAGAAAGACAAGAAACTCCCGAGGACAGCGGCACTGCTCCAAAAGAACTGCAACTTTGTTTCAAAGGAGCAGATTTAAAGACCCCTGCAACTCCCCGCAAGAAGCGTGAGACTTGCAACACTGCACCCGGCGACCCCGACTCGACTGGTGGAGAACCAACACCTCAGGGAGGACCCTCCGGCGACTCCGAGTCCGTGAGCAACCAAAGTTAGGCCCCTGAGCCCCCACAGCGACGCCTGCAGAGGGAATCCCGAGGCTCCCCCTGACCGCGACTGCCTGAACCTAAAGTCCCGACGGCTGGAAAAGACCCTGCACCTGCAGCCCCCAGCACCTGAAGGAACGGAACTTCTGTGCAGGAGTGACCCCCAGGAGGCCCTCTCCCTTGCCCAGGTGGTGGCTACCCCGAGGAGCCCCCCCCTTGCCTGCCTGCAACGCTGAAGAGATCCCTTGATCTCTCATAGGAAACCATTGAAAACCCGACGCGTGTTTGCACACTGCACCCGGCCACCCCCGCGCTGCTGAGGGTGTACTTTTTGTGCTGACTTGTGTCCCCCCCGGTGCCCTACAAAACCCCCCTGGTCTGCCCTCCGAAGACGCGGGTACTTACCTGCTGGCAGACTGGAACCGGGGCACCCCCTTCTCTCCATTGAAGCCTATGTGTTTTGGGCACCTCTTTGACCTTTGCACCTGACCGGCCCTGAGCTGCTGGTGTGATAACTTTGGGGTTGCTCTGAACCCCCAACGGTGGGCTACCTTGGACCAAAAACTGAAACCTGTAAGTGACTTACTTACCTGTTAAAACTAACATTACTTTACCTCCCCCAGGAACTGTGAAAATTGCACTGTGTCCACTTTTAAAACAGCTTATTGTGTTTTATGTAAAAAAACCTGTGCTTGACCCCAGGAGGGCAGAAACCTGTCTGAGGGGTTGGCAGCAGCTGCAGTGAAACCCCAGGAAAGGCAGTTTGGCAGTACCAGGGTCCGTGCTACAGACCACTGGGATCATCGAATTGTGCCAACAATGCCAGGATGGCATAGAGGGGGCAATTCCATGATCTTAGACATGTTACATGGCCATATTCGGAGTTACCATTGTGAAGCTACATATAGGTAGTGACCTATATGTAGTGCACGCGTGTAATGGTGTCCCCGCACTCAAAGTTCAGGGAATTGGCTCTGAACAATGTGGGGGCACCTTGGCTAGTGCCAGGGTGCCCTCACACTAAGTAACTTTGCACCTAACCTTTACCAGGTAAAGGTTAGACATATAGGTGACTTATAAGTTACTTAAGTGCAGTGTAAAATGGCTGTGAAATAACGTGGACGTTATTTCACTCAGGCTGCAGTGGCAGGCCTGTGTAAGAATTGTCAGAGCTCCCTATGGGTGGCAAAAGAAATGCTGCAGCCCATAGGGATCTCCTGGAACCCCAATACCCTGGGTACCTCAGTACCATATACTAGGGAATTATAAGGGTGTTCCAGTAAGCCAATGTAAATTGGTAAAATTGGTCACTAGCCTGTTAGTGACAATTTGGAAAGAAATGAGAGAGCATAACCACTGAGGTTCTGATTAGCAGAGCCTCAGTGAGACAGTTAGTCACTACACAGGTAACACATTCAGGCACACTTATGAGCACTGGGGCCCTGGTGAACAGGGTCCCAGTGACACATACAACTAAAACAACATATATACAGTGAAAAAATGGGGGTAACATGCCAGGCAAGATGGTACTTTCCTACACATCCCTAATCCTATTGGGGGAATCCTCCATCTGCAAGATGAAGGATTTCTAAAAGTTAGTCACCTCAGCTCAGGACACCTTAGGGGCTGTCCTGAGTGGCCAGTGACTCCTCCTTGTTGTTTTCTTTGTTTCCTCCGGCCTTGCCGCCAAAAGTGGGGGCCGTGGCTGGAGGGGCGGGCAACTCCACTAGCTGGAGTGTCCTGCGGTGCTGTGACAAAGGGGTGAGCCTTTGAGGCTCACCGCCAGGTGTTACAGCTCCTGCCTGGGGGAGGTGTTAGCATCTCCACCCAGTGCAGGCTTTGTTACTGGCCTCAGAGTGACAAAGGCACTCTCCCCATGGGGCCAGCAACATGTCTCTAGTGTGGCAGGCTGCTGGAACCAGTCAGCCTACACAGATAGTCGGTTAAGGTTTCAGGGGGCACCTCTAAGGTGCCCTCTGGGGTGTAGTTTACAATAAAATGTACACTGGCATCAGTGTGCATTTATTGTGCTGAGAAGTTTGATACCAAACTTCCCAGTTTTCAGTGTAGCCATTATGGTGCTGTGGAGTTCGTGTAAAGCAGACTCCCAGACCATATACTCTTATGGCTACCCTGCACTTACAATGTCTAAGGTATTGCTTAGACACTGTAGGGGCACAGTGCTCATGCACTGGTGCCCTCAGCTATGGTATAGTGCACCCTGCCTTAGGGCTGTAAGGCCTACTAGAGGGGTGACTTATCTATACCTGCATAGGCAGTGAGAGGCTGGCATGGCACCCTGAGGGGAGTGCCATGTCGACTTACTCGTTTTGTTCTCACCAGCACACACAAGCTGGCAAGCAGTGTGTCTGTGCTGAGTGAGGGGTCTCCAGGGTGGCATAAGACATGCTGCAGCCCTTAGAGACCTTCCCTGGCATCAGGGCCCTTGGTACCAGGGGTACCACTTACAAGGGACTTATCTGGATGCCAGGGTGTGCCAATTGTGGAATCAAAAGTACAGGTTAGGGAAAGAACACTGGTGCTGGGGCCTGGTTAGCAGGCCTCCGCACACTTTCAATTCAAAACATAGCATCAGCAAAGGCACAAAGTCAGGGGGTAACCATGCCAAGGATGCATTTCCTTACACTGACCCATTGTACATTGTGGGTCATCTGATGCCTTAGTAGTGGCTTACCACTCTGAAGAGTGCAGCATCCCAGGCCACCTCCACCAAACTCACTCACTCACTCAGGCCCAGTAGGGCAGTAGGCATGTCAAAAGGGATTCCTTTAGAGGAAATAGCTCAAGGGGCTGAGGCAGAGGCACCCCTAGCAATGGAGCAATGGAGCCTCCACCTCCATGAATTAACTTAACCATCATTCCAAAAACCCCAGTCACATAGCTTTTGTGGAGTGGGAGCTTGGGGGGGATCGCCACAGACCATGGAGTCCTATCCATCATCGAGCACGGTTACTGCCTAGAGCTCATTTGAACCCTACCAAACATTCTGTCCTGCACCCACACCCTCAGCCTAGAACATCTCATCCTGCTGCAAGAGGAGGCACAGGCATTCCTACTCAAAGGAAGCATAGAGCCAGTGCTGCATCAGCACCAGGGCAAAGGGGTCTACTCTCTATACCTCCTCATTCCCAAAAAGGCCTCAACAGATACATCCCCTCAGTACACTTGCACATGGTCACCCTACAGGACGTCATCTCCCTACTGCAGCAAGGTAACATGACCACACTACACCTGAATAATACCTACTTTGCCATCCTGTTCCATCCAATTAATCTGCACTAGGTCTGCTTCATGGTAAGTGGTCAACACTACCAGTTCAAGGTACTACCCCTTGGTGTCACCACAGCCCCAAGGATCTTTACAAATTGTTTAAACCTGATAGCCGCTTACCTCAGAAGGAGAGAAACCTGTGTCTTCCCCTACCTCAACGATTGGCTGATCAAGAGCTCAATCAGACAAGAGTTCTTAACCCACACTGCAATCTCCTTTCTGCACAGCCTGGGGTTTGCAGCCTATGACATCATGTCAAACTTGCAGCCACTTGAGATTTAACCCTTCCTGGAATCGGTACTCAGCTCTGTAGTGGGCAAAGCCTTCCCCAGTCCCCCATAGGGTGTGAACATTCCAGCAGTTTCTCCTTCTTTTTCAGCCACTCAGTCCACTCCCAGTTTCCATGATCATGGACCTACTGGGAATGATGGGGTCATGAATTGCTATAGTCCCCTGTACAAGACTACCTTTGTGCCCGCTTCAGGAATGTATCTCTGGCCAGTGGTCACAAACAAAGGGTCAGTGGAGGATCTAGTGTTGGCAAGGGCCAGCACCCATCGCTCTCTGTAGTGGTGGAACAGCAACAATCCTGTTGCAGGGCGTGCCCTTTGCAGACCCAGTTCTGAAAATGACCTTCACCAAGGACTCATCTTTAGTGGGCTTATAGCACACCTCAACAATATGATAGTCCGTGGTATGTTATAGCCACCTTATCTAAAAGGTCTCCACATCAACCACTTGGAAATTTTCGCCATTTAGGTATTTCTCACAGCTTTTCTTCAAAACATTCAAGACAGAGTAGCCTTTGTGCAGACCAGCAACATGACGCCATGTTCTACATGCAGAAGCAACGAGGGATTCATTCCCCTCTGCTATTGACCCTAGCACAGAGAATGCGGTGTTGGGCCATCCATCACCATGTTCATCTCCAGGCAGAGTATTTTTCAGTAAGTGAACAGCGACTTTGCTGATCTGCGCAGCAGGACTCCACTCTCAAGTCCTACTCCCTTACTTCCAAAGATGATGCACCCCCAACATAGACCTTTTCGCCGCCTGTTAAAACGTGAAATGCCCAATCTTCGCCACCAGGTTTGCACACCCCAAGTCCTTGGACAATGCTCTGTAGATAAATCTTTGAATAACCCTTTCCTTCTGGCACACTGATACCTTACATGGTCAGGAAGCTCAAGCAAATGTCTCTCATTCTTATCCTGGTGTCTCCAATGTGGGCCACGCAACTGTGGTTCTCGACTCTTATGGAAATGTGTATCACCCCACACAAGAAGTTCTCCAACAGGCCGGACCTTCTCAGACAAAAGTACAACAAAGTCGGGTACCTGGACCCTAGACAGCTCGACCTTGCGATTTGGCTATTGAGGTCTTAAGAGTTTGTTTACTTTAATCTACCCCAAGAGTGCATGTACATACTCTGAGAAGCCCATAGGCCCGCTACACGGACCTGCAATGCTGGTAAGTGTGAGCATTTTGTCCACTACTGTACTCCAAAGCATGTAAACCCTGCAAGGCATTATTTTCTACCTCCTACAATAACAAAATTTGAGATTAGCCCCCCACCCCCCCCCCAACCCCCCAAAACCAGACTGTCATTGTTTTTAACCTTTAAAATCAATAAAAGATATCGTAAATATAAAAAACACTATTGTGTCGTTAGTCCTGCTAGGCAGCAAGTTAAATTTGGTCAAACTGTCTTTAGGGACTGTGTTTTAGACTTCTGCAGCATCCATTGACTAGCCACCTCTTAGGGAAGTACTCTTTAATAGTCAATGCAGAGCATGGGTACCTACAACCACACATGCTACAAATGGTTTATTTTACTTACCTTGTAAGCATCTGTTGCATGTAGTGCTGTAGATTCACATTTGCTCATTATCCTCCCTGTAATCAAGCATATGTTACAGATTTCTTTAACTTAATATTTTTTTCTCTATCTGTATATATGTATACTATACTTTTCTATCACTACTCAATTCCTACCCTTAACCCGATGGGCGAAAAACAATCTAACAATGGAGTCTGTACCCATGCGCATGCAAGACCAAAGGAGGAGTCACTGAGACCTCCCTCTAAATACTTTTTTGAAGATAAACAAGTTGCAATCATCCTAGAGTAACACCAGTTGGCAGGAGTATGCAGAGTCTGTAATCCTAAAGACCGATATATGATAGCATTCAAAAAGTCAGTTTTGTGGCATATTCTATAAAAATGTGCCTGGTAGTTTGTTTTTGCCTTTATTACTTTTACGCTATCATTCCTAGCTATTTAGTTGAAAAAATAGCTTTTAACGAACATGTTTTCAAGCCCCTGCTATTGTTTTGGTTGCATATAGAACAAAGTGGTTATAGAGTTTGCAGTTAAACAGCTGTGCATAACTCCAGTGAATTCATACATTTGCCTTACAAAATGCTAAATCTGTTGTAAGTGCAAAAACTATTTCATTTTCATTTATTCCAACCATAGTTGCCATTAGTGGTACATTGCTACTCAAATAATGTTGTTTATGTTGTGGGTTGAACGAAAACGCTCCGAAAACTCAAATAACCATGCATAATCTTTTTGGCAATCCAAAGACAGTATTTACTGTAGAGAGGGGGAGAAAAACACTGCAGACTGCCCCTCAAGCCTGCCACCCTGCTCTGTTTTTTTTTTTTTTCTCAAATGCCTCCTCAGACAGGCCTTTTTATTATACAATTGGGTACAATGCTTTATTACATATAAAAAATACAAGTTGACTTGCATGTTGTAGATTTAAAATGAAAAAAAAACTTGAAAACATGTCACCGCATAACCCCGAAATCCTGAGCTAATACATTACACATTCTTTATTATACATTTGACAAAACTTTGACAGAGTATTCTTTGACCCATGAATGTGTGCGTGCGTCATGGTATGTAATTTACGTGAAGTGTGTGCTGGCGACATTGTGTGTCTCAGACCGTGTGTTCAGAATTTGGTCTCTTCCCTGCGCACCCATTGTTTAATTGTGCGCTTGTGTGCTCTGTGCTAACTCAATTATGCTCCCATTGTCTTATCAGGCTAAATCTGTAGTCATGGAGAGTGTGTTAGACTCGTCTGCTGATGTTGTAAATGCTTGTGGGTCTGTTAGACATCAGTTGGCCTTTAACTGAAAATCCTCTCATGTTTCTTCCTTAAATGAGCCTTTCACCTTGCTTGTTAGTCTGGGGGTTATTCCTGAACCGGTTTCTAACTACTTATGGCTCTGTGGTTTCTGCTTGGTGTAGGAAGTTGGCTCTGTATGCACTATTTCAAAGTAAGGAATAGTATGCACAGAGTCCAAGGGTTCCCCTTAGAGGTAAGATAGTGGCAAAAAGAGATAATTCTAATGCTCTATTTTGTGGTAGTGTGGTCGAGCAGTAGGCTTATCAAAGGAGTAGTGTTAAGTATTTGTTGTACACACACAGGCAATAAATGAGGAACACACACTCCGAGACAATTCCAGGCCAATAGGTTTTTGTATAGAAAAATATATTTTCTAAGTTTATTTTATGAGCCACAGGTTAAAGATTTACAAGTAATACTTCAAATTAAAGGTATGTCAGGTAGGTACTTTAGGAACTTTGAATTAGCAAAATAGCATATACAGTTTTCACATAAATGACATATAGCTATTTTAAAACTAGACAGTGCAATTCTCAACAGTTCCTGGGGGAGGTAAGTGTTAGTTAGTTTTTGCAGGTAAGTAAACCACCTACGGCGTTCAAGTTTGGGTCCAAGGTAGCCCACCGTTGGGGGTTCAGAGCAACCCCAAAGTTACCACACCAGCAGCTCAGGGCCAGTCAGGTGCAGAGGTCAATGTGGTGCCCAAAATGCATAGGTTTCAATGGAGAAGGGGGTGCCCCGGTTCCAGTCTGCCAGCAGGTAAGTACCCGTGTCTTCAGAGGGCAGACCAGGGGGGTTTTGTAGGGCACCGGGGGGGACACAAGTCCACACAGAAAGTACACCCTCAGCGGCACGGGGCGGCCGGGTGCAGTGTGTAAACAGGCGTCGGGTTCGTAATAGGAATCAATGGGAGACCAAGGGATCTCTTCAGCGATGCAAGGGGGGTGGGGGGGGGCTCCTCGGGGTAACCACCACCTGGGCAAGGGAGAGGGCCACCTGGGGGTCGCTCCTGCACTGGAGGTCGGATCCTTCAGGTCCTGGGGGCTGCGGGTGCAGTGTCTTTCCCAGGCGTCGGGTCTTTGAAGCAGGCAGTCGCGGTCAGGGGGAGCCTCGGGATTCCCTCTGCAGGCGTCGCTGTGGGGGCTCAGGGGGGGTCAACTCTGGCTACTCACGGGCTCGTAGTCGCAGGGGAGTCCTCCCTGAAGTGATTGTTCTCCACAAGTCGAGCCGGGGGCGTCGGGTGCAGAGTGACAAGTCTCACGCTTCCGGCGGGAAACGCATGTGGTTTCAAAGTTGCTTCTTTGTTGCAAAGTTGCAGTCTTTGGTGAACAGAGCCGCTGTCCTCGGGAGTTCTTGGTCCTTCTAGATGCAGGGCAGTCCTCTGAGGCTTCAGAGGTCGCTGGTCCGTGTGGAAAGCGTAGCTGGAGCAGTGTCTTTAGAAGTGGGGAGACAGGCCAGTGGAGCTGGGGCCAAAGCAGTTGGTGTCTCCGTCTTCTCTGCAGGATTTTTCAGCTCAGCAGTCCTCTTCTTCTTAGGTTGCAGGAATCTGAGTTCCTAGGTTCTGGGGAGCCCCTAAATACTGAATTTAGGGGTGTGTTTAGGTCTGGGGGGTTAGTAGCCAATGGCTACTAGCCCTGAGGGTGGGTACACCCTCTTTGTGCCTCCTCCCTGAGGGGAGGGGGGCACATCCCTAATCCTATTGGGGGAATCCTCCATCTGCAAGATAGAGGATTTCTAAAAGTTAGAGTCACCTCAGCTCAGGACACCTTAGGGGCTGTCCTGACTGGCCAGTGACTCCTCCTTGTTTTTCTCATTATCTCCTCCGGCTTTGCCGCCAAAAGTGGGGCCGTGGCCGGGGGTGGGGGGGGCGGCAACTCCACTAGCTGGAGTGCCCTGGGGTGTTGTATCAAAGGGGGTGAGCCTTTGAGGCTCACCGCCAGGTGTTACAGTTCCTACAGGGGGAGGTGTGAAGCACCTCCACCCAGTACAGGCTTTGTTACTAGCCACAGAGTGACAAAGGCACTCTCCTCACGTGGCCAGCAACATGTCTGGTGTGTGGCAGGCTGCTAGAACTAGTTAGCCTACACGGATAGTCGGTTAAGATTTCAGGGGGCACCTCTAAGGTGCCCTCTGGGGTGTATGTTACAATACAATGTACACTGGCATCAGTGTGCATTTATTGTGCTGAGTAGTTTGATACCAAACTTCCCAGTTTTCAGTGTAGCCATTATGGTGCTGTGGAGTTCGTGTAAAACAGACTCCCAGACCATATACTCTTATGGCTACCCTGCACTTATAATGTCTAAGGTTTTGCTTAGACACTGTAGGGGCACAGTGCTCATGCACTTGTGCCCTCACCTGTTGTATAGTGCACCCTGCCTTAGGGCTGTAAGGCCTGCTAGAGGGGTGACTTATCTATACTGCATAGGCAGTGTGAGGTTGGCATGGCACCCCGAGGGGAGTGCCATGTCGACTTACTCGTTTTGTCCTCACTAGCACACACAAGCTGGCAAGCAGTGTGTCTGTGCTGAGTGAGGGGTCCCCAGGGTGGCATAAGACATGCTGCAGCCCTTAGAAACCTTCCCGGGCATCAGGGCCCTTGGTACCAGTTACAAGGGACTTACCTGGATGCCAGGGTGTGCCAATTGTGGAAACAAAAGTACAGGTTAGGGAAAGAACACTGGTGCTGGGGCCTGGTTAGCAGGCCTCAGCACACTTTCAAATCAAAACTTAGCATCAGCAAAGGCAAAAAGTCAGGGGGTAACCATGCCAAGGAGGCATTTCCTTACAAAATGGCAATAAGCTATTTTAAAAGTGGACACTGCAAAAATCAACAGTTCCTGGGGGAGGTAAGTAAAGGTTAGATTGTGAGGTAAGTAAGACCCTTACAAGTCTTAGTTCCTGGGCATAGGCAGCCCACCGTTGGGGGTTCAAGGCAACCCCAAAGTTATCACACCAGCAGCTCAGGGCCGGTCAGGTGCAGAGGTCAAAGAGGTGCCCAAAACACATAGGTGCCTATGGAGAATAGGAGTGCTCTGGTTCCAGTCTGCCAGCAGGTAAATACCCGCGTCCTCGGGGGGGGGGGGGTCGGGTCAGATTAGGGGGGTTTTGTAGAGCACTGGGGGGGGGGGACACAAGTAGGCACACAAAACACACCCTCAGTGGCACAGGGGCGGCCGGGTGCAGTGTGCACAGCAGGCGTCAGGTTTTAGATAGGATTCAACGAAGGGACCTGGGGGTCACTCTAGAGGTGCAGGCAGGCACAGGGGGGCTTCTCGGGACAGCCACCACCTGGGCTAGGCAGAGGGTCACCTGGGAGTCACTTCTGCACTGAGGTTCGGTTCCTTCAGGTCCTAGGGGCTGCGGGTGCAGTGCTTGTTCCAGGCAACGGGTCCCTTGTTACAGGCAGTCGCGGTCAGGGGTTGCCTCTGGATTCTCTCTGCAGGTGTCGCTGTGTGGGTTCAGGGGGGGGGTCGTGTCTGGTTACTTAAGGGGTCGCAGTCGCCGGGTAGTCCTCCATGTAGAGTTCTCTTGATCTTGAGCCAGAGGCGTCTGGTGCAGTGTGTGAAGTCTCACGCTTCCGGCCGGAAGAGTGAGTTCTTTGGAATTTGCTTCTTTGTTGCAAAGTTGTAGCTGTTTTTGAGCAGAGCCGCTGTTCACAGGAGTTTCTTGGTCCTGGGGGTCAGGGCAGTCCTGTCAGGCTTCAGAGGTCGCTGGTCCCTGTTGGATGCGTCACTGGTTGCAGGTTTTCAACTCTGGAGACAGGCTGGTAGGGCTGGGGCCAAAGCAGTTGTCCTCGTCCATCGTCTCTGCAGGCTTGTAGGTCAGCAGTCCTTCTTTGTAGTTCAGGTTGCAGGAATCTGATTTTCTGGGTTTAAGGGTGTGTTTGTCTGGGAGTGCCATTGGCTACTGTCCTGGAGGGTGGCTACACCCTCTTTGTGCCTCCTCCTTGTGGGAAGGGGGGCACATCCCTAATCCTATTGGGGGGAATCCTCCAAAACTAAGATGGAGGATATCTAAAGGCAGGAGTCACCTCAGCTCTGGACACCTTAGGGGCTGTCCTGACTGGTGGGTGACCCCTCCTTGTTTTTCTCATTATCTCCTCCAGCCTTGTCGCCAAAAGTGGGGGCAGTGGCCAGAAGGGTGGGCATCTCACTAGCTGGGATGCCCTGGGGCGCTGTAACAAAAGGGGTGATCCTTTGAGGGTCACCGCCAGGTGTTACAATTCCTGCAGGGGGATGTGTGAAGCACCTCCACCCAGTACAGGCTTTGTTCCTGGCCACAGAGTGACAAAGGCACTCTCCCCATGTGGCCAGCAACTTGTCTGGTTTGTGGCAGGCTGGCAGGAACTGGTCAGTCTACACTAGAAGTCAGATTGGTATTCAGGGGGCATCTCTAAGATGCCCTCTGGGTGTATTTTACAATAAATTGTACACTGGCATCAGTGTGCATTTATTGGGCTGAGGAGTTTGATACCAAACTTCCCAGATTTCAGTGTAGCCATTATGGAACTGTGAAGTTTGTGTTTGACAAACTCCCACACCATATACTCTTATGGCTACCCTGCACTTACAATGTCTAAGGTTTTGCTTAGACACTGTAGGGGCATAGTACTCATGCACATATGCCCTCACCTGTGGTATAGTGCACTCTGCCTTAGGGCTGTAAGGCCTGCTAGAGGGGTGACTTACCTATGCCGCAGGCAGTGTGAGGTTGGCATGGCACTCTGAGGGGAGTGCCATGTCGACTTAGTCTTTTTCTTCCCACCAGCACACACAAGCTGTGAGGCAGTGTGCATGTGCTGAGTGAGGGGTCCCCAGGGTGGCATAAGACATGCTGCAGCCCTTAGAGACCTTCCTTGGCATCAGGGCCCTTGGTACCGGGGGTACAAGTTACAAGGGACTTATCTGAGTGCCAGGGCTGTGCCAATTGTGGAAACAAAGGTACAGTTTAGGGAAAGAACAGTGGTGCTGGAGCCTGGTTAGCAGGGTCCCAGCACACTTTCAATCAAAACTTAGCATCAGCAAAGGCAAAAACTCAGGGGGTAACCATGCCAAGGAGGCATTTCCTTACATGCCTCTTGCGACAATATGGTGATCGGTCCGGTCACAAAGTTGCAGTAGTGGGGGACTGAGAGTCCATTCCAGTTGAACCACCAAGCGAGGTTCAAATCTTGGGATGCTCAGGGATGTAGGGACACCAGTGGTCCTGTTCTCCTTGGTCCAGAGCATCCATGTTCAGAGATGGTTTGGACTGTCTGGTTTTCTGTCGCCTGCGGCAGTCGAGGTGGTTGCAGACGTGGACACCGTTTTCCCACTTCAGTTCCGTGTAGGCGACTGTAGTGCAGTGGTGATGTGCAGCGGTTTTTAGCGGTCCTCTCATTCTTTCTTGGGTTTCCTGCAAATGCAGGGAAGCAGCTCCTTTGCTCCAAGGGAGTTCCTGGTGATCTGCGAAGCACTGGCAACTTTACCAATTTCATGGAGGCTGCAGAGGTATAACAAGTCAGTTGTTCCTCAAGGGTCAGGTGCAGCAGGCATACTAATAGGGTTGGTGTCAAGTCAGTTGTGCTCCTCGGTTTTCGGGTTCAGCAGACTTCTCGTTCACTCCTTCTTTTGTGTCCAGTGAAGATCTGAGGTCGTGGTGTCAGGGAGTCCCGTAGATACTCAATTTAGAGGGCGTTAAGGGGAGTGAAGGGTAGTAGCCAATGGACTGCTTCCTCTTGCGGTCACTACACCCCCTAGAGGACCACTTCCTTTGGGGAGTGGGCATCACCCTGTCCCAGAAATCCTAATTACACCACACACAAGATGACAGAATTCCTAAGGTTGTGCTCATTTCAGGCTGGTCAACCTAGGGGTGTTTCCAGCCTGGAAATGCAACATACCTCCTGCATAGCTAATTTTCCCACCTGGCCAGGTGGTCCCTGGGCCAGCGGGTGAGCACCTTCCTCTGAGGAATGCCAGATCAGGCTACTTTTCTGACCTCCAGAGCGCAAAGGCTCTCACCCTTTGGGGTCTGAATGTTGTCTGAGGGTGGCAGGATGGCTAGAACTAGTCAGTGAGCCCACCAGAAGTTGGTAGGTGTTCAGGGGGAACCTCTAAGGTGCCCTCAGGGTGCTCATATTAATGAATTCATTCCCAGAACCATTAAGGGTTTATTAATATGAGATGTTTGATATCAAGCATCCCTATTTTCAGTGAAGCCATTGTGTAGCTGGGGAACTCTTATTGACCAGTGTCCAGCACATGCATTTAAAATGGCTTCCCTGGTCACTTACTAAGTCTAAGAATCGAGAAAGACACAGTAGGGGCATATTTGCTCATGCAGATATGCCCTCACCTGTAATATGATGCACCCTGCCTTAAGAGAGTAAGGCCTACTGTAGTGGTGACTTACAAATATTACAGGCAGTGTTAGGGACATGATACTCAAGTGAGTGCCATGTCGTATTTTTGCTTTTTGGAGCACCTTGTCACACAACCTGCAATGGCAGTCGGCATGAGTTTGGTGCTGGCTTCCTTAGACCGGGACAATACATGCTGCAGCCCTTGGGGACCCACTTTGGTACCTAGGCCGTAGGTGCTAGAGGTGCTATTTACTAGGGACTTAGAGGTGCTACAGGGACTGGCCTCTTGGGGATCAAGTGACCAGGTGTCTTGTTTTGGGGAAGGAACACTAGGGACCTGTTTAGCAGGAACCCAGTGCCCTTCAGTCAAAGTTACATCTAAAACCAGGCAACAAATGGAGTAGGTTCTGCAACCAGAACTCAGCTTCCTACATCTAGACTAACCACTAGATGGGAAAGGCATTGTCCAGTATTGTAACCTTCATTAACAGTCAACAGTGTGCAGTACTGGTGTTCTGTGTAAATAGCATTTCCCTACTGTTGAAATAGGTTTACATGAAGTGTATCTTAGGCGTAACTGTTTTTGTAGAATCTTAATATTGAGAATGTTTCTTTATTAACGAGTAGCAGTCTGATGTAGCTAATCAGTACAAATCTGCTCCCTGAGATTTGTGCATACTTCAGGGAATCCCATAGGAGTCGAGCAGGACCACTGACCTACTGTTTATTTCTGCAGATCCAGTCAAAGTAGTTTGGGATTTTTCGTTATTGCTCAGACATTGTATTACTAAATTCAGCAATGTTACCTTATTCATCCTTGGGGTGGGGAAGCTAGACTGCTACTCAAAGCTTCTACAATAATCATTACTGCATGAAGTCTAGCACAGTTCTTTGAATTAAAGCTTTAGAAACACCAAATCGTATGAGGGAAAGTAACCTTGATGCACGCTGAAGAAGTGATACCTAAGCAACAAATTACAAGATAACACAAAGCCCGTAGCATCTGAAGATCCTCTGTTTTCAATCTGTGTCCTTGTCTCAGACAGCTTTCAGGCTTGGAAAGATGAGAAACGCCCAAAAGGACATTACCCACCTGTCCCTACCTGTGATCCTAAGAGGGAGGTTCAAACTCTCATGCATACTTGTGTGTAAATATTGTGGGAAGTCTGAACACTCCTGTCAAAGAGGAGCAGTGAAGGTTTTTGGTAAGACCTTGTAGATTATACAGTATGTACCAGTTTGTCTGCTACTTCAGAGCCCATAGTGTTCAAATTGAGCTCAGTGTGCACACCTCTTTAGTAAGTAGTCACGCCACTCGTTTTTCAGTTAGGTGAAGGCGGGATAAAACAAAGACCAGAAGTATGAGACAGTTAATTTCTGGATGTTGCAGGGTTCTCTATACTATAGAACTACTCTGTGCACAAATATATAGACCTGGGTTTTTGTTGTGGAGGAGGATGGTGTTCTGTCTACTTATCAATTGAGTTGTTGTTTTTATCCCTGCTTCCTTCTTGGACTGCGCAGTCTTGTACTACAGTGAGAAGCATTTCCTGAATTTGTGTAACCCCTTTCATTGATTCTTGCAGGAGCCCCACTCCCGTGGACACATGTCCCGCCCAGAGGCTCAAAGCTTATCACCTTACACAACCAGCGCTAACCGTGCCAAGCTGCTGGCCAAGAACCGCCAGACCTTCCTTCTGCAGACTACCAAGCTGACCAGGATCGCCCGGAGGATGTGTCGTGATATCCTGCAGCCACGTCGGGCTGCACGGCGTCCCTATGCCCCTATCAACTCAAACGCCATTAAAGTGGAATGTAAGTAGGATACAGAGGGTAAAGGGTGTGGGGACTGGCATTGTAGAACTGCAATTAAATGACTCTGATGAATATTTTTCTACATACCTCCCTTCCTTTCCCCTTCTAATATTTTTCAGGTTCCGTTAGGCTACCGAAAGCACCAAAGTTGCCTCTTAAGGTCCTTCCCTTGGTGCGGCCACCACTGGCAGCAATTGTAAAGGAGCTGGGTAAGTGTGCTAACTGCAGTGAGTTAATTTCACTTGAGCTTCCTGCACTGGAGGTAGTCGTGACTGCGAGTTACAGTATAGAGCTGTGAGTTTAATGGTGCAGGACTCCCTAAAAGAGAGAGTATCAAGAAATTAAAGCTGTGTGTAATGGGGACCAGGACTATTTGTGGCTGAGTATAGGAGTGGCTGAGATTGGAGGTGCCAGTGGCAGTTGCAGACCATGGTACCATCTGAGCATCCCGGTAATGCTGTCCTATAACACTGTAGCATGTGCCTGACACTGATGTACAGGACCAGCCTCACCGATAGTGTGAATCCCAGGCTGATGGATATTTTTCAGAAAAACTTGCCATGTCCCTGTAGATGCAAAATACTGTTTGGTGATTTTCCAGAATTGTTGGCCAAACCGGACCACTTAAAAAGAACTAGAAATTACTTCTGTAAGTCTTAAAGAAAGCCCAACTGTGAAGTAGATCACTTGTCCCACAAAGAAACTGAGTCTTTCGCATTGCAGGTAGGATTAGGCAATTTCTTTTTTGGTATTTTCTTTTTTTTCTTCTTTTTTTTAATTGTATTTATTTAAAATCTGTGGTAAGCAGGTAAATAACTCCACTCTGTTTCATCTGACTCAATCTAGCCTGATCAGAGTACAACTAGTGTTGGCTTCTTAGTCTGGCAGCTGCTAATGTGCAGACTTTCTTGCCTCAATGCCTAGGAATATAGTCTTGGCACCGGCTTGAGGGCAGACAGTGTGTAGGAGAGGTGTTCACCTTGGCAATTTCTGACTGACAGTGGTTTGAGAAGTCTCCTTGATGCCCAAACAATATAAAACAATTATTGGATGGAGAGTGACAGCATTTGTTCAGTTTTGTTAACATCACTAATCCTGAGCAAAGCAGGCTCTGCTGTTTTCAGTATTGCAAGTTCTTCTACCGTTCTAGAAGTGCAGCTTTCTTTTTTGTAATTTGGTTTCACATGCTTCTTGAACAAGGAGACCGGAATCAGATCAGTTAGAACTCGTTAAGCCCAACAGACAGCCATCATCATAATGTAGTTCCCAGCAATACCAGGCAAAGCTAGTTAGAGTTTAATTTTAGCATTGTGTTGAAAGTGTGTTGCAACCACCAATGGACATTTTATGAAGACCAATAGCTGTGTGACCAAGAAGGGTAGTACTTTGAACTGATGATAGTGACCCATCATGTCGTTTCAACACTTGTATGGCGAACTGGTTCTATAGCTCCATTTTGAAGCAATACCTTCATGTTCCTCTTGCAGCAACATTTGGTATACTTGATTGATGCAAGATGGAATATTAGGCAGTGTACTGTGAAACTCCAAGCTATATCCATGGGCCACAATAGAGAGGATTTCACCTGTCCAAGGTTATCTCTGGCCACTGGGGAAGATATAACCTTTATTTGTCCCATGCAAAGTGTCTTATGGAGGAGGAGGCAGGGAAATGTGTGCAGTGTCATTGCTTTGAGACTGAGGAGCCCTTATCTTGAGCACTTCTGGCATTACTGCGGCAGTTGCCTAGAAGCCTCACTTGGAGTAGGTCTTACCCGACAGCTCCTCCTTACAGGACTCCTGTGGTTGATGTCAAGGGTTTTGCTAAGTTACAGTGACTTTTCTGTAGATGCCTGTCTCCGAAATTCAGAACTGCTTGGAAGGGTGTGGAATGGCTCCAGTAGCTTTGTCTGTGTTCTTTATTTTTTCCAACATTTGAGTCCACCAAATTGCTGGTGATGTAATCTCCATCAAAGGGGCACTGAGAAGGTGTTGCCTGACTTTGGGACGGAATTCAGAGACCTGCAGCCAGGCACCTACCTGGTTGAGGATGCTTGTATTTGTTTCCCTGGAGACAGTGTCAGATGCCTCTAGGGTGTATCTATGTTGGCATTGGAGATTATTTTCCTTTCTTGGATGAATTCCTTTGCTCACTTTATGTATACCTCTGCATGTATTTCACCAGCTTCTCCATTCCCCCCCCCCCCCCCCCACTTCTGCCCCCCGCAAAGAATTGCTGATGCACCTTGCATGAAAGATCTCACTGCTACCTGTAGGAAAGTGACCCTTTCTCACATGGGCACCTACACTTTTTTTCTGGTAATTGATTCAATTTTGACTGAAAGTGCGCACAGGTTCCCAGTACCAGATCTCTTTCCAAAAACTCTGCAATTGTTCCCCAGTTGGCAGTACCTTTTGCCCTCCCTCTTAGTCCCTAGTAAATAGTACCCCTGGTACGTAGGGCATGGATACCAAGGAGGGTCCCCAGGGGCTACAGCATGTATTTTGCCACCCTCAGGGACCCCTCACCTAGCACATGCAGACTGCCATTGCATGCTACTTGTCTTGGTGCAGCTAAAAGTGAAAACACAACATGGAACACAGTCTGTGTACTATGCCCCCTGACACTGCATGCAATATACTTGCCACCTCTACAGCAGGCCTTGCAAATTAAGGTAGGGTGCATTATATTACATGTGAGGACATATCTGCACAAACCTTTGTCTGTATGTCTTTGTCGGTTCTTAGACCTAGTGAGTGAACAGGTAAGCCATTTTTAAGCACGTGCTGGACACTGGTCAATACTAGTTTCCGAGCTATATGATGGCTTCACTGAAAATAATGATTTTTGGTAACAAACATTTTGTATTAATAAACTCACTGATGACAGTGTTGGATTTATTAATACATGCACCCAGAGGGCACCTTAGAGGTGCCCCCTGGAAACCTACCATCTACCTGTGTGCAGAGTGACCAATTTTAGCCAGCCTGCCACCACCAAGCACGAGTCTGACCACCCTCCCCTCCAAGGGTGAGTGCCTTTGTTTAAACAAGGCCTGCTCTGGGTGAGGTGTTTTACACATCCCACCCAGCAGGAGGACCTACAAACCTGCATTCCATGGCAGGGGGCGTCAAAGAAGCCCACTGCCCTTGGTAAGCAGATCTGACTTTACTCAAAGGAGAGAGATGTCGACCCCACCTCCCCCTCGCCCCAGTGCCCATTTAGCGGCAGGGCAGGTGGGAAATTTAGTATGCAGAGAGTTGTCTACCCTTCAGGTCAGTCCCACCCCTAAGATGAGCTGTCTGAAGAGGACACTACATTTAGAAATCTGCCATCTTGGTGTTGGCAGATTTAGGAATTCTGGGACAGGATTGTGCCCACTTCCCACAGATAGTGGTCATATCGGGGGTGTAGTAACCCCAGAGGTAAGTAGCCCATTGGCTACTACCCTACACTTTCAAAAACACCCCTAAATTCAGTATTTAAGGGTGTCCCTGTCAGCAGGAATGCAGATTCCTTCTGACCTATGAAGGACACCTAAGAGCCGCAAAAGCAAAGCCTGAGGAAGAAGCACCTGACCCAGGCCTGCCTGCTGTTCCCACATATTTGTGCCAAAGTCGACTCATCCTGCAAGCTGCTAAACCTACAGAAGCCAAGGAGTCCTGCCTGCCTTCAACAAAGACCAGGGAACTCCTGTGGAGCAGCGAAGCTGCTTCCCTGCATCTTGCAGGCACCCGAGAGCATTTCGTACCTCAAAAACCAGACACCTGAAAGCATTACTGCACCTGTGCCACCTAGCCTGCGCTGAAGTGGGCCAACAGCACCAGCGTGGTCCCTCAGCCCTCCAGAGACAAAGCCCACCTTGGACTTGCCCACTGTGGATTCTGATGCCATCTGCAGCCTCTGCACGCAGGTCCCATGAACCTCAAGTGCTCTGGTGGAGTAAAACCCAACGTCTCAGGACATCTCAGCACCTGTCGCCCCTGGCCGTAGAAAAAAGTACTGACAGTGCCCCCTCATCCCTGGATATCTCAAGATTGGAACCCACTTGTTGATTGCTCCCGACTGGATCTCCAGTCCTCACTTTCAGCATCTTTTGAACCGGACCGATCCCCATAGAGTAACATTGGTCACCTGATGCCATACTACACCTCTGCACCCAGGTGCCACAGATCAGCCGGTGTGACCTGTAGGTGTAGCCCTGACCCTTGCCCAATACTTACCTTAAGTCCAGCAGATTGGTCCCCTAAGTCACTGTACAATACCTGAATGCAGCACTTGTTTTTCTCTCCAAAGGATAACATTGCAGCTTTTCAGAAATTGCACTTTTGACTTTTCAAAACTGTAAAGATTTTTCTTGCAAAACGTACTTACCTGATTGTAGTGATTCTGGTGCCAAAACATATATGAAGATACTTGTTATATTTGTAAATTGGTGTGGATCTCCTTCTTGAGTCGTGTCTCATTTGAGTGTGTGTGTACTTGCAGATGTCTAACACTCCTCTCTGATAAGCCTATGGCAGCTCAATCACACTGCCCCCTAGAAGAGCACCTTGGGATTTCTAGAGCAAGCCACTGTCCACTGGTAAAGGAACTACTGGACTTTTGCACAGTATATCTCATTTTGATATATCATATAAAGAGCCAGCTTCCTACACTACCCTTTTGCCAGCAGCATCAATTTGCTTACTCTCCTGATCAGGAGGGGTGTCCTGAGTACCCTGGAAAAAAGCCTTTTCCTGACAACATTTAGTATCAGTGAATTAAGTGGTACATGGCCCACCTTGTTTTGCTAACCCACCCTTGAGTTGACCACTCTGGTCTTAACATGATCTTTAAGGTTTTTTGCAGAGCATTGGCAGGTATTGGACAGTCTGTCTTGAGGAGCATTTGTGTAAGAAAGAGCTCCTCTTCCTCCACCTCATGCAGTGTCACCTTCTGGTGGTGAGCTACACCCTGGATGACTGCATGATATGAAATGGTATCATCTAGTGGAGATGCCTTTACTGATTCGAGTTCCAAAAGATAGGTTTTCTTGGTAATCAACATTTTAGTGATGCAAAGAGTCTGATGGAAGGGGCTCAACATAAGGATCCGGATGACCAGAAGCATAATTTGGGTCAGAGACTGTGTGATTAGAGTGTGAAAGGGAGAGGAAAATTGTGCAGGTGACTGATGGACATCTGATTTCTTTTTTTTTTTTTTTTCTTTTAAAGGAAACACCTATACCTACTTTGAGAGCACCTACTCCAACATCAGCCCCTGTTTAGCTTTGGGTTGTCCAGGTGGTGTAGGTTATGGGGAAGATGAGCTAAAATCTGCCGCTTCATAGGATCAATGTAAGCCGTCTTCTGCTGGCATCAGGCTTTTAATTTTATTCTTTCAATGGTGTGTGGTGTTTGGCATTGAGACCTGTGTCTTTGAGTCAGGATGGTGCCTCTCACCATTGAGGTCCGAGGGCTTGTTTCTGAGGGCTCTCCAGCTCCAAAAAGGGTTTTCAGGGCAGGCTGAACTATGGGTCTGGGGGTCAGTGCTGACTATCGAGGCCTTTTAAGTGGTGACTCTGAACTCGAAGTACAGCTCTTTCAAGGTGCTTCTTTGTCCTGGAGATTAAACTCTTCATGAGGTTTAACGCTGGAGGAAATATCGACGAAAGATGTTGATTGTGAATGTGGAGGGACAGTCTCTGTTCTGGATACTGGCTTCACTTGGCCCTGGAGAAGAATTTTCTCTGAAGTAGTGGATCATTATAGAAAAGATATACTCTACTCCACTCCCTTTGGGACCATGGAATACCGAAGGAAACACGCATTTGCTGCTTGAGTATGAGGTCTAGTCTTTCTCTGCATCCAGCACCAGGATGATTTCTGCTAGAGGCCTGTTTGTGCACTAAACAAAATCCTGGTCCTTTGCAGAAGCTCCACCTGAAAGGAAGTCCAAAAAATTGGTAGTAGTTGGCAAGAAGATTTTCTTTGCGGACAGTAGATGAATGACATCACTTCTTTAGAGGTATACCCACGTCTAGTGGGATAGGACAGCCATTTTGGTACCAAATCTCCGTACCACTTCAAAGTTAATTTTACATAGGTAGGAAAAGACAGCAAAGATGATTGTAGGCAGGTCATAGGGGCAGGCCTGTGGATACACCAGTCATCAGACGGGGTCATGGGTCGTCAGTAGGTAACGGGGTTCACTGGTGATGTACAGGTGACGCTAAAGGACATTCCATTAGATAAAACACCCGTTCAGAGTCCAAGCCGATTCAACCTTGGATAGGCCCAAGGAGAGGAAAGTGACCACCCAATCCTTGGGCCTTCATTCCCCATTCTGGGGTTTCAGGCAGTAATGAAACTTTATGGTTTTTCTAGAGGGTTCTCCTTTCGCTAGTGTCTGCCATGTCTACTGGTTCATCAGTCCTATCCACTCCTGCAACAGTGCAGAAGCAAATGTGAAGGAGAGGGCCGATGATCCCAGCAATCTTCCTTCTCTTGGACATCACTCAGTAAGCTGCTATAGTTCCTCCTTGAAGGAGCTTTTACAGGCAATTGTAGGGAAGGTATCTTCCTTTCGACAGGCCTAGAAGGCCATCAGTACAAACCAGTGGTTCTTACAGACAGTAGAAAGGGGATAAGCCCTACACGTCAACAGCCTCCTACCGTGATTCCCCCAATCACCCCCCCCCCCCAATCCCCCTATTGGAAATGACCATCTTTTGTGTGACATTTCCCCAGATCTTTGCCTTGACAGTTTTGGTTGAGCATAGAACTCTGTATACTTTACCCCTGCTAACCAGTGGTAAAGTGGTTGTGTTCCCCTTTAAACATAATAAATCGGTAAACACCTGTAAGGAAATGCCTCCTTGGCATGGTTGCCCCCTGACTTTTTGCCTTTGCTGATGCTATGTTTACAATTGAAAGTGTGCTGAGGCCTGCTAACCAGGCCCCAGCACCAGTGTTCTTTCCCTAACCTGTACTTTTGTATCCACAATTGGCAGACCCTGGCATCCAGATAAGTCCCTTGTAACTGGTACTTCTAGTACCAAGGGCCCTGATGCCAAGGAAGGTCTCTAAGGGCTGCAGCATGTCTTATGCCACCCTGGAGACCTCTCACTCAGCACAGACACACTGCTGGCCAGCTTGTGTGTGCTAGTGAGGACAAAACGAGTAAGTCGACATGGCACTCCCCTCAGGGTGCCATGCCAGCCTCTCACTGCCTATGCAGTATAGGTAAGACACCCCTCTAGCAGGCCTTACAGCCCTAAGGCAGGGTGCACTATACCATAGGTGAGGGTACCAGTGCATGAGCATGGTACCCCTACAGTGTCTAAGCAAAACCTTAGACATTGTAAGTGCAGGGTAGCCATAAAGAGTATATGGTCTGGGAGTCTGTTTTACACGAACTCCACAGCACCATAATGGCTACACTGAAAACTGGGAAGTTTGGTATCAAACTTCTCAGCACAATAAATGCACACTGATGCCAGTGTACATTTTATTGCAAAATACACCCCAGAGGGCACCTTAGAGGTGCCCCCTGAAACTTAACCGACTATCTGTGTAGGCTGACTAGTTCCAGCAGCCTGCCACACTAGAGACATGTTGCTGGCCCCATGGGGAGAGTGCCTTTGTCACTCTGAGGCCAGTAACAAAGCCTGCACTGGGTGGAGATGCTAACACCTCCCCCAGGCAGGAGCTGTAACACCTGGCGGTGAGCCTCAAAGGCTCACCCCTTTGTCACAGCACCGCAGGACACTCCAGCTAGTGGAGTTGCCCGCCCCCTCCGGCCCCGGCCCCCACTTTTGGCGGCAAGGCCGGAGAAAATAATGAGAATAACAAGGAGGAGTCACTGGCCAGTCAGGACAGCCCCTAAGGTGTCCTGAGCTGAGGTGACTCTAACTTTTAGAAATCCTCCATCTTGCAGATGGAGGATTCCCCCAATAGGATTAGGGATGTGACCCCCTCCCCTTGGGAGGAGGCACAAAGAGGGTGTACTCACCCTCAGGGCTAGTAGCCATTGGCTACTAACCCCCCAGACCTAAACACGCCCTTAAATTTAGTATTTAAGGGCTACCCTGAACCCTAGAAAATTAGATTCCTGCAACAACAAGAAGAAGGACTGCCTAGCTGAAAACCCCTGCAGAGGAAGACCAGAAGACAACAACTGCCTTGGCTCCAGAAACTCACCGGCCTGTCTCCTGCCTTCCAAAGAACTCTGCTCCAGCGACGCCTTCCAAAGGGACCAGCGACCTCTGAATCCTCTGAGGACTGCCCTGCTTCGACGACGACAAGAAACTCCCGAGGACAGCGGACCTGCTCCAAAAAGACTGCAACTTTGTTTCAAGAAGCAGCTTTAAAGAACCCTGCAATCTCCCCGCAAGAAGCGTGAGACTTGCAACACTGCACCCGGCGACCCCGACTCAGCTGGTGGAGAACCAACACCCCAGGGAGGACCCCCGGACTACTCTACGACTGTGAGTACCAAAACCTGTCCCCCCTGAGCCCCCACAGCGCCGCCTGCAGAGGGAATCCCGAGGCTTCCCCTGACCGCGACTCTCTGAAACCTAAGTCCCGACGCCTGGAAAAGACCCTGCACCCGCAGCCCCCAGGACCTGAAGGACCGGACTTTCACTGCAGAAGTGACCCCCAGGAGTCCCTCTCCCTTGCCCAAGTGGAGGTTTCCCCGAGGAAGCCCCCCCTTGCCTGCCTGCAGCGCTGAAGAGATCCCTTGATCTCTCATTGACTTCCATTGCGAACCCGACGCTTGTTCTGACACTGCACCCGGCCGCCCCCGCGCCGCTGAGGGTGAAATTTCTGTGTGGGCTTGTGTCCCCCCCCGGTGCCCTACAAAACCCCCCTGGTCTGCCCTCCGAAGACGCGGGTACTTACCTGCAAGCAGACCGGAACCGGGGCACCCCCTTCTCTCCATTATAGCCTATGCGTTTTGGGCACCACTTTGAACTCTGCACCTGACCGGCCCTGAGCTGCTGGTGCGGTAACTTTGGGGTTGCTCTGAACCCCCAACGGTGGGCTACCTTGGACCAAGAACTGAACCCTGTAAGTGTCTTACTTACCTGGTAAAACTAACAAAAACTTACCTCCCCCAGGAACTGTGAAAATTGCACTGTGTCCACTTTTGAAATAGCTATTTGTGAATAACTTGAAAAGTATACATGCAATTGAAATGATTCAAAGTTCCTAATGTACTTACCTGCAATACCTTTCAAACAAGATATTACATGTTAAATTTGAACCTGTGGTTCTTAAAATAAACTAAGAAAAGATATTTTTCTATAACAAAACCTATTGGCTGGATTTGTCTCTGAGTGTGTGTACCTCATTTATTGTCTGTGTATGTAGAACAAATGCTTAACACTACTCCTTGGATAAGCCTACTGCTCGACCACACTACCACAAAATAGAGCATTAGTATTATCTATTTTTACCACTATTTTACCTCTAAGGGGAACCCTTGGACTCTGTGCATGCTATTCCTTACTTTGAAATAGCACATACAGAGCCAACGTCCTACAACACCTGATTAGCACTTTTAGCTTACCTTTAGTCCCTGGTATATGGTACAAAGTGTACCCAGGTCCAGTAAGGTAAATGTCAACAATGGGCTGCAGCACCCATTGTGCCACCCAGTGCAGTGACACAACAAACCAGACCCCCAAGGCTACCATTTTAACTTGGCAAAGCTGTTTCTAAGCTGCTAATTCAACCTGTCAAAAAAAAACAGTTCTCTAAACACAGTCAAGGAGAGAAAAAAAAAAAATTCATACTGTAGGAAGTTGCCTCTGTATGCACTATTTCAAAGTAAGGAATAGTATGCACAGAGTCCAAGGGTTCCCCTTAGAGGTAAGATAGTGGCAAAAAGAGATCATACTAATGCTCTATTTTGTGGTAGTGTGGTCGAGCAGTAGGCTTATCAAAGGAGTAGTGTTAAGCATTTGTTGTACATACACACAGGCAATAAATGAGGAACACACACTCAGAGACAATTCCAGGCAAATAGGTTTTTGTATAGAAAAATACCTTTTCTTAGTTTATTTTAAGAACCACAGGTTCAAATTTTACATGTAATACTTTGAATGAACGGTATTGCAGTTAAGTACTTTAGGAACTTTGAATAATCACAATAGCATATATACTTTTCAAATAAAACACATATAGCTATTTTAAAACTTGACAGTGCAATTTTCACAGTTCCTAGGGGAGGTAAGTAATTGTTAGTTCTTGCAGGTAAGTAAACCACCTACGGGGTTCAAGTTTGTGTCCTAGGTAGCCCACCGTTGGGGGTTCAGAGCAACCCCAAAGTTACCACACCAGCAGCTCAGGGCCGGTCAGGTGCAGAGTTCAAAGTGGTGCCCAAAACGCATAGGCTTCAATGGAGAAGGGGGTGCTCCGGTTCCAGTCTGCCAGCAGGTAAGTACCCGCGTCTTCGGAGGGCAGACCAGGGGGGTTTTGTAGGGCACCGGGGGGGACACAAGTCCACACAAAGTACACCCTCAGCAGCGCGGGGGTGGCCGGGTGCAGTGTGCAAACAATCTCAAGGTGCTCTTCTTGCTCAGGTACTTGAAGCAGGTGACTATGTGGTGTCCTGTTACCTACAGGACCCCTTCTTCCACTGATCCTGCAGTCGCACAGGAGGTAACTGTGGTTCTTGATAGGCACCATACACTACCAGTTCATGAAACTGTTTGGGCTGACCTCCGAGAGAAACACTTGAGAAATGGTAAACTCGACACCTGAATGTTTTAAATACAGCAGGGTTATGGCCTGCTTTCACCAGCCTGCTGGTTTCTCTACCAATACAGTAACTTTAGGGGCTACTTGTGGGGTCTGGCCTGTTAACAGTAGACCAGGCCAGTTAGATGAGTGAAACTAGATTTTATGTAATCAAGGGGATGTGGTAGTGGCAGCGGCAAGTTATGGACACCAGCAAGGGCAACAGTCTTCCACAGCCTCCTCAGCTGCTGTAACTGCTTCCAAGTCACTTTTATTTCCCTTTGCAGGACCATGCACAGCTGTAGGAATCAGGATTTGATTTTTTTCTACCAGGCTGGGAATCCATCAGTTCAGGTCAGTGGGTGCTGCAAATTTATTTGGGAGTGTATTCCCTCCCATTCCTATTGTTCCACCACCCACAGCCTTTGTATCCTACCCTTTCCTCCTCACGTTTCAATGGATCATGCTGCCATTGTTTGCAGTAAGACAAGTCGATATTGGCCAAGGAAGCTATTGAAAAGTTAACTGAAATCATAAAAGGATAAGAGTTGTTACTCCTGATACATCTTGGTGTCCAAAAAGGACGGGGAGGACTCTGATCTTAGTTCTTCACCCTTGATTGCCTCCCTATGGAAGGACATTCAAATTGCTCACTCTGATCTAGCTGCTGTCTACCCTGGCCCTGGCACCTGGGGGATTGAATGGTATCTTGGCAGTACGCTTAATATCATGTACCTGTTTTGGAGTTGCACAATTGGTACCTTGGATTCACATTGTGGTTGAAGCAGTTACAATTTGCTGATCTACCCTTTGGCCTCATCTCCTTCGCTCAGGTGTTTATGATGGTGATAGTAGTGTTTCACAGACCACCTTTGCAAGTCAGGGATACATGTTTTCTTGTACTTCGACAACTGACTGCTCAAGGCAGGCTTACCACAGATCATCTCTTCATCCTTGGGGGTTTTTAATTAATGAACCGAAGTCCCACATGAAGCCCACACAAAGCCTTCCCACACCTGCAACAAGTCTTGGACGATGTAAATATGATCCAGATATTTCAGGCTCAGTCCTGGGTATTGAAGTCTGTTCTGAGGATTCTTGAACTGCTAGCCTCATGCATTTTCCTCATCCCTTGTGCTCACCTGCACTGTGAGGTCACGCAGTGAAACACTGGAGCAGTCTTGTCAGAAAACATCTTGAAGGATTCAACTTTGTAATTCAGTAGGCCGTTCTCCCTTCAATACTCGGCGGTCGCAATGCTGGCATATGCATCATCTTTGCATTGGTGCAGTCACCTGAAAGAGGTGAATATCAGGTTTGTTCTCGACAGTGGAATGAAAGGCTCCATATCAACTTCCTAAATCTTTGTCACCAGTCTAGTTCTGAAACCTTTATCCCATCTATCAAGAGAAGGTCTGTACAGGTTCCAATGTACAACACATCCCTGTTGTGTTAATGCAGCAAGCAGTGGGCTGTGGGGTCTTGGATTTGATGCCAAGAAGAACTTGGAGATATTTTTATAATCAGCAGATGTCCCTGGTAGTAAATCATCTGGTGGGGGATACTAAATATCAGGGTGGATATGCTCATCCTAGGTCAGCTAGCAGACCACCAATGGCATCTTTATCCCAGAGTGACACAGGGCATCTTCGACTAGTAGAAAGTGCAGTGTCGAGATCCCTGCCTGATGGTTTTGCAGCCAAGAGGATCCTTAGGGGACTCATTCTACCCACAGTGGAACACAGGACGTCTGTATGCATTTTCACCTCTCCATCTTATGCTTTTTATTTTGAGGAAAGCCTTTTAGATACCTCCAGATTGTTCTTAAGTGTATACTTTAGTGAACTGTTAAGCCTGAGTATTCGTCCTACCACGGTCTGCCTGTCTGACACTACTTCCTATCCCAGCCACATGGGATGGTCCTGCACCAAAATGTCCACAATCTACAAATCCACCATCGAGATTCAACGGCCAGAACTGAGCACTATGCACATTATTTCCGTGAGCTGCAGGCATGGTCAGTGCCACTTTCTCTCCTGACGAATTGGTGCTGAGAATCCAGGGTTCCTTTGTGCCAAAAGTTTTATTGTCCTTCCTTGTGCATCAGTCCTGCTTTTGTATCCACCACACTCCTTGAAAGAGGATAAGGACCCATGTGCTTGATTTGAGGGGGAACTCTTGATGTTTACATGGCATGCCCAAAGCAGTACAGTGTATACCACCAGCTGTTTGTGGGCTTTGCTGGTGCTATGAAGAGGAAGGCGGGATACGCAGCAACATGCTATGTCCTGGCTTAGTCAAAGCTGCCTCAATGGCATCTGCAACTTGTTTTGCAGTCCTAGATATCTGAAAGGCTAGTACATGGGTGTTGGTGCATATAATACCAACACTGCTGCTTAGTCAGTCAAGTCCGCAGCAAGCGTCATTTTGCCCACTCGCCCTGCAGGACTTTTTGGTGTGAATCCACTCACCCAACTCTCTGCCTTCTGATGGATACAACTACCTGTGGATTCCTCACCTCATGAATACTCCCATGGCGCCAGCATTCTACGGAAATCTTCTTACTAGTCTCTGCACGTCGACGAGGACGTCACTGTCTCGCACGCGACGCCGTCTGACGTCATACAGGCAATAAGAGGTCCTCGACGACGTGCGGACGTCAGTTCCCTTTTTTCCGTGCATTCGAAACGGTTATCTTCGAGGGAGCAACTGTTACTCTTGCGGTTACAGTGTATATCTTGCTGCGTACTCTTTCTCTGTGGAAATAATGTCGCAGAGAAAGTCTGGATTTAAGCCTTGTCGTGAGTGTGGAGGCAAGATGTCGGTGACGGATCCTCATTCCGATTGCCTTTGGTGTTTGAGCTCCGACCACGACGTCTCGACTTGTGATTCATGTCAGCACATGAATCCGAAGGCCCTTAAAGAACGTGAGGCGAAGCTGTTTATGGCCAAGTCAAAGGAGAAGCATCACATCGGCGTCATCGAGACTCCCGGCGCCGTAGAGAATCTCGGCGTCATTCAAGGGAGGCTCGTTCCAGGTCTCCGGATCGGCGCCGAAAGACATGGGAGGTCAGCCCCACGGTGACGCCGCATCCTTCGACGCCGTTGCCCTCTCCGGCGTCACCAACTTCGCCTGGACAGGCGTCGGTGATTGAGGTATTGGAGCCTCAAGTGTTTTCTCCGGCGCAGACGCCGAGGCCGGAGTCGGGGTCGCCTCCGAGACAGGCACCCCAGTATCCGGCTTTTCCCACCCCTGGAGCCGATAGTTCCGCATTCTTGAATGCGATGTATGCCATCTTCCAACAGATGGCTCCAGGGGGTGCTCCGGCTGGGCCTTTGGCCTTTTCTTTGGGTGATCCTGCGCCTCTTCGGCCGGCACCCTTTATGCCCTTTCTCCCGTTTGGGAACGTGGGTTCGGCGCCAGTGTCGGCGCCGGTGGCCGCTCCGGTGGCTTCGGAGGGATTGGCCCCAGGGATTTCCATCCCGTCGACGTCGAGATTTCGGCCTGTGACTCCGGTGGGTCCATCTGTTTCAGCTGCTCTTCAGTCAGCGCCGAAGTTACCCGTGGCGCCGGATGCGGCGTCGGTGGCTTCGGAAGATCGGCGCCGATCTCTGACTTCGGCGGAGGCATTGTCGACTCCGCGGATTGAGCAACGACTGCATTCAAGGAGGCGTGCTCTCCGGGTACTAGAAGAGCAGGAGTACCAACGAGCCCTAGAGGAAGGAGAGCTAGAGGACTCGGGTGATGGGCTGCGTGGACTGGAGTCGGCCAGTGGGCTGGACACTTCCCCTGAGTGGGACCTTTCGTCCCCGGGGGAATATACTGAGGAAGCTGCTTCCTTTCATACAGTGGTACGGAAGGCAGCTAGTTTTTTGGACCTGCCTTTGCCGGTGGTGGAGGCAAAACAAAACCTTTTGACGGAGGTGTTGCATCCGGCCTCAGCCGCGGCGGAGCCTCTGCTACCTTTTAATGACGCTCTGCTGGATCCGGTTTTAGAGGTGTGGAAGAGGCCGGCATCTTCCCCAGCAGTTCACAGAGCCGTGGCCAGGAGGTATCGGACGGCTCCAACTGATCCTGGTTTCCTATCTAGGCACCCTACGCCGGAGAGCTTGGTAGTGCAGGCCTCCTGTTCGTCCAAGTCAGCGCCTGGTTCTTTCCCGACGGTGCCTGGGGACAGAGACTCAAAAAAGCTAGAGGCGCAGTCGAAGAAGATTTTTTCGTCCTGCAGTCTGGCGTTAAAGGCCACTAATGCGACCTGTATCCTGGGGAGGTATATTCATGCTCTGATGGATGACATCTCCTCTTCGTTTACAGAGCTTCCCCAGGGTCTTTTGGATCTTGTCTCTGATGCCCAGGCTGCTGCGACTCAAATTATCCAGACGGGACTGGATACCACCGACTCGGTAGCCAGAGCAATGGGCACAACTGTGGTGGAAAGGAGACAGGCCTGGCTCCGTAACTCGGGCTTTTCGGCAGATGTACAGTCCACATTGTTGGATCTCCCGTTTGATGGGGACAAACTGTTTGGGGCTAAGGCTGATTCGGCCTTGGAACGTTTTAAGGAGAGCAGGGCCACGGCTAAGTCGTTGGGACTCCAAGCTCCTTCTTCCACAGCCTCTTCCAGATTCTTCAGGAGGTTTCGTGGATTTGGGCGTGGCTCTTCCTCCTCTTCCTTTCGGGGAAGATATCAGCAACCTGCCTCTTCCCACCCCTATAGATCTTTTAGGGGGAGGGGTAGAGTCCGCACCAGGGGAGCCTCTCAGCAGCACTCTGCCTCTTCCTCATCCTCTGGCGGGGTGCAGCAGGGGAAGCAGCCTTAGACTTCCACCGTTTCCCACTCACTCCTCTCCTGTAGGGGGAAGATTACAGCATTTTCTCACCAAATGGGAGACTGTTACGTCGGACACTTGGGTTCTCAGTGTTGTGGGAAAAGGCTACACCCTTCCCTTTCGGGAGTTTCCGCCCCTCATCCCGCCCCGCCCTTCGTATTGTTCACAAGAACACCTCCTGTTGCTAGAACAGGAGGTAGAAGTCCTCCTTTTAAAGGGCGCGGTGGAGTTGGTCCCGGAGCAGGAAAGGGGTCAAGGAGTTTACTCAAGGTATTTCCTGATTCCCAAGAAGGATGGTCGTTTGAGACCAATTCTGGACCTGAGGATCTTGAATTGGTTCCTCAAGCAGGAAAAGTTCAAGATGCTGACCCTAGCACAGGTGCTTTTGGCGTTGAACATGGAAGACTGGATGGTATCTGTCGACTTGCAGGATGCTTACTTTCATATCCCGATACTCAAGTCACACAGGAAGTATCTCCGGTTTGTGGTGGGATCGCAACACTACCAGTTTGCGGTCCTTCCGTTTGGTCTTACTTCAGCACCTCGAGTCTTCACGAAGGTGATGTCGGTGGTTGCGGCAGAGCTCAGAAGGAAGGGGATAGCAGTATTCCATTACTTGGACGATTGGTTGATCAAAGCCAAGTCCCCGGAGCTTGTGTTGCGTCATCTGCAGTCAACAACCCAGTTGTTGTTCGACCTGGGCTTTTCGGTGAACGAGCCCAAATCTCACCTGGAGCCCTCTCAGCGCCTCCTGTTCATAGGGGCAGTACTGGATACGACATTGGGTCGGGCCTTTCCTCCGCCTCAGCGGATTCAAGATATTCAGGATTTGGTTCCAATGTTTCGAAATTGAGCGGTAGTTCCAGTCCTCAAGGTCCTTCGTCTGCTCGGTCTTTTTGCCTCCTGCATTCTGTTGGTCACGCATGCTCGCTGGCACATGAGGGCTCTTCAGTGGTGCCTCCGAAGGCAGTGGTCTCAACACAGAGGGGATCTAGAGGGTACTGTCAAGATCTCCAGAGATGCTGCTGTGGATTTGAAGTGGTGGATTGCAAGCAACAATCTTTCACAAGGAAAACCGTTCCAGCAGTCGCCACCAGTGGCCACAGTCATAACGGATGCTTCCACTCTAGGGTGGGGAGCTCATCTGGGGGATCTGGAGATCAAAGGTCTTTGGTCTCCAGAGGAACAGATTTTTCACATCAATCTGTTAGAGTTACGGGCTGTACGTCTGGCTCTCAAGGCCTTCCTCCCTTCCCTTCTTGGTCAGTCGGTACAGGTCCTAACGGACAATACTACCACGATGTGGTACATAAACAAGCAGGGAGGAGTGGGGTCGTACCTTCTCTGCAGAGAAGCTCTTCGACTATGGTCCTGGGCAAAGGACCATCGGATTTGCTTGATAGCAAACCATCTGGCCTCAGTCTTGAACGTGCGTGCGGACAGTCTCAGTCGCCACTTCACAGCAGACCACGAGTGGCGTCTCCATCCAGATCAAGTCCGTTTAATCTTCCAGAAGTGGGGGTTTCCTCGGGTAGATCTGTTCGCCACTCGAGAGAACGCGCATTGTCCGTTGTTCTGCAGCCTTCAGTATCCGATGCAGGAAGCATTGGGGGACGCGTTTCAAATGACCTGGTGCGGCCAGTTGCTTTACGCGTTTCCTCCCATACCCTTGATTCCTCGAGTATTGAGGAAGATTCGCCAAGACCGGGCTCTAGTAATTTTAATAGCTCCGGATTGGCCAAGGAGGGTGTGGTACTCCGACCTTCTCCAACTCTCAACGTG